>NW_004955479.1:6102604-6180866 GCF_000276665.1 Chinchilla lanigera | reverse complement strand
TAGGTATTGATGATCTTCTGAATTTCTTTAGGATCTGTAGGGATTTCATCCCTTTCATTCCTTATTGTGTATATTTCAGTTTTTTCTTTGTTTTTTTTGATAAGGTTGGCTAGGAGTTTATCTGTTTTATTTATTCTTTCAAAAAACCAACTCTTTGATTCATTAATTCTTTGTATTGTTTTTTAGTCTCCACTGTGTTAATTTCTGCTCTGAGCTTTATAATTTCCTGCTGCTTTTGGGCACTGGGTTTGACTTTCTCTTCTTTTTCTAGGAACTTGAGGTACAGCATAAGATTGTTTATTTGGGCTTGTTCTGTTTTCCTGAGGTGGGACTTTACTGCCGTAAATTTCCCTCTGAGGACTGCTTTCATTGCATCCCACAAGTTCCTGTAGGTTGTATCTCCATTTTCGTTTGATTGTAAATAGTGTTTAATCTCCACTTTGATTTCATCTGTGACCCATTGGTTGTTCAGGAGGATGTTATTTAATTTCCAACTGTTTATGGAGTTTTGTGTTTTCTTTTGTCCTTAATTTCCAATTTCATTGCACTATGGTCTGATAGTATACATGGGATAATTTCAATTCCTTTGCATTTACTTAAACATATTGTGTGTACTAGTATATGGTCCATTTTAGAGAACATCCCATGTGCAGATGAGAAGAATGTGTATTCTGATGCTGTTGGGTGGAATACTCTGTAAAGGTCTACTAAGTCCATATGTTCATACATTTGGTTAAGTTCTGTTATTTCTTTCCCAATTTTTTGTCTAGTTGATCTATCTCTTCGTGACAGTGGCGTGTTAAAGTCCCCTGTTATGATTGTGTTGCTACTTATTTCATTTTTCATGTCTGTTTGAATTTGTCTTATATAGGTAGGTGCTCCTATATTTGGTGCATAGATGTTTACGATTGTTATCTCTTCTTCTTGAAGCTTACCCTTCACAAGTATGTAGTGACCTTCTTTATGTCTTTTGATTGTTCTTGGTTTGAAGTTCAAGTTGTCTGCAAGCAGAACAGCTACACCCACTTTTTTCTGGATTCCTGTCTCATGGAGTATGGTTTTCCATCCTTTAATTTTCAGTCTTTGAATTTCCTTTTGGGTTAAATGTGTTTCTTGTATTCAGCATATAGTTGGGTTTTGTTTCCAAATCCACTCTGCAAGTTGGCTTCTTTTGGTTGGTGCATTGAGACCACTTACATTGATTGTTATAACAGATATGTACTGGCTTATCTTTGTCAGCTATTTTCCTGCTGTTGAATCCTGTTTGTCCCTCTGTTTAATTGCTTGCTCTGCTTATTGGTTCCTTTCTGCTGTTCTTGAAGTTGTGGTCTGTTTGAGCTCTTTCTAATATGTCTTTTAATACTCTTTGTAGGATTGGTTTGGTGCTCATGAATTTCTTCAGTTGTTCTCTGTCATGAAAATATTTTATTTCTCCATTAAATTTGAAAGATAGCTTTGCAGGGTACATCACTCTGGGTTGGAAGTTGTTTTCTTTCAGCACCTGAAATACTTCACTCCAAGCTCTGCTTGCCTTGATGGTTTGTGTCAAGAGGTCTGCCATGACTCTGATAGGCTTTCCTTTATAGGTGATCTGTTACTTTTCTCTAAAAGCTTTTAATATTCTGAGCTTTTGTTGAGTTTCTGGGATCTTGATCACTGTATGTCTGGGTGTAGATTTATTTTGGTTATGATTAACTTGAGTTCTATATGCTTCACTTATCTGGATGTCTGATTCTTTTACTATTCCTGGGAAATTTTCTGCTATTATTTCTGCAAATAGTCTTTTTATGTCATTTGTGTTGACACCTGCTGTTAATACCTATTAATGTGACTTTGTTTCTCTTTGCTTCATCTTGCAGTTGTTGAATTGTTATTTCCTGGTTCCTTGTTGTTTTTAAGAGATCCCTCCTTTCACATTCATTAATGGCAATGCTGTCTTCAAGGTCTGAAAGTCTATCTTCAGCATCATTCAGGTGGTTTTGCAAGGTTTCAATGGAGTTTTTAAGTTCCTGGATATCTGTTTGCATCTGTTTCGTACCTTCTGGTTCTTTTATATGTTCTTCTCTGAAGGTTTCATTGAATTGTCTATGCTCTATTTTCTTGTCTATGTCATCTTTGGATATGCTGAACATTTCTTTCATTATTGTTGTCATTTCTTTTCTCACCTGAGACATTATTTCTGATCTGATGTCTTCTCTGGCCTGATGGAGTTGTTTCTTTACCTCGGTTGCTATCATTTCAGAAATTTCAGGTGCATGACTTCCAGGCTCTTTTGTGTTGATGCCTCCTGGACTTGTTTTGGTGGTGTGGAGGTCTGGGATTGCATTTCGCTCCTGCATTTTGTCATTTTTTGAAGATCCAGAGACTCTTTGTAGTGCAGTGTCACTGTTGTGATTGTGTGTGAGTGGCAGGGTGAAAGTCTGATGATCCCCAGTGTTCAGTGTAGCTTCTGTGCTGGTCAGTTGTAACAAGGTGGGGTCCCAGATGTTGCCAACCTTGCTTGCATTCAGTTGGCTCCCAAGAGTGTGTGGGAAGGATATGGGAGGCTCCCCGGCGTTCCTGAGACTGGGGTTCGGCCCAGATTCCACAAGAGTAGGGGGAGATTCAGGTCGAGTTCACTGAGGCTTCAGATATTGCCCAGGACAGATCCTGTTTCCCACACTTGAAGGAGACGGGTGAGGGTGAGCGCCCCCCAGGCCGCTGACTATGTTCAGGTTTCAGCTGAGCTACCAAGGGGGCGTGAGTTGTTCTGGCAGTGACCACCAAGGCCCCAGAAGTTGTCCAGGGATCCACGTGCCTCACACCCTAGTGTGGGAGGCACCAGAGTGGCTCAGTGGGTTCCTAAAGGTTCAGCCCAGTCCCAGAAGACACACTATGGGTGTAGTGGGGAGCCTCCTAGGCCCCAGAGGGAACCTGAGGCTTTGCCTGCCTTGCAGGCTGGTCAGGGATGCAAAGCTGCAACTTACCGGGCTTCCTGAAGATGTCTGGTGTTCAGCCCAGCCCGGGCCCCCACACTGTGGGTGTGGCAGGTAGCCACTGATGCCCCAGAGGGTGCCCGAGGTTTCGCCTGCCTTGCACGCTGCTCAGGGATGCAGAGCCCAGACTCACTGGGCTTCCTGAAGATGTCCAGGGTTTAGCCTTAAGTCACTTTTAACTAAATAATTAATTAATCTTTTATTAAATCATCTCTTTTCCTGTATTAGTTTTCTTATTGCTAGGGCAAAGTACCTGACCTACACAAATTAAAGGAGAAAAGGTTTATTTTTGGCTCATGGTTCCAGAGGTTTTAATCCATGCTTCATTGGCTCCAAGGCAGAAATATTATGGATAGGCATAGCACAAAACTGAACTTCTTCACATCCAGGAAGAGGAAAGGTACTCCATTCAAGGAAGGCTGTTAGTGACCCATTTCCTCCAAGTACCCCCACTGCTAACAGCACATTTAGCTATGAACTCGGCAGTGGAGGTTAGCAACATATGATATAACCACCTTCTGAACACATGCATTTGCCTTTTGGGGACATTTTCTTTTAATCCAAACTATGACATTTACCCTCTGATTTGTCTGTTATGAAATTTTTTAAAACTTAAAATTTTCAAATTATTTATGCTTTATTCATAGTACATCATTTTCTTCTGGCCAGTCAGTGATCTCTTTTACTATGAGGTTGGTTAATTCTATCATTGTAAGTGGGAAAAAGGCACTAAAGTTACAGAGACTGTTCCTAATTCTGGTTAGCAACACAGGTGGTTCATATGGTAGTGTTGATAATATATTTGTAAATCCAGCTACGAAGTTAACAACCAGTGTCATTTATTGCATGGTGTACGCTTTCCTGTTAAATGACTTAGTAGATAAGAATGCACTATTTCCTGTCTTTAGGAGAGTTTGTTTTCCTTTGATCCCTAGAAACATATTTTCTTGTATCAGTTTTTCAGCTTGAGAGAGAAACCTTATTTAGGGTATTATCTAAATATAAATAGTATGAAATTTCACCTAGGTGAGCAATTTTACCCCTATGTAAAGTGCTGTTGTCTGGCTTTGCCTTTTATAATGGTTAAGTAATTTCCATTGTCTTTTATTTCACTCGTTTCATGCCTTTAGGTAATTCCCTCATTTCATTTTCTTAAAATTAATTCAGACTTTTTAAAGACAAATAGGAGTAACTAATGCATAATGATGGGATAATTATTAGAAAAATGAATACCAGTATCTTTCAAGATATAGAAAAAATATTAAGTGTCTGTAGTATATCTTAAATTTGTAGAAGGGTACAGCAGAGCCATATAATTCTTAGTAAGAATGTGGCGTATTCTCTGTTTAAAAAAAAAATTTATCTTTAATCGTTGGAAGATTTCTAACAAAGAAAATAAATGCCATGAAATGACAGTCCTTATAGATAATTAGAACTAATGAAAAAGGAAAGTTAAAACCTAAACTTAAGTCAGTGCATGCTGATGGCATATCCAGGGATCAGCTGTACTTTGACCGCTGTCATTCCCAGTGGCCCCCAGTTTTATGTAGCCGTCTTCTACTGCCTTGTGGGTTTCAGCAAACCACTTATTTTCTTACCCCCTCCTCCACTATTTTGAGTTCTTTTCTATTCATCCTCACTTGGTCCTGGGGGGTACAAGAAATCAGTGCATTTTCTTAGTGTGCAGTTTTCTGAAGCACACATACTAAAAGGCCCGATCTCTTACAGTTTTTATCAACATTATTGTGTTTACCAGTTTTGTGGAAAGTCACATTACTAATATTTTACCAGTTTAAAGTAATCCCTCATTCCACTGTATAATCTTGAGACATGTCTAGCAAGAGGGAATGACCCCTTTGAATTTTTTGTTATTATATAGCTTTCTATGAAATGTTCATTTGTATTATGCGTTTACTACAAAATTCTGTTTTTTTTAAAAAATGTATTGCATCTTTTTTTTTTTTGGTTTGTTTTTGTTTTTGTTTTTTCTCTGGTACCAGGAACCGAACTCACGACCTTGCGCTTGCCAGGCAGGCGCTTTGCCACTGAGCTAAATCCCCAGCCCCCTGTATTGCGTCTTTATGCAATACAAATAAGACTCTTCATCACATTTTCTGTAAATGTCTTACGTTTTGTTTTCTCTCAGTTTATGTATTTATTTTGTAGTGCTGGACATTGAACCCAGGGCCTTATGTATTCTAGACATGCACTCTAGTGCTGAGCTGTACCTCTATTCCTCACTTTTAGTTCAGTACGTAAATATGCATATTTTATGTTTTGTTTGAATATGTTCATCTACTTCACAATTTAAAATACTTGAAGTAGTAAAAACAGTTACTACCGCTGCAAAAAAAATAAAGTACTATTTTTATTTTTGTTTTACTAGCCTTTGTAAAATTAATTTTTGTGGAACATCTTTGTGGATTAATTTGACAGTGCCAAGAAAATGTCTCTTCATCCTTTTCTTAGAAGAGTTAATTAAAGGAAGGAACAAAGTATATTTGGCGTTTTGAAGTAAGCACATTCTTATTTCATGAAATGCTTTGAAGTGCTTTAAGTCAAGTTAAATATCTTTGTGTTTTCTAGATTACTGCTCGGTTGTAACAATTGCGGACCAAACAAATGTGAAGTTAACTTGCCTTCTGTTTAGTGGAAACTATGAAGCCCTTCCACAAATTTATAAAGTTGGAGACATCGTTCGCTTTCACAGACTAAAGGTATACTTCATACTTCCTGGAACTTATATTTATTTGAATAGAACTCTGTATTATCAGTACTTATTGAATGGTTTCTTTGTTAGAATGACATCAAGCATTTCAGATGTTAAGAAACATAAGTGGTATCAGATTCAAAACAATGTGCAATGGGACATTTCCTTATTTAAGTAAACTGCTTCCCCAGAAATGTGCTAGATGCTCTGATGCAGACTAGTTAGATTCTGTCTTCTCACTTCAAAATACAGATTCATAGTGTAAAAGTTTCTGTGTAGAGTCTGATAAAGGACAGGAGTAAACAACCTCATGATTCCCTTCTTATTTATTCTTTTGAGACAAAGGTCTTGGTGTGTTGCCCAGACTGGCCTCACACTCTTGGGCTCCAGCAGTCTTCCTCCCAGATTTCCTGAGTACCCAGGCCTGTGTAGCTGTGTGCCGTCGCAGCTGGCTCCGGCCCGTGCCTTCTGTGTTAGTTTCATCTGTGCTTGCTCTTTATTTCCCCATTATGATGGGATCAGATCATATGTAGATGGAGTTTTCTTTTTTACATGTCTGGTTTATGCTTCTGTAATTAAACCATACTGCTTGCATGGTTTCACTGTGTTCATTTTTAGTGTTAAATGGTATTCCTTTATTGAATACATCATGAGCTTTCCCCAAACACCTTGTGATTCCTGGTGCTGTGATCGCCAATTCCATGCTCATTATGCTGTTTTCCAAAGCTTGTTCTTGGACATTTAGGTATTTTCACTTTGTGGATGTTATAAATACTTCTACAAAGTGTAGTACTTGTCTTTTAGTGAATATAAATATAAATACATATAGCCACCATACATTATACTCTCTTTGGTTGTATAGCAAAAGTGTGATTGCTAAGCCCTAGAATGTGTTTATGTTCATATTTAGTTTTTCAAAGTGGTTTATACCAATTTGCTCTCATTAATAATTTAAGAGAATTCTCCTTGGTCCGTCTTTCACCAACACTTAGTATTTTCCATTTTAAACATTTTTTGCATATATACATATTAGTATTGCTGTGATTTTCACTTGAATTTTCCTGAAAATTTATGAAGTTGAGAACCTTTTCAAATTTTAATATCCTCTGAAGTATAAAATATCTGTTTGAATATTTTGTCATTTTGTATGGGATTTTATTTCCCATTAGTTATTCTCAGAACTTATTTATATATTTGAGCTAAGGATTTTTTCTTTTGTCAGACTTACAGATAATGAATGTCTTTTCCTGCTCTTTGGATTTCTTTTTTGCCCTCAAAACCCTGGGATGGGAATGTGTATAGTAGTAAAGACACAGAAAGAAGGCCAACCTTGATACTATTCAGTTGTGAGACAGGTATTATAAGAAAAACTCAGAGCAGACGTGATAGTAAAATACAGTGAAACAGTTAAATTTTAAAAACTTACTACAAAGCCAGGTGAAATGATGCACTGCTGTAATCCCAGCACTCAGGAGGCCGACACAGGAGGGTTGCCATGAGTTTGAGGCCAGCCTGAACTATATAGTGAGACCTTGTCTGAGGAAAAAAAAGAGAGAAAGAAATTATTATAGTAAGACATATTGCTACTGATTCCCTTTAAAATGCCTCCCCCATCCCCTTCCTGCTTCCAGCACACTGAGGCCATTGTTCTTGCCACTTCGGGAAGTTCTCAGAGTCCTCTTCCATGTCTTTAACTGTTTTCTCATAGCTGCCTGTCTGTCCTAGATCAGTTCAAAACATGTACCTTTCTTGATCATTGTGACTTCAGGGAAGATCTAGAAGTTCCGTGGTGCCAGACCCAGTGAAAAATGTAGACTGGATGCACCATACTGTTTCAGGAGCCAGCCTTTCCATTGGGTGGCACTGGGCAGCACTGTATTTTTGACCATACCTTGTAAAGATACTCATGAAATGGGACTTTCAGACCTGTTTCAGAAAATGACAAGAATGATGGGATAAGTGTGTTCAAAGCAAGGGGGAGTCGATTAATGGTAATAGGTCTTTTACTGTAATTTTAAAAAATTTAATCATTTACTTTATTGGTCAACCCTTTGCAGTCTTACTGTAGGTAAATTGTTTAGATTTTATTCTAGATACATTGAGAAGCCCCTGGAGAATTTTAAATTAAAAATAAAATGACTGGGTTATGTTTTTGAAAGAAAGCATTCTGACAAGCATGGACAGAAAATGACTTATTGAAGGACAGTCATTGTATCAGTTACGAGGTTATTTTACTGTGACATCATGAGGTGAGGATAGCTTGGAATGGGTCCTTTTGGAAATAGAATCTGATACTGTATATTGGAATAGAATTCAGTATACTTTAGAATGTCAGGCAAAGATAGCTTACTGACAAAGTAGGTGCAAAACTAACTTATCAATAGGCCTAAGTTAGATTCTTGTCTACACTGATGATTAGAAGAAACAAGCTTTGGAAAACAGCATAATGAGCATGGAATTGGTGATCATAGGACTAGAAATCATAAGTTGTTTGGGGAAAGCTTAAACTGTAAAAGACTACAACATAATGCAGGAAAAAACCATATATGAGTAAATGCGTGTAAAATAAGTTAACTCATCCGTGTAGGACAAGTATAAGTTAGAATCTGCAGAATGAACTGTATCTGTCTTTAAGAAATTATTTGGTACTAGACTAACACTACTGCAGTGAAGTTGAAACAACTCTTGTCATGCTTTGGACAATAGGTAGCTGTGATACAGGAGAAGAGAAACCGATAGTCAGCTACGATTACCACATGTCTGTCTGAGAACAGTTTCTCAGCCGTTGCACAGTAACATGATGTAGTGTTACAGCAGCAAACTGTCATCCTCCCAAGCTGAGGAGGCCAGTAGCAAACTTCTAGGCAGCTAAAAGCACCTGAATCTTCAAGTCAAGGTACCAGAGAAGAAAGAGCTCCATAGAAATTACTATCCAAGGTCTACCAGCGGTAGGGACAGGTTGTTACCTGTGAACACTTGATTGAAATCTGGGTTTAAGGACTTGAAGAGCTACCTGTGTGACTGCATATGAGAGAGATAGTAGAGCTCTAGCAGTGGGAGGATAATGGAATTCTAGCGTGGTTGGGTAGCCTTGTATTACCTTTTAGACTTCGGGCATGCAGCTCAGAAAACACACAGAGCCCTACTTCACAAAGGACATCATCCAAAAATAAGGCCTATTTTACACATATTCTTTGAATTTTCAAGGAGTCTTTTACCTTTAGGACTCACTTTGCAAATAGATTCACCCAAATAAGGTACATTTCATAAGGGCACTTCATAATGTCAAAGAGTAACTCATCAAGATGCAAATCACAAAGAATTAACAACTATTTGTCTATTAAATGAACCCTCAAATTCAGAATGAAAAAATCTTTCCAGCATATCTTATTTCTCTCAGTCACACTGCTTAAGCCTTAGCTTCAAGCTGCAATTATTATTTCACATACTCATACACTAAACTAAAACACTATCGCTTTCTTTCTTTCCTTGTGTAAATTGTACCTTCATAGAAAATCAAATACAGTGAAAAAACACGAGCTTGATAGGATTATGACGACTGTTACCTAGCTTTTAAATTTTGTGTAGTGTTTTAAAATTAACATCATACTTATGTATCTTAGTATAGCACCTGTTGATTTTGTAATTTCATGTGCTAATTAAATGAAAAAGTAAAAACTTAACATTCACTGTTATACTGGAGATTTTTAAATCTCTCAAGTTTCCTTGGTTCCTGAGTTCTTTGTCAGTAAGCTATATTGTTTGTATCTGTTTTCTACTTTACCTAACTTTCTTAGATCCAAGTATATAAAAATGAGCCTCAGGGTATCACCAGCTCTGGATTTGCATCTTTGACATTTGAGGGAACCTTGGGAGCTCCTGTCTTACCTCGTACTTCAAGCAAGTATTTTCACTTCACTGATGCAGACCATAAAATGGTAGAAGCCTTACGAATTTGGGCATCTACACACATTCCACCTTCTTCAACATTAGTGCAGTTGTATGATGTTCAGCCAATGCAGTATTTTGACCTGACTTGTCAGCTCTTGGGCAAAGCACAAGTAGATGGAGCATCATTTCTACTAAAGGTACATTTTTAAATACTTGAAATTTTAATTTAGTACCACCTGCGTGTCTATAAAAGCTTGCAATATTCTAATGGAATAAGTTTGCATATTGTATATCTACTAAGGATTTAAATTTTAACTTACTATTTTGATGAGACTCAGTATTCATGCAGCTCTACTTTAGTGAACTTTCAGAGAAAAAATAGTATGAGATCTACATTTTAAAGATAGTATGCTTTATTATTAGAAATAAAATATAAATTTATTTTCTACTGTTCCTTTTTAAGTTGTAATTTTGTATACAAATTTTCTGCTTCCTTCTCAAGGTCATTTACTTTGTTACTCATTTACTTTGATGGCCTATTAAGTTGGATTTCCCATATCCTTCTCTGTCTGCTTTGTGGGCATGGCATGGATAATTTTAAAATATTTATAATTATTACTAATTTTTTGTTTTTAACTAAGTGAGTAACCCCTTGACATAACCCCTTTAATCTTTATTTGCATGTTCCCCAGCTTTGCTGATGAACAACTTGTTGAAAAGATAGTTGTTATATTCCTTGCCCTAGCATTCTACAGAAGATGCATTTGAGCAGCACTGCTTCAACTGTGGTCCTGTGTTTATTTCTCTGCTGTCTATTTACAATACAGGGTAAAGAACAGAGTGTCATGGTACTTGGATACACCTTTTGGTTTAGCTGTGATATGTGCATGATCTCACATTAAGAAACAATGAGTGAAGAATAGAAATCAATGAGTAAGATACAGAGTTTTTGAAATTGAAGCTAGCACCTTTTTATACGCACAAGACTATTATGACAAAGTAAATGCATACTCTAAAGCAAAGTTAAATATGCCAGTATGACAAAGCTGAAACTGAAGCAATAGAAATTCATCCAATTTTACAAGGAATCCTACATAATCTAGTGATACAGGGCTTCATTAAAGAAGATGGTAGGAATTCAGCAATGGTTGTTATATTTCGTATTGTTGTCTTCAAGTTAGTTGTTCTGATTAACATGTAAAACTGGTCAAGAGAAAAACAAATTCTTTTCTTGAACAGTATCACAAATAGAGAAAACAGTAGAAAGTTTTGCCTTGTTTCTGTCATTAATGAAGCTCTGTATCATTTTAATGTTTTCTTATTGCTTGTTATTGTCTTTAATTGTTCGATCAATCTTGCTGATAATCTGAGCAACTTTGTTGAAGATAACAACAGGTAATGTAACAACCATTGTTAATTCCTGTCATCTTGTTTTGAAATCTTGTATCATTTTTATTGTTTTTGTATTGCTTTGTTTTTGTCTTCATTGTTGTTATTTTATTGTGTTTTTTTGTCAAAATAAAAAAGTCTCAATGACATCAATAAACAAATAAGAGATTTAACTTTTGAAAAAACAATAAAAGGTAGTATTTCTAAGATGTTAAAATTTTAAATTTTAATTGAAAAACTTTGAATTAATTTGAATTTAATAATATTCAATGACATATGCAGTTTAAAACTTTCTTAAAACAGGGTATTTTGTGTATTGGTAATAAAAGTAACATATACTAGAACAAAAGGCCTTTCAAAACAGCAGTGAAACTGTGAAACAAAGTTATTGCAAGAAATATATGACCTTGTATGAAGAAAGTTATAAAACATTACCGAAGAACATAAAACAAGTATTAAGGGAATTTTTATTCTTAAATATTTTACATAAAATACACTTTTCATTAAAATTATCTGTCCAATAAACTCATTCTGAAGTTTATTACAGAGAATAAGTAAATGATCAAGAATTAAAGAAGAAACAGTTGACAATGCTAATTTAGGCTTCTACATCAGATATTAAAACATACAATACTACAGCAATTAATACTACAATAAGGTTGATTAATGGAGAAGAGTAGGAACCTAAGAAACAGTCTAACATTGTACATGTAACCTACATGATAAAAATATCATAAAGATTTCAGTTTGCTCCAGGAAGGTTAGGTGGCTGAATCATGGTTGTTATTTATTTGGAAAATAAAGAATCAGATCTCTATATTATATATGAATACCCAACAGTTGAGTTTTGAAATGCTATTATAGAAGTTCCAGAGTTAAAATTATTTAGATATACATACTTGCATGCTTCTGAAGGTGCAGGATATAGGGAAATTCTACATGTACCTTTTGAGTTCCCCCCCAAACTTAGCTATTAATGGCTGCCTATTGGCCAGAAGAAGCCTTATTTACAGCTGTTTAACACATATTTTGTAATAGGTTTGTATATATTTAATAGTAAGTGCTATAAAATCACTTTATCTGCATGTATCTTGTATATTCAAGGCATATCTAACTTTTTATACGTATATATTTCTAGTTTATGTGATTGATCTCCAAGTTTTTTCAGGGGGCCTGTATTTTTTGAGGGTGAGCTGTGTATGTGTATGTGCCTAGTTTAGGATTTCTAGACAATTGCAACTGGACCATAAAAGCAATATAGCAACCCTCTACCCTCTCACCCCATCCCTAGGGACTGTTGGATTGGTCTGTAAAGTCCAAAATGTTAAAGTCAAAAAACACTGTATTCAAATAATGAAGTCTAAATGGAGAGAAATGCTTGCGACATACATTGCTGATCATAACATAATTGTTTATTTGAAACGTCTTGCTCTCCCAGGATTATACTTCCCCTGTGATCTGACACTGATCTGTCACTGATCTGAACTTTTCTACAAAAATCTAGTGTTTCTCGTTCAAATAGCCTGTTTGTTCTTGTTGATGCAAGCTTTTTCTTACATGCAGAGACATTTCTATCTCACACCATTGTCCTTTGTCATGCCCTTTTATAGCACAGCACGTCATCTCTTAAAACCCAAGCATAGCCCAGGCTGACTTGTCCTGTAGGAAGTGCATGCTTATTCTCTGCCCACATCCCAGCGTCTCAGTGTACCTCGGGACAGTTGAGCATACAGCTTCCTTTCCCAGCACTTGTTAATTTCACTCATTTCTGTTTTTAAAATCAAATGGTGAGTAAAGTGTTCCAGTATGTCCTTTGAAAAGAAAGAGCTTTTCTAAATCAGAACAAAGTGAAAAATTTGCAGAAGTCAGAATACATTTCTAGCAGGCTAAGAATTTAAGAAACTTAGCAGAGTACTGAAAAGCGTTTAGATACAAGATGGCAATTCCGTAGTTAACTGTTTTGCAGTTCTGGGAATTGAAACCAGGGCTCACACCTGTTAGCCAAGCGCTCTACCAGTGAGTTATATCCCCAGCCCCTGAGTTATTTAAAATAGCAAAAGTTTAGAACAACCCATCTCATAAAGGGTGCTCCAATAAATTTCTATCTCTATCATAAAATGATGTTAAAATACTGAAAACCATATTTTAGAATAATATTCATTGCCTGATAAAGTATTCAGTATTAAAAGGATACATGCAGAGTATAATTTATTGCAGATATATGTATCATGTGTGCAAACAGAAGAAAAAAGAGGAAGTAACAAAATGTTAACCTTTTGTGTAGTTTTATAGGAGGGCGACCTTTTTCTTTACATTCTTCTAAATTTTTTACATTACTCTTAGTTAACATTTACCATTAACAGATATTTAAAGGTGCATATTTAGTTATTTTTAATACCATTATGAGAAAATTCTTTCACACCAGTGATTTTTGTTTCAGAAAGACCCTGAAACTTTGCTCTTCCTTTGTGGCAGGTATGGGATGGCACCAGGACACCCTTTCCATCTTGGAGAGTCTTAATAGAAAACGAGGTTCTTGAAGGGGACCTAAGTCACATTCGTCGGCTACAGAATCTTACAGTAGACATTTTAGTCTACGATAACCATGTTCAAGTGGCAAAGTCCCTGAAGGTGATGTTGAGTTGGCACAAATGTTTACTACTTTATGTTTATATATGTGTGTAAAAAAAAATATATATATATATAATATATATATATGTATTACCTTTGTGATTGCTGGTCGTATAAGTTTTGGTAAATAATGATTATATTTATGTAAGTTTTATATGTCTGTAATTTACTTCAAATTTATTTTTTCCAGAATTATTCAATTATAAAATATTTATCTGAATACATTATTGTAAGATATTATGAAAGGGACAGTTTTTTAAAACTGAATCTTCTCTAAATATTTTATATCCATGTATAGTTTTACTTTTAAGAAACATCGATACACTGCTATAAAATGACAAAGACGTGTAAACTCTTGTTAACTTAAGCTATTTTAATTGGTTTGATAGAATACATGGTAACTCTGTACTGTTGAAGAAATTGTTAAATCACCTGTCATAAATATTATTAAGTAAAGGAATGTGTGTACTGTATAGTTCATGAAGTTTTCTTACTGCTTTTGAGAATTTGATTAGAATTTTTAGGTAAGTACACAGCTTAGGTATGCAGTTTTTATTTAATTAGGAACAGAGATTGTAAGGAGTATTTTTTCTGCCAGTTATTGCATCTTTTATTTGAACATGTCCTTTGTAGCAAATAATGGTGCTATAAATATCCACATTTGGTAGGCACACCTTCGGATGTATCAGGTACTGTCCTGTGGAGAAGCCCTCTCCTCTGCCCAGTTTATAAATGAGAAAATGAAGCGTTCAGAGGTTAGGTGAATTGTCCTAAGATCTCTCAACTATTGGGTGATGCCAGCAGTGAATATACAATGCCTATTTCTGGAGCTAATTCTTTTGTGCATTAAAAGGAAAGAATCTTCTTTATTGTAATAGCTTTCAGCCTGCTTAGTTAAAAGAAATAATAGGCAGTTAAAAGAAAAATAGTCAAAGTACAAGTCTTTATTTTGGTGCCCAAGTTTCCTTTTTAAGACAATGCTCACCAAAAAGAAAATATTTCCACCCTAAATTCTATTACAAATAAGCTTGCACAACTCACACCAATAAATTAGGTTAAAGCTGGGGCCAAGGAAGATAGTAACTACACTTTTTTGTCTTCTGTAAATGTGTGTGGGTGTACGTATGTGTAACATGACATCTCAGGAAAAATTTTTCTAGATATACTTTTAGCATTTTTCAACTGAAAAGTGTTATTGTCATTATTAGTTTACTTCAAAAGAAAAGCATAATGGGATTTCCATGGGTCTGTTTCCCCTTAATGGTCTGTCCACTAGAGGGTGTTAGGAGCATTCACAATTGAGAATGTATTTATAGCACATTGTTTCTTTCTAAACAATTAACGTTATTTATATGCAGCACAATATAAAAGTGCAAAGAATTTTGTACATGGAACTTCTGTGTGTAACTTTCTGTGATATAACTTTAGGCTATTTTCTAATGTACATGGACATCACATTTTCTGACAGCCTCTAACACTGACATTACTTTAGGAAATCCGTTACATGACATGGATACAAATGAATTTTTATCAAGAAAATATTTAAATTTGCATTTTTATATCAAACATTTGGGACCCGTTCAATGTGTGTTGCACAGGAACAGGAAAACTTTCTTAATAAAGGGGATCGTTAGTGCAGTCACACAGTAAAGTGTAATCAATTTCTATTTTGCAGCTCGCTGTAAAGGTTAAATAACCTTTAATTCTTTTCTAAATCTTGATTTTTAAGTATGATTGTCATGTCATTCCTAAAACATTTTACGCACACTTGCAGACACAAAATGACATTTCAAGCCTTTTGTGTGGAAGTTAAAGTCATATTTTAAGTCCATGTTTTCCTACTGAAAGTTTTGAAAAGAATTATGAAACATACATGATGTTGTCAAAAGATACAGTAAATGTTTAAATTTTTAAAAATTTATTACAATACAACATGCATTATCATCAATCCCTCTCAAAGTTCACCCCTTTGCTTCGAACCATGACATTTATCCTGTCCTTTGTGGCAGTGTGTTTTTTCAGTATATTTTCAGTCACCCTTTGTACATAGTCACCGTTAATGTTTTGGCCTTTGTTGATCCCCTAGCTTTAGTTTGGCTATTTTTAGCTGTATGCACGAAACTGAAAACATTAAACTGGAGAAATATATTTTGATTGTTTCTATAGGAATAATGCCTTCTTATGGCCATACATGCTTTGTTTTTTTTCTTTTTTGAGGAATGTTTCTGTACTGAAATTGACTTTTTAATAAGTTTTTTAAATTATATTTTTATAATTTTTATTATCATCCCTTCACTTGTATTTTTGGAGTTGTATTGCATTACTGGCAAGACAAAGAAACAATTTCTTTTTTTAGTAGAGCATCAGGTACATTTCATAATATAGTCAAGCTTTAAAAAAATGCAATGCTGCCTCCAGAAGGAATTTCTGATTATAACAGTTTGTTACCTTTACTGCCTATTTGTGCAAATTGATTTTATCCTTGCCTTTACCTTTTTAAAATAAGTGTAACAGTAGAAAAGATAGTATAACAAACACATGCGCCATTTAAACAGTTCTAAATGTCTTGCCATTTCATTTAACATACTTTTAAATTAAAACACATGTTGAACCTTCTTTTTATCACTACTTCACCTCATTTTTGTGCTTCTTAAGGCTCTGTATCTGAACATGTAAGGATATACTCCTATGTATATATGGACATTTATGTACATTTCAGTAGGGCAAGGCAGTCATTCTTCCTGTCTTTAGAGTTGATTTGGCTATGATCTTTGATATACTCTTGTAGATTAGCTTTTCATGCTCCAGGAAAGACACTGAGAAATTGGATGGAAGTTGTACTGAATTTAAAATTATGATGTTTATTTCATCAAATCCCTGGTCTATGAGTATATGTTTTTTCTCCACATGTTTAGGCCTTTGTTCAAGTCCTTTGTTAGATTATAGACGCTGTTGTGTTTTATGCACACATACATATATATGTATATAAGAAGCCAAAAAATAATAAACCTTTAAAAATGATAACAGTAGAAATTTCTGTGTTTATTGCCAGTCTCTCACTTTGAAGACCATGAGAAAAATAAATGTTACCTTCTTTCCTTTTTTTTTTTTTTTTTGCATTTCCTGTATACTAAGCAGAGGCGGAGGGTTGATTTGCTGCTCATCTTTTTTGTTGTTGTTATATTCCCTTCTATATAGCTTTTCTGGCACATGATTTTACCTCTGTTGTCCCAAACTTACAGGCTAGAAAGCGAAAAGTATCTTGTCAGTCATCAAGGTGTCAGGGGCACTGTTGTGCAAATGAATTAAACATCCCAGTTTGTTAAGACCTTTTGTGTATGAAACTTTAAAAAATAGTGTTAGATTGCTTCTTCCTTTAGGTAAATACCAGTATATTTGAGTATCATTCTATGTTTCTCATTTGAAATCTTCATTGAAAGAAAATACCAAATTCTGTAATTAGGATGGTTTTAGACAGTTTAGCAAAACATTTCAGATTAACTGTAGAGTATTAGCTTCAAACCAGGTGTGGTGGCTCATGCCTGTACTCTCAGCAGTGAGGGAGGCGGAGACAGGAGATTGCAAGTTTCATTCCCGTGTGAACAACTTGACAAAACCCTTTCTCATAACAAAAGACAATACAGTACAAGAAGGATTGTAGCTCAGTGATAGAGCACTATGGGTGCAGTCCTAGTACTGGAAAAATAAAAACTTCAATTCAAAACCCTGGTTTAATTCTGTGTTGAATTTAGAGTGAGCTGTGTTGATTTGTGGTACTGGGGATGGCCCTTTATCACTGAGCTAAATCTCCAGTCCAGTTTTTGTCAGTTTGTACTTTTTTCTTATTACGTCTTTACACGAAGCTTCCATTCCACTGGGCAGTTGATTCGTGTATGTAACACATCCTAATTCTCTTTCATCCCGTTCTCCTCTTCTCTCTCCCCACTCCCTCCATATCTTGGTCTCTTTCCCTTTTGCAAAAGACCTGTCTCCCTATTTCCTATTCTCTGTCTCTTATTTTCCTCTTTTATTTTGGGTTCCTCATACAAGAGAAACCGTGCAATATTTAAGCTTCTGTGTCTGATTTATTTTACTTAACATTATGGTCTTGAGATACACCTATTTCCCTACAAATGACTCAAGTTTATCCTTCCTTATGGCCATTTTTCACATTTTATTTTGAGACAAGATCTTGCTGGTTGTCCAGATAGGACTTGTATTTGGGATCCTCCTTCTTAGCCGCTCTTAGTGCTAGGATTACGGGTGTGGTGACACCCTACAAATGCTTTAATACAAGTTTCCTTCCATAAACTTGTGAGATAGAAGTTTATACTTTTGATAAATTGTACATTTACATTTTTTGCTTTGTATAAGTATTTTAGTGAACATATTTAATCCTGCTTTATAAGAAGTTATTCTTAAATTTCACTTAAATAATTAGCCTGCTCAACTACTATATTTAATTGATGCTATGACATTTGTTTTACACATTTTAGTATGTCTGAAATAGGACATTCCACAGCATGTGTCTGTGCACACGTGTACAGGTGTGTGCGTCTGCACGTACATGCATGTTTTGATTTGGATACAGAATCATTGCAGCTGAGGTTCAGCCACACTGATACAACCTAATGTCTTTTTCTGGTTCTGTCCCTAGTTGGTCAATGCCCCACATTGGTTGTAAAATTTCAAATACCAGAGACTGAGTGTTTTCTCCTTTTTTCTAAATAATGAATAATCTATTTTCAGGTTGGGAGCTTTCTTAGAATCTACAGCCTCCATACCAAACTGCAGTCAGTGTCTTCTGAAAGCCAGGCATCATTAAGCCTGGAGTTTCATCTCCATGGAGGCACCAGCTATGGGCGGGGAATCACAGTCTTACCGGAAAGTAATTCTGATGTGGAGCAGCTGAAGAAGTAAGCATTTTATATACCTGTTTCTGTATACAGGAATATAATTCTCTAAGCTAATTTCCAAGATAATATTGTTTCTGGAGGTCTCTGAAGTTTCTTGTTTGATCTTCAGAGCTTTCTATGCCAGTCTCCATTATTTTTTAATAGATAAGCCTAATGAAACAAATCAAGTTATTAAAAGTTCAAGTCATTAACTAGCGGTAGAGCCAGGATTGTACCCTAAATTTTGAAACAGTTACAATCTTTTACACTCATCCTCTTTTTCTATCATTTGTTACATTAAATAGAGCAACACACAATAGTAATGAGATTTTAGCCAAAGTTTGGAAAACTTGAGTCCTGCCTTGAATTCTAAAATATGCTGAATACAACCATGAAGAAAAAGTATTTTTTAAAGTACTTCTAATTAAATAAATAATGGCAGTGTTTTAAGATATCATTTTCATTAAAATTTATAAAATGCTTTAAATTTTCACATGTGTTTGGAACGTTAAATATCTTAAATCTTGAGCCAGATGTGGTGGTACACATCTCTAATCTCCGCACTCAGGAGACTGAGGCAGGGGATCGCTGCAAATTCAAGGCCAGCCTGAACTACGTAGTGAGACCTGTCTCAGAAAACCAAAAAAAGTTGCTATATATTTAATTTTGTTTTTCTTAAGGTAATTGAATTCCTAGTAGGTACTGGGTGTAGAAACATTTTCACCAATATTCCAGAGGAATTGAAATATAAATTATTTCTATATACTGTATATATGTACATACATATGCATGGAGAGAGAGAGTGTATAGATGACTTCAGATAAAGTACACTCTTCTACAAATTGAAATGACATGACTAAGAAGCTTCATTTTACTAATTTCTTACATTGCCATATGTAGCAATTTTTTACATTGCAATGCAGTACTTCATTTACTGTATCTACAGTGAGATTTTTCTGACTCAGAATTTCACCCATTAAATCACATTTTGTTCTTATTTGCAATCTTCTACTGTCTCACTTGTTCTAGTTGTGTGTTTTTAACCTCAGGTTTTTAACTTGAGGACCTTGGAACCTCATGTAAGCTGGTAAAAGCTATAGACTGTACTAAAGACTACACAGAGAATTGTATGAACAATTTCAGTGAACTCCTGAAGTTTTCAGGTACTTACCGTGCTTAGTGTTGAGTGATTTGAAATGGTATTCTTTCACTTTTAGAGATTTACAGTCTGCAGATTTGGCAGCCCCTCAGCATTCAGACGGCATCTGTCAATCAGACCACGAGGACAGCTTTCTCACCCTTTCAAGTAAAGACAGTTTTTATAATTGATGATTTAGTTCCTGCTAAATAAAACGGCTTTCTCAACATAACGGCCTTTGTTAACGTCTTCTTCTAGCTCACTATTTTAATTCATATCCATATGTTATAAACGAACACCTTAAACACCTGTATTTTATGTGAAGGTGAACATGATGCCTCTCTAAATATATATTGCATTTTCAAATTAGACAGGTAGTGTTACTTGATTTATGATTGTATATAATGCATATGCATTCATAAAAAATCTTTATTTCCTAGGTAGCTATTTTACTAGTCAGCTTCTAAGAAAAAGAATGTTTGTGCTATTATATTTCAAACATTCCAGGTATTATTTACTCCTGCCAGCTGAAAGAGATGTACAGTTTCCAGCTATTGAATTAATCAACTATCTAATTAAAGATACTAATAATCAGTAATGTGTATATTTTTGTCTGAGTGTTTAGCTACTCAAATCTAAGCTTTAAAACTCTCAATGTGCAGCATTTTTTTCCTTTTTACACTTATTTTAATATCTCGTTGCACATTCTAAATCCTTGAATCTAAGTTAAATTTTTAATCTTTTTTTTTTTTTTTTTTTTTACAATTTAACTCGTACTATTCTGTGATCTAAAAGCCCATTTTGTGGGTGTTTCTTCTCTAATAGCAGTAACATAAAAACGAGAATATGTATCTTCTAATGTAGGTGCTCAGCAGGTGCCTGCATGCACTGTTACTTAATCCTAGTAATAGTCCCATAAAATGCGTTATTTTCTTCCTTTCACTGCAAGGAAACTGAGGCTTTGAGAGATGAGCGTCATTTCATTGCCCACGGTTACTTAGCTGTTCACTGATGACAAAGAAGTCAAATTCAGATACCGGAACTTTTCGTATATATTTGTAGTTTATTTCTTCATTCTACCATACAGCTCGCTGTTTCCTAACACCTTAATGATGGCATTTTAGCCGGAACATGTTGACTTGTAGTACTCCTGGGACACCAGTGTAGTCCAATTTATAGTCATTTAGAGACAGTGTATTTTATAATTATGTTTTTCAGGATTTCTTTTCTCTTTTAAAAAGATTATTTTATCATGTTTAAATTACAAAGTAATCCATGTCATAATTTATATCAAATGGAACCGATTTCTCTATGCCTGTATGCCCTGTACAGCTTACTCCTGGAAATGAGGTAAACTGTTTGAGGTGATTCCTTCAAAATCTTCATTTTCCTGTTTAACAAAATGGAATCATATTATAATCGTTGTTTTCCTTAATATAGTATAGACCTCTCTGTAGGCTGACTGACATGGCTCAAACTCCGTTTTTGAATATTTCCTTGCTGAACATGGTGGTACATACCTATAAACCCAACACTCAGGAGGCTGACGCAGGAAGGGACTGCTGTGAGTCTGAGGCCAGCCTGGGCTACATAGTGAGTTCAAGGCCAGCCTGAACTACATAGCGAGACCCTATGTCAAAAAAAAAAAAAAAAAAAAAATTCCTTAATATTTTATAATATGGGCAAACCAGTATTCAGCCATTCTCCAACTGATAACCATTTAGGTTGTCAGCAGTGTGTTCCTTTTATA
The DNA here is from genome assembly GCF_000276665.1 of Chinchilla lanigera. NCBI lineage: Eukaryota > Metazoa > Chordata > Mammalia > Rodentia > Chinchillidae > Chinchilla > Chinchilla lanigera. The sequence continues at coordinate 6,159,487 of NW_004955479.1, read as the reverse complement.
TGTAATGTTTTAAAAATCATTGGACTATACATTTCTGTGCTTTTATTTTTCTTAAACTCTTAAAAGTAGGGTTGCTATAGCAAAGTGCAAGCATATATTTTCTTTTGATAGATGTTTTAAGATCATTTCAACAAAAGGGCATAGGAATTTATTCCTGAATAGCATGTAAGATATGCTTTACTTACACCCTTGTAATACTGGAGATTAATAATGTGTGTGACATTTTGATACTTTGGCAGGTAAACTGTAATGCCTTATCAAATTTTGCAGACTACTTGGAAATTTGAAACTCTTACATGTTTAATAGCTTTTTTTTACTCTTTTTGCTTTGAATTATCTGCTCTTAACCTTTATCTGATTTTATGTTAGATTACCTATTTATGAGAGACCATGTGTACATTTTACATGTATTTTTGTACATTTATTTCATATCTTTACTACTTTTGTGGTTTCTGTATTGATTCTACCTCATGATAAGGTGATAATTACTAATAAATAAGATTCATTGAAATCATACCATGTTAGTTTAGCTTGAGATGTCCCTTCAGATTCTCTTACCTTGAGTTGTTTTACCATTTATGACTGATGCTGAAGAAGAACTAGTCATACATGTACTGTGCGCATAATATCACATGAAATGTATTAACAATATATTAGTATACGTAATAGAATATAAGCTAAAGCAGTTAGAAAATACACTTAAGTTTTAAATTCTTCACTTTGCAAGTTAGAAAGCAAATTATTGCTATGATTTGTACTTTAAGTAAAGTTTTGCTGTTCTTTGATTCATTGTCTTGTTTTTAATAAGCTTAGTATTTATCTACTTCTGCATTCATTCCCTACACAGTATATTTTTACAACATAATAATGTTGAAACATGCAGAAAAGGTACAGCAGTTGCTCACTCAACACGCATATTGATCACCTGGATTCTCCATTTCACGTTTTCCTCTGTTTGCTTGCTTCTTATATACCTGTTTCTGTATTTCTCTGTTTAGTTGCCCATCCATATTACCTTATAGTGCATTTCAAAAAAAGTTGAAGATGTTAGTACATGTCTTAAATAGTATGGGTGTAAGTAACTATGGTGAAATTACATGCAGTAAAATGACCGCTAAGCTGCCATATAATGTACCATTCCATAGGTTTTGACCAATACAGTAATTTGTGTAATCCAAAGCCCTTTAGCTTTTCTTGTTTCAGAACTCCAAATAAATGGAATCTACAGACTATAAGTTTCTGAGATTGATCTACACTGTTGCATATATCAGTAATTCCGTTTCACTATGTTATGATACAATATGAGATATTTTTCTTTTAAAGTGAAATTTCTAATTTTGTAGCACTATATAAAGGCTGTATAGATGTACACCTGGTCTTGGTATCTTGTCAACTATCAAGTGGATACAAATAATATGTTTTTTTCTTTATTTTTTCCATTCATTGCTGATTAGTGTAGAATATGCAGTTCCTCATGTTAATTTCAGGTACTTGCAGGGCCATTTCTTGAAAAGAATGTAATTTTCCTTGTGCATTGTCTTAGTGCCTGTATTCAGAAATGAAAAGACTGTGTAAATGTGGGATTATGTCTAGGCTTGCTACTTACTTCTGTTGATTCATTTGTCAGTCTTTTTACCAATCTATATTGTTCTGATTACTGTAGTTTTATACTATGTCATGTAACGTACATCCTGTGGTGTTCTTTTTCAAGATTTTGATCAGTATTCTAGATTCTTTGTATTTTCACTTAAGTGACAAAATCTACATTTCAGTTTCTGTAGTAATGCCCATGCTATTTTGATTATGATTGCATTGACAGTGCAAATTAATTTGGGGGACATATCTTAACAATATTGGGCCTTCCACATCATGAAGATAGCATATCTCGTTTATTTAGATTTCATCTGGTTTCTTTCACCGGGGTTTTATTGTTCTCAGTGTCACATTAAATTTGTAGTTGACTTTAAAACCGTGTAATTTTTTTTTCTCCTTCCTCTAGGCTCTGGATCAGTGTCACTGTGTGAGGTAGAAAGATGTCAACAACTGTCGGCTACAAGTAAGACCACATATCGCTGTTGAGATAAGACACAATACAGTAATGAGCTTATTAAAGTTTGTCCTTTACACTTACCAACTAATTCCATTTTAATTAGTAGTGATAGTAGATGTCCACAAGGGCAAAAATACGTCTGTATTTGGTTTCTAGTGCTCTGCCTCATTCTGTACTGGCATAAGTGCAGTCCATGCAGACCTGTCGCTAAGGTTTATGAAAGATAGCACAGTACTATTTAATAGTATATTGGGGCTTATTTTTAGTTTGGAAGTATAAAATATACTCTTATGATATTATTTGTAACCAACTCACACTATGCATTGAATGGTGTACACATAAATGAGTGACTTACAATATACCTCAAAACTAATATAAACAGTGATCATTACTTCAGCTAAAATAAAGTACTTTTTCAGAAAAGTGTTTTAAAGCACAAATTAATTAAATAATTATAGTACTATAATGTGAGTTTTTCACTTTCACAAAACAGATAAAAGTATAAACTGAAAGAAAACTGGATAAAAACTTTTATTAGAACTGAAGGTACCATGTGCCCATGGTTTAATAGGTAAATACAGAAATAGTTACAGATGTGTATGTGTGTATTTATGTGTTATACATATATACCAATACACGTATAAGTGCAGCTGGGTAGGTATGTATTAGTATAAACCTCTGTGTACATATCGCTACCTGTATATGACAGTGCCAATGCACAGACCCGATACAACTCCAGTAACAATAAGCATACTTAGTTCATGGATCTTGGTTTATAAATAATACCCTAGGAATTCTTGGAGAAATACCAGATTCTTAGGGTGGGCAGCAGAATTACAAGATCAATCTGGAACATTCAGAAAGTAAGGGAATTCTCAGTTAATGATAGAACATATCAAATCTGGGACCATTTGAGCATGAAAATAAATATTACTAGTGATGAATTAGAACTTATTGAATAAAATGGGAATGCATGAGCCCATGTTGCAAATAAAGGTAAGTTAGTTAGGTTCAGTGGGAAATTTCCTTAATAGAAGGACAACTAATAAATGTAAAATGGCATGAAATTGGAAAAATATCACCAGTTTGCAACCATGATAGTAATTAATTTGGTTGTGAATCAGTAGATCCTAACCTGTTGGTACGGACATAATTACTGACTTAGTTGGGAATCAGTGGATCCTAACCTGCTGGTACCCTAAGTATTTATAAAGAATAGGGTAATTGCATTTTCCCAAGTGCCTCCCCACTAATTACAAGGGGGAAACAGAAACTCTGAAGTAGAAACCTGATGTGCTGGTGCACTCTACAAGCGAAGGCGGGAGGGTGGCAAGTGTGAGCCCAGCTGAGGGAACTTAGCAACTTAACGAAACCCTGTCTCAAAATAAAAAGCAAGGTCTTGGGGTGTGACTCTGTGAAGGCCCTGAGCTCACTCCTCAGTACCCGGGAAAAAGGAGTTTATAGGAGGGAAGGGTGTTACACGCGACCTTAACCACTGAACACATTGGGTCTGTGTTTGGGGGAAGCACAGGTATGTGTCTCTGGATGTGATGCCATGTGAAGCATGCATATATGTAGTCCTCCTGCCAAAAATAAATGGCTTGAAGCTGAATGTCCCTTTCTGCTTTGAAGTTCCTTTATTATATGTGATTGTTAAATAAAGTCTGTAAGTTGAACTCACAGGGAGAAGAGGCTAGCTGGTAAATATTTAGCAAATATATTTTCTTATATTCTTTTGAACACATTGTAATTAGAACTTAGGCTGTCACCTAACAGAGATGTCTCAGAGATCAGTATTTTAGTGAACATTTGAAAATATTTCTCAAGTAACCCATGTATTTACTTTGTGAAATAAACCTTACTGTTTTCCCTGAGTTAGCCAGGAAGTATTTCTATTCGCCCCATATAAAAATATTTGTTTTACATTCACTAGGCAGTTAAGTCCTTCTTACCCCAGTTATTCAGCATGTGTTCAATAGATTTGTGAGTTCTCACTGTGCCTCACTTGGTGTTTGTGAGTATTGCTGATATAACCTTTGCTTTTGTGGAATTAACAGTTAATAGAGCTTAGATTTTGTAGTATATATTTGGTTAACAGGGATGAGTCATGATTATACTTAAAACGTGTAGACATTATTTTTTTTAATATAAAAATTCTTTACAGTACTTACTGACCATCACTATTTGGAGAAGACACCATTATGTGCTATTCTGAAACAAAAAGCTCCTCAGCAATACCGAATCCGAGCAAAACTAAGATCATATAAGCCCAAAGGACTTTTTCAATCTGTAAAACTTTATTGTCCTAAATGTCATTCTCTGTAAGTATTTTTCAAAGTAAAGCAGTTTTCGTTCATATTATAGTATTTGTGTATATACCTGCATATATAAAGTTTTAAGTCTTGAAAATGAGTAAGGTGTGACTCGTGTATAATAATTTGGAAGAATAGTAACATTTTAAAAGTATTAAATTCTTAATAAATCCTTCCATTTTATTCTTAGTGAGAGTAAATAAAAACAGGATTTTCAGATCTGAAATTTGGATGAGTCACTCTAATCAGAGCAAATGGGAATACTAAGTTAGGAATATATAGGCGGGGACTTTCTTTCTTGTCACAAAAATGCCTTCTTCAAAAATAACCCTAGTAATGGAAATACTTGTGTTCTGCTTAAGAACTACAATAGATGAGTAGTAAGTGCAACTTCAATTTTGTTAGTAATAGAAAATTTCTTGGTGCCTTAAAGTCTTAATTCTAAATACCATGTTTTATATAAATATGTAAGTAAATTTATAGACCTGTTTTGTGATCTTATTAATATGTGTACAGATCAAACAAATTCAGAAAATTATTTTAGCTTATATTTATCTTTGTAATGCAACTTGACTATCTTCTGTCTAACTATAAAATGTTTTAGAAATTGTAGTTAATTTATATATATATATATATATACATCTGAATGCCATAAATCTACTCTTCACTATAGTGTGCTTCCCTGTGTAGCTGTATCTAGACACCTCCATGTGTTTATATATTTACATAGTATTCATGACCATTTTGAGGGGAGACTTTTTATTTTAAACAGAAAAGAACAAAAACAAATTAACAAACACAAAGACATAAACAAAACAACACAAAAACAATAAAAATAATACAGAATTTCTGTCACTTTGTTTGGGGAGACTTTTACTCACCAAATCGCTAAATAAAATGTGAAGGACCTACATTTTTACTCATTTTTAACTTAAAAAGGCAGTTAAGGTTGTTAGGACTAAAGACATGTAATAGCTTTACACAATTTTTGAAGTATTATCAAATTTTAGTTCATTAAATTCTATAAACTTACATAGATCTCCCTTTAAGAAACAGAGCATCTCAGAGAAATTGAGAGTTCCCAAGGACAGTGACAGAAGCAGAATGAAGATAATAGACCCTAAACGGTGCCTTTTGCATTCTTTTTTTTTTTTTTTTTTTTGGTTTTTCTCCGGTACCGGGAACCGAACTCACGACCTTGCACTTGCCAGGCAGGTGCTTTTTGCCGCTGAGCTAAATCCCCAGCCCGCCTTTTGCATTCTTGATGCTTTCTCCATGGGATTTTTCAAAATACTATTAAAAGGATTTGAAGTGAATGCTGGTTTACAGTAAATGCCTGAGAAAAGTGAGATGAGATGGAGTGAGGACAGCAAGCTGCTGCAGTTTTTTCCCACTAAGAAGTTTTACTTTGTCTAGAGACCAAAGCAGATCAGTACTGCGAATAGTTGCGTGTAGCTTCGTCATCAGAAGCAGGTGTGGAAAGTGTCAGTGGTTAATGTAATTGTGATGCAGATCTGCTGTGCTGCAAAATATAAATAAAAGTCATGTAGTTTACAAATGAGTTGCCTTCTTAGTGCATGAAAAGAAAGTCCAGAGCTGGTGTTTAAGTGGAGAGTTTGTTAAATCGGAACTTTTTAGGTTGCATAAAAATCATTTTCTAATACTTCATGGTAATGTTTTAGGCAAGAAGTTCCACATGAGAACGATTTGGATATAATTTTAAGAGATGGAGCAAGTAAAACTCCAGATACCAAATTACAAAATACGCCCTTATATGATTCAGAAGTCTGGAGCACGGAGGATCAGGGAGGACGAAAAGTTGTGACTCATTTTGTAAAACGTAACGGTGTTCTCCCACTTTCAAGTGTGTGTCTCATTTTGATAGAAGGTAAGATATTTAAGTACCCATCTTTTTAGAATGATTTTTTGCACGCTTTTCAAATATATTGCTGTATAATATATTTTATAGGTAACCTAATGCATATAAAGTAAAAATTTTATAAAGTGGAATATGTGAAGATTCAAATATATGCACATATATATTGAACTGAATTATATTTTTAATTGATACATTAAATTCAAGTATTTACCTTTATTCATCTTGTTGGATTTCTGCATATAACCTTGTCACTTCCGTGTTGGTGAAAAGTAAAGGTGGTGGTTGCCTATGTACAGCTGCGAGTGTCTCGGCCTCTGGATGTCACTGTTGTTTCATACAAAGAGGATGAAAGTCAGTTGAAGTCTTAAGTCAAAGAAGAGACTATCCAAATGCCATCCCTTGACAGGTTTTAAAAGGATGAAATTTGATTATGTATTCTTTTTTCATTTCCATTTTTGTGTAATTTCCATCTAGTATTAATATATACCACACATCTTTCCTTAGGCCAAATTTAAAGTTTCATATTTTTACCCTGACATTTCCTCCCATATAACTTTCATGTATTTCTTTTCTTTTTCTTCTGGTACCAGGAATCAAACTCATGACCTTGTGCTTGCCAGGCAGGAACTTTGCTGCTGAGCTAAATTCCCACCCCCCATATAACTTTCATATGAAAGGAAATTCAGTGTGTATTAGATAAATACTTGCTTTCATTTTATGAACTTATCTTTTATTTTTTTATTGCTGACATTTTTGTTCATAGAAGTAATACATAATCATAGATATATACCAGTACATATGTGTGTGAACAGTGGCATCATTTTCACATGTCCGTTCTTTAAATATGAGTTGTCAGAAACTACTCTGTTCATTTACTCATTGCGACAAACGTTGCTCTCTCTCATCCTAGCAAAGTTGTCCTAGTGCACACACACGCTTTTGGCAACATCTGAGAGTTATTTCTCTACCGTTATCAACTTTTTAAAACTTAATGGTTTATCAGGTTTTTTCAGAGAGAGCGAGCCAGTAGATCAGATTCATTCCTAGGAACTGGATCACATGACTATTGAAGCTGATAATTGCCAAGATCTGCATGCTGAGTCAGCACCCGGGGGGCCTGGACAAGTTGGTGGTATAATTAGTCTAAAAGATAGCTAGCTGGAGACCCTGAAAGAGCTGATGTCCAGATCAAAAGCAGGCAGGCAGGGGAGAGTCTCCCTCACACAGGCAGTTGGCTCTTATGACTCAGATATTCCGCTGATTGGATGTGATCCACTCACTTTCAGGGGGACAACCTGCATTGCTCATTCTTCCGATATCTCCTTCAAAAGAACCCTTACAAAAAGGTTCACAGTAATATTTTACCAAATAAGTATGTGGATGTTCATTCCATTGCTGTTCTCTTCCTTAGAATCTGCTGTAGAAATGCTTTAGAAGTAGTCAGTAATTCTCTTTATTTTGTAATTCATTAAATATGAGTATATGGTCACATGAACTGCTCTTCGTGTCTGTTTTTAATGTTGACCTAAAACTTTAAAAGAATAAAGTCAAAACTGAACTTATTTTGGCATTAGTAATATAGCAAATTAAATAATGAGAATCCTAACATACTTTTTGCCTTTTAATTTTACTCTTGCTTACTTGAACCAAAGTGTCCTGGCAACAGTTAGTTTATATTTAAGAAGATGGTTAAGATTTCACAAACTTTATATTTTACTCAAGCCTTAGCAGTTTTGTACTGATTTTTTTAATTGATACATTGTATCCTAAATTTACAAATTAATATTTTTCAAAATAAATGTGTTGAATCTCTATGCTTATGACTTCTGTTAATCTATCAACCTCTTTAGTATTTACTGTATTTCAGGTGTTACTTTATAGGTACTCCATTTTACCTACCTCATATTTTACTACTTGAGTTTGTTTATTTTTTCACAGGAGGTACACTTGGTGAAATCTGTAAACTTTCAAGTGAGTTTCATAGTATTATTCCTGTAAAATCTGGCCCTGAAGACCTGGAGCTCCTAGACCTTTCAGTCCCATTCCTTATACAAGGAAGACTGTATCACTATGGGTATGTTTTCACTTCAGGGATTTTTAGAATTAAAAACTGTATTTTTAACATTTTATCCAACTGGTTACTATGTTACATAAAATAGCTATATATTTATTGAGTACCATCTTACATATACAGGCAGTTCTGGATTTATAGTGATGGGATTTATGATTTTTCAGTTTCACAGTGGTACAAAACTGATATGCATTCTGTAAAAACCATGTTTTAACTTTTGATCTTTTCCTGGCCTGGTGATATGAGGTATATGAATACTGATTCATCTTATGAGGAAGAAACTAGAGTTCTTAAGTCAGCAGATCATGAGGGTGCACAATTGATATTCTATAGTACAATGTGTTACTAAGCTGTATTCTGTCAGTAGGCTGCGAGTATCGAATGCATTTTGATTTAAGGTATCTTAAATTTACCATGAGTTTATCAGTGTGTACCCATCTATACTACATTTCTCTAGTATATATCTATTGTTTTGATAAGCACATATATATATTTGCACTATGTGTGAGGTTTAAGGCTACCATCATTTTGTTCCTCAAACAGGCTGATACTTATTTTCTTGCATGACAAGAATTTGGATACTAAGTTCAAAACTGCAAACCTAGTAACAACTAATTAAGTTCTAGAGTTGCTGACTCACTGAATGACAGATTTTCTGCCACTGAAAATGGGAAGATGAATGCATTATGATCTACAAAGAGATTTTTAGATGTGGGAGGAGCAGAAAGGACTACAAAATATACTTCCTCTTCTGCTTGATGAAATCATCACCCAGAAAGGGTCTGCTTTGCAAAACCTTGGTTATAGGATGGTGTCTTGGTTGCTTGTCTCATCACTGGGACAGAAAGCTCAACACCCACTAAAGGAGGAAAGGCTTATTTCACCTCACAGTTTGTAGAAGTTTCAGTCCGTAGTCACCTGGCTCTAAGGTAGGGTGGCATGGCAGAAGAGCATCGCAGAGGGGCCTTGCTTGTGGTGTGGTGGCAGAAAGCAGAGTGTAACCAAGGAGGAAAAGAGATAGACTCTGCAAGGCTGAGCCCAGGGACTGCCTCTTCAAACAGGCTTCACCTCCCAGCATCATGTTTAGCTATAAACTCGTCAGTGAACTAATCCACTGAGGCACTCACGCCCCTGTGATCCAGTAACCCTCCACTCCCCTACCTGTGAGCACATGACACTTCAGAGGAACGTCTGGATGGAAACCATAACAGATGGGTACATTGTATCACACTATTAACCTTTCCTTTTCCTGCTCCTAATTTGTAGCAATTCTTTGTCACAATTATAATGTATAAATCTTGATTTGCCTTGAAAAATTGCTTGCTGCAGTTACCATGTCTCGGTGCATGTTCCTCTGGCTTCTGTTCCATCTGCAGCACATCAAAAAGCTTTGGCGAAAAAGTGGAGCGAAGTGACTGCTAAGTAGAACCCCTACGTCTATCTCCGTTTTCACTCTGGAGCTCCCAGTACCTTTATACTTGTCTTCAGACTCGTGACCTCAGAGTTGTCTTTCAGATTTAACCACCAGTTCAACAATAAAAGCGTATAAGTTCTGTTTGTTACCTCTGAAAAATTCACCAACAGATTGAAAAAGAAAACACCCTCATCCTCAGCCTCGTGCTCTCACCGTCCCCCCTCCTGTCTCCCTTCTACCTTCCCTTCCTGGGGTAGTGTGCCTTGCACGGTCTAAAGCAGCGGGAAGGGAAATACTAGTTACAAGCTCCAAAATGTAACTTACTCATTTCCTACGAGTCGTTAAGAAAAAGATTTTTTAAGGCTATTAATCTTTTTACCAATTTCAGCATGAACTAAGCCATAAATTTTGTTTATACTTCACACTTTAAGACATCTTCAGATTTGCTGGTACTTTATCACAAAAGCCAATGTATTGTTTATTTTTTTCTTTTGAATTAGGAAATAATTTTAACTTACAAAAAAGTATCAAAAATAACACCATACAGTTATGTATCCAGTACTTACATTTAACAAATGTTAGTATTTTAGCATTTTCAGACCTGTATGTTTAAGAAAATAAATTTTGCAGAAAAGGAACACATCTTTCTAGTTATCCCATCTCTAACACTTCCTTCTCAGAGTTAACTACTTCTAACTCTCGAAGTCAGTCCTTCTCATCAGTGTTTTTATGCTTATATTGTGATTTTTTTTTTTTTTTGGTAGCGGAAATCAGACTCTACCTTGTGCTTGCCAGGCAGGCGCTGTGCTGCTGAGCTGTCTCCTCGGCCTTTGTGTAAATTCTTAAGCAGTATAGCATATTGTTTTTTCTAAATTTGTGTAAACTCATACTATGGTACTTCTTTTACTGCTTCCCCTTTTCATTCAACGTTATTTTCAAAATGTATCTATTGATAAATCTAGATTTAGATTATTTTGATACCTATAAAATATTTGATGAAGTAATCATAATTTTAATCCTTTTTTTCTAAATGAAAACGTTATTTCAGTTTCTTTCATTTATAGATGACAGTGCTAAAGGACTATAATACGTTTACTTGCATATTTCCTTTATGACACAGTCAGTGTCGTGGACCATGACAAGTTATTTTTTTTCAGTGTTACGGTGTGGTTGTATTAGGAAATGGAACAAGACAAAGTGGGTAATAGAGAGCATTTTACCTAGGAAGGTTCAGTGTTACTCCCGAAAGGTCTGTTTTGGTTTCATGTGTACCTGTATGTACTGTACCATGGTATCAGTTAATTTTTACTCTCTCTGACAAAAGTGTTTGAAAGTTACTCCTAAGGTATTTACCTAGAATTGGAACTATTAGATCATAAAGTACTAATACTGTATTCATATTTTTGCTTTGTGAGAGAAAAAAACAAAAAGTTATTTTCATGGTTTTAACAATTCTTGATCCCCTTAATAAAAGTATAAAAAATTCAGTTTTTGTCAAATTCTCCAGCACATGGGATTTATCAAAGCAGTAGTTTTTTAGGCTAATGAGTGTCAAATGGTGTCCATGAATACTTCGTTATTTCCTAGATGATTCCTGGGTTGAAGCAACATTTATGCTCGTTGGCTACATTGATAGCCTGTTCTATTAATTCTATGTTCACATCATTTACTTGTATTTCTGTGTGGTTAATAATCTTTTTGCTTCAGATGTGCAAATCAGCAACCTTAAGAATTCTTGCTATATTAGAGATACTAATCTTTCATCAGTTACATCCTTACTTCTAGTATATGCTATACCCTTGCAACTTTGACTTATTTTGTTTTATAGCTTTTTAACTGTTAATATAGTCATGTTTACCAGAGTACTTTCTAAAACCATAAATGTTTTCCTTAAATTTTTTTGAGACACTGAGCATGAGGGTACACACCTGTAATCCCAGCATTTGGGAGACTGAGGCAGAAGCTTTGCTCCAAGTCCAAGGCCAGGTGTACTACATAGTTAGTTTGAGGCTAGCCAGAACTCCATAGTGAGACTCTGTCTCCAAAAACAAATTGTTTTTTGAACGTGATGTTTTTTAAGTAGAATGTAGGCTAATGGTTCAGTTTATTTAATGGTTACACATATTCTAAGGTTTTATACCGTACTAGTGAGACTTTTCTTGAAAAGTATTCAGTTGATGCACTTTTAAAATTTATTGACGTGTAATTGTCCATAGTATTTTCTGATAATTTTTAAAATTCAGCTATTTTATTTAATACTGTTTCTTTTAATAATCTTTAAATACTATTTCTTTTAGTATTTCTTTGAGCTGTCATTCCCCCCACCATTGTTCTTTCTTTGCCAAAATAACTAGCTTTTTTAAAGCCTAAATTTGTCTTCCCAGCAGTATTATCATAGCTTTACTCCAAGGTTTAGTATATCGTATTTTTCTAACCATCAGTTCTAAATGTTTCTTAATTCCTTTTTGACCCATGAATCATTGAAATGTGTATTCAGAATTTTTTCACATGTATGATGTGAAAATTTGTACTTTATTTTGGGTATTATGTTTCATTTGTACTTTAGTTAGATTGTATTTTAGCAGAATACTGTGCAACATTTCAGATTGATTCTTTGGGATTTATTCAACTTTGCTTTGCTAGAATATTTATTTACACATTTTTGTGTCTTGCATGTCTGTGGAAAAAGAATATATATATTCTAAAATAGTTGAGTTAGCATTTTTATAGAGGTTGTGTATGAGAATAGTCTTGTTAATCAAAATCAAAACTTCTGTTTCTTTTGATTTTCTCTCTAGTCAGTTTCTTAAAGAGGTATGTGTATGTAAAAATAAACTCTGATTTTGTGCTTGTAATCTTTTATTTTGTCATCATTTGCTTTACATATTTTGAAATTCTTGTTGGTTCATGTAGGTTCAACACTACTTGTCTTTTGGTGAATTCATTGTTCTGTGTATTCTTACTTAAAGTCAACATTCCTAACCATGACTTTCTGCTTCAAGATTTACTTTTGCTAATATTGTTTGTTTTTAAGCTTTTATTTGTTTGTAAGATGGTAATTGTATGGTATATTATTTTTATTCTTTCAAGTTTTTGTGTCATTTTAATGTTACTTATAAATAAAAGACGCTACATTTTAATAATTGAATTTAAATATAGCTTTAATTATTTACATTTATTTAGTATATATTTCTAGATTCTTGTTTTCTATTTATCACATTTTTTACTATATTTTACCCTTCTTAAAAACTAGTATTTTTCTTTCCAACCTCGTGCTGAATTTACTTAATTTTTCTAATTTATCATGTTTAATTTTTTACTGCTTTAGAAAAAAAAATTAAATTCTTTGATTTAGGCTTATTACCCATAATTTTTAACCAGCATGCTTGTTTTACCAGTGTTTCATTCTAGTCTGTATCACAGTCCTTTTTTAGGTAATAATATTCTTTCATTCGTCTTTTTTGCTATAAAAGAAACATCTCTATAGTTGGTAATCAGGTGATAAAGTCTAAATCTAATGAAGTTAACCCCTGTTTTTCCTAATGTATAAATGAAAGGAGTTTTTTGAAATTGAATTTTTATAACTTTATTCAAGAGTATTTTCCCAGGTACATTTTCTTACCACATATCACATATCATAAACATGTTGGTGATTCATAATAAAAACTGAGTTACTCAGACTTCAAATATGTTGGTATATAAATAAAGCAAAATTATACACACTGAATAATGTGCAGCATTAACAATTGTATAGTTTTAGATATATTTACTTTTCAAACGATAACTATAGTCTCAGGCATCATAAATTACAAACTCTTATTATGTGCTTATTTAAAATTCTTTTTGGTTCATTTAGGTTCAGTATTGCTTATTTAAGATATTAATTACCCAAAATTTGCTAGTCCTGACTATTTTAGCGAGGACAGTTTTCTTCTAATGGTTATATTTCTCAGGACTGTGTGGTCGTTAGATATTATTCATAAACCATAAAATCAAAAAGTTCTTAGAAATCAACTTTGTTATTTTAATGACTTAAGAAATTCACTAGATCCTAATTAATTACTGACTTAGACCTGAAATCACTTTTCAATTTAAAGTTGTTCATTCTGAACCTTATATTATCTTTCTGTTGTTGGTTTTATGTAAAAAGCTTACTTTTTGATAATTCTCTTTTAAAACAAGTATAACAAATACAGTGTTCTTCTGTATAATAATTTACTTTTTTATGACTATATGTGCTTAAGCAGCAAAAACGTTATAATAATGATTAAATGAATTCAATTAATTTAAGTATAATTATTTCTTTTATTAATTTCAGGTGTAAGCAATGTTCTAGTTTGAAACCAATACAAAATTTAAATTCCCTTGTTGGTGAGACATCATGGATTCCTTCTTCTGTGGCAGAAGGTTAATTTAATTTCCTTTAACTGTATATAAGGTCATGTCACTGATTTATATTTCAGGATTTATAGATATGTAAGGCTGAAGTATAACTGTTTTATGTAAAAACTATTTACAGTGATTGTACTGAGACCAGAGTAAATGTTTAAAATATTTACAAAATCTCCTTTCCATCTTCCAGTATTTTTAATTATAATGGATATTTAGTATTCAGTAAGTGTTTTCCTGTTATTCATTGATCATAAATAATTTCTGAAAGATCTCTGCAGCTCAGGGCATCTTGAGATTGAAAGGGATTTTAGAGAGAGCTGGTACAACTTATCTCCCAGCATCCATCTACACAGGGCCACAAGAATCCTTTTATATTTAAGTTTTAACTGTGGTCACCCAGCCTTTTGTGAATGAGGTACTTGTTGCATTGAAGGGTAGCATATACCCTTAAATTTTAGTCTCTTAATACCGAAGCAAAAGTTGTCTACGTGCAACTTCAGTAGAGGCCAAATTCAGTGTACTAATTATTCAGACCACATATTTCCTCTTCTATGTGATAATCAGACTTTGTTCATTTGAAAATATTTGTTCAGCCTCCATTGAATCTTTATTGCTTTAAGCAGGTATCCACACTTCCTTTGGTACTCTTATGAATTCCTATCTATTGTGTTTCTCCTCTGCAGTGAACATTCCAGGTTGCTAATGTTTTTGAAATTTAGCATTCAAAGCTGAACATAGTGTTGCAGATGTAGTTTGGCAAATTCAGAAGATAGGGAAAATTATTGTTCTGACACTATCCACTCAGATTCTACTAGCCTAAAATTTCATTCTATGGGTGTTTATTTGTATACTTTGTTGTGTTTTCTTTCCTTTTTTTTAATCCAGCTCTATCACACTACTGTCTCATATTCTGTCTTGTCTTGTGCACTCTCCCATTGACTTTCACATGAACTTCGTAATACCAAGCTTGTCTCCCCATCATACTCTTAATGTGGTTTCGTTTTTGTTGGTTTCTTTGCATGGTCTCTCAGCGTAGGTTTTTAAAGTTCATCCGTCTGGGTTTTAGTGCACTGTTTCAACCTGCTGAGACCTTAGAAGCCTAAAAATCAATTCCTCTATATTAATAGCTTGTACTGTACTGTGCTTAAATCCATGTCACTTTGCCCTAATGAATAATTTGCCTGCTTAGTTGGTTCTGCTGTCTATATATAGGTTCCTTAGGTATAAGCTGATACAGTTTTCTATAAACATCGAGGTGTCTTCTTCAGAACAAAGTACTCTTGTCCTGTGAATTCTTATGTACTTAGGATCATGAATTTCTTCTTTTTTCTTCATCTTACAAAATTATGAAATCCTCAGTTCTGATTTTCTTGTTCATTAAACAGATGATGTACCTTAAAAGTAATAGCACATCACTGATATTTATAATATGAAGGGAGAGGTATATTAAAAAATACTTACTGATATGCTGTTTTTAGAACATTTTAGCATGTTAATTTTATCTTTGGTATGACTAGCATATAACAATTTGCATTTTATAAATCACTTGTGGTTTCTTTCAAGGTATCAACTCATGCTAAAGATATGATAATATTTAATCAAAAAATTCAATTGCTTATAATATCATGAGACATTACCCCTATGCAAAAGTAGTGGAGTATTCCAAAATTAACCTGCTAAGTGAGCTTAATGATTGATATTAGAGAGCAAAAGTCATATGTGTAAGATTTTCTTTATTGCTTAAATTATTTTAGTACATAAAATTTGTATGTATATGCAATTGATTTTGTCTTGATAAAAGCCACTCACGTGGTTTGGTCTTTCTTTCCTCGTTAGCATTGGGTATTGTACCCCTGCAACATGTGTTTGTTATGACATTTACTCTGGATGACGGAACAGGAGTATTAGAAGCTTATCTCATGGATTCTGTAAGTAACAGGGCTGGTAAAAGATATTTCTTATTACAAATTAATATGTTAAAAATTAATAAATTACTCCTGCCTTCCTTATTTCTGAAAGAACTTTAAAACTATAAATAAAATACATAAATCAAAAATTATCTTGCATATCTCTTTTCATCTTATAAATAATAATTGAAAAATGAAGAATTTGGAAATACAAATAGAGAAGTGACTCATTCTTTCTTCCAGGTATAAATTCCATTCCAGGGCCAAAGAGCAAGGAGATGTCCACATTGTGTCAGCATTATTTATAATCACTGTCTCACCACAGTTTCTAAACATTCATATTTCATATTAGAGGAAGTAGAGCTATTTTTTGTTAAGAAAACAGATACTGTATAAATTTGTGGGGCAGTGGTATAAGTCATTTATTTGAGTTCAGGCCAGTACTGTAATTCTTGAATTCTACAGTCTTCATATAGTGAAACAGTCTAGATTATGTTAGTAATTAGATGATTTAAAAATATTTTTGCATTATAGTTTCAAAAAAGTTAATACCATTTTCTTTTTCTGCCATAATGCTTTGAAGGACAGATTCTTCCAGATTCCAGCATCAGAAGTCCTACTTGATGATAACCTTCAGAGAAGTATGGATTTGATCATGGATATGTTTTGTCCTCCAGGAACAAAAATTGGTAGGTGGTATGATTTTAACAGCACCCACTCCTGTTTTTCTCAAAACAGCAACATACATGTGTATAATCTGTGGACTTTCAGAACTCTGAAATACTTTTGTCCAAAGTGATTGATCCACTCTATCATCAACCTTTTGATGAGACAGTGGCAGATACAAAGTAGGCATAAAAGAAAAGATTTTACAACTTTTTCAAAACAGGTGTGATCAGAACTATAGTGAATGCATAGGTTAAAAATATGTATTACAGTAAAAGGCACACTGCCATTAACCCCCCTGAGTACTTCCCCTCGCTTCACATCCATTTATCCCCTTGTTTTTGCCACTTTCTGCAGCAATTGCAGAAGTCCTTTTTTTGTGAGTGTCTTTAGTTGCACTTCCATGGCTGCCTCAGTGTCCTGAATTAATTCAAAAATTTTAGGGCAGTTTCATCAGTTAAAAACAGTATAGTGTGACCTCATCTACCTTACTCATTAGATCTGGCACTGTGCAACTTCTGGCCCTTCCCGGAGGTCAGAATACAGTCATGAAAGGTGAACATTTTGAGTTAATTCAGGACGTGGAGGCAGCCACAACAGAGCAATTAAAGACATGAAAGAGAACTTCCAGAACTGCTTCAGAAAGCAGCAAGAACAGTGGCAGAAATGTATTCAATTTGAGTGGGATGAATGGCAATGCGCTTTTTAGTGTAATTTTTTTTATGTTTAATCATTCACTGTACTTTCATGCATACCTTGTATAACAAAAGAAGCAATTTTGATCACAAACATATTTGGTGCTATTTATGCAAGAGCACATTTTACTTGAAATTATTCCAAAAACCATGAAATATTTACAAGAAGCATTTAAATTTTTAGTTAATAGTTTTTAATGTACATTAGCTGTTTTCTGTGTAAACATTAGATTAATCACTAGACTTTCATGACATCAGAGTCTGCGGCAGAATTTTCCTTCTGAGACCATTATTTCCTTTTCTGTTCAATCTTGCAGTGCCCAATCATGAGGTCCTGTGTTTCTCCTCATAGGTTTTATCAGTAACAAATTTCACCAGCTGCAGATTTTGCTGTGGTTTAATTCTTACAGGTTATTTTATATCAGCTTTACTTTTACCTGTGCAGTCACTGCATTTTAATTAACAGTTCTGTAAATTGATAGTTTTTGTTCATCTGTAACAAAATATAACGTATACTTTTGTTTGTTGTCAGTTTTAACTTGTGTTGGGAGTTTGAATTATTTGGGACATATTTCTGGGAGTAAAGCTCCTGGACTTACAGCTTTTGATTAGTACTGCTGGATTATTTTTTGAAAATATTTTACTTACCTACACTTTTACCCCCAGTGTAGGAGAGGTATCCTTCAAGCTTTACCCTTGCCAAATTAAATACTTTTCAGTCTTGAATATGAGGAATCATAAGAGCCTTTTCTTGAAACTGTAAATAAATTTACTGTGATCAGAACCAAATCCTAGAAATGACGTATATGTTCCGTAACATGCCTGGGCTTCGAGAACCAAATCAAATTTAGTGGTGTAGGTGCAGTGTTGACCTAATGGGAAATTTGATTCGGTTCTTGTCTAGGCAGCCTTGTGACCAGAAATGTGGAAGCAGTAATTTTGTGAGGTGAGGTAGCACTGTAGGTCATTGGGCAATGAACAAGGAAAGAGGAATGCAAATTGGAGATGAGATGATTACAACACCTTTGCCATCATTTTGAAAGTTCTAATCACATTTGCCCATTGTTGATCAAATTTCAAATTAATCACTATTAATAGTGACCTATTTATTTTTAATGGCTAAGTACCATTTTCTTTCTGATTTGTAGATGTGTATCCATGGATGGAGTGTGTTATCAGGTCATATAATGTCACAAATGGAGCAGAGCAGCAAATTTGCTATCAGATTTTCGACACCACAGTTGCAGAAGATGTTACCTAATATTGCCTTTCAATTGGCATATGAAACATACTGTAATTGCAGGAAACTTTATTACTTCCCATTAGATTATCTTAAAACACCTAATGATAACAGCTAAATACGTCACAATTTTATTTTAACCACAATTTCAGGGTTTTTTTTAAATACACAGACATTGTGTTACTTTAATGCCTTTTTGTAAATATTTTCAAAATGTTCTGATTGTGTAAAATGTCCAACATGACTTCCAGAGATTTAAAAAATAAGGTACATTGAATAAATAAGTATATTGAATAAATAAGAATTGTGTTTTCGTTTGTTTTTTGAGGTCTTTCCTGAGAAGATATCTTGTTAAATAAATCTTTGCGTCATGATTTTGTTTGGTTATATGGGTTTTGTCTTTTTTCTATTCCTTCTTTCCAGTGTTGAAAAAGAAGAGTTCTATTAACGCCTTGTGTTTACCCAGTGACAGTGTGTGCACAGTCCCCTAATCAGGAACGCAGAGCACTAAGAAAAGCTCATTTCTAGAGCAACAACGAGAGGGTAGTTCATTCTGCACAGACTTGATCTCTGTCCCTTGTAAGTGAGTGCTGGTAGAATCTTACATAAAATTACATAAAACATCAATTTCCAATTTCTGCAGCATCTATTTTTAGACACTGCTAGATTATCTTGTTGCCCCTGCATTCCTCAGTATGAGAGAATGCAGATTTTAAAAAATCAGAAGCAATCTATTTTTTAGGTGCAATAATAAAAATGTACCTCTCAGAGCCTCCCTGAATTTTACTGCGTTATTTGAAAGAACTATAAATGCCAAGACACAATGTATCATTCTCTATCTGTATGTCTTATTTTTGTGTGTGTTTTGTTTTACCTTGGGTGATGCTGCACACTGAAATTGTTTCTTAATGAGTATAGAAAGACTGGTATTGATGGAACAGAGGATTCTGAAGGTATCTCTTACCTTAGGAAAGCATCCTCACATCCAACACTAAGACTCCTCAGGCCAGGGGAAGGCTCAATTTGAGACCAACCTGTGCTGCATAACAAAACCCTGTGTCCAATAAGTAAATCACAGAACAGCCTTTTTTATATTTATACAGTGGAGGAGGAATGGATGCCTAGGTTTCCAGCTGGCGTAGACCCTATGCCTTAGCTACGTGCAGATCACAGAACAGGCCAGAGTTTCTTACTGCCCACTGCCTTTCCAACCATGCAGTTCTAGTTCAGAAGCAAACCATGAACTTGTTCATAGCTGTGACTGAATCTAACCATTTCTCATCTGTACTTTCCAACACTTTTCCTTTGTAGGAAAAGGTGTCAACTTCTTTTGATTATTTTCTCTGTTTTAACTTTCGGCCTTGCATTTCATCATTGAAAGTAATGTATACCAATAAGACCTTAATTAGTGTTGCATATGTAAAGTTTAAACTGGGTGTGGTGGTGCACGCCTATAATTTCAGCAGTCAGGAGGCTGAGGCAGGAGGATTGCTGTGAATTCAAGGCCAGCCTAGGCTAAACAGTGGGTGAAGGCCAGCCTAAACTACATAGTGAGACCCCATCTCAAACAAACAAACAGTAAAGTATAATTCCTAGCCTAGCTCATGGCCTAGAAGCCACTTCTAATAGTTTGATGTGTAAGTTTCCAGGAATTTTCCTGGGAACATAAATATATATGTGTATATATATTTATACATGTGTGTGTTCTAAATATATTTCTGCATTTTTTCTTTCATCACTGTTTACATTGCAGTCATTTTTCATGTCAGTATACATAGAGGGAGAAATTCATTGCTTATAATTAGTATAAGTAACTTAAGTGGTTAATTCTCTGGTTATTCACTTTATATTGTTCTTGTCTAAGTACTCCATTGTGCCAGTCTTGGAAATGTTTTCTATGCTTTGACAAATTGATGATGAATATTAATGTAGAAGGAATGCCTTCTACGATGCTTTTCATTAGAAAATTCAAGTTCTGTGAAGACTATAACGAGTCACATGGAAATTCTAGAACATCATCTTAGGGGAAATAAAAAGTTTCTTCCTGTATTGGCCCCTCAGGATCCCTGGACAGTTTTAAATTCTTTTCTTCACTATCCTAGGAAAAACACCTAGTTAACCTGTAAAATCCAGACTTTTTCCTCTGGTACTTGGAAGTAGCAACAGAACTCACTGAGCAGGAATTCACCAGTTTATTCAGGCATATCGTGCACAGGTACAGATTCCCTATGATGAATGTGATCATTGTATATACCAAAATTGTACCAGTAAACTTAACTTAAATCATATCTTCTTTTGGAGGTTGAGAAATTAATCAGTAAGGTATGCTGTGTATTATTTTTCCCTAGCAGTATTGTGATTTAAACTGCTAGGAAATTTGAGATCAGTTAGAGTTTCAAAGCAGTCTCCTTACGTGGAGATAAATGTGCCTTCCGTTCAGCCCCGCCTTTGATGGATGATCAGTGAGAAGCATTAGGCTTCCATTACAGTGATAAGGGTAGGGTATCAGTGTCTGCGGGCCTCTTCCTCCCAAGGGTCAGTTGTGAAACATGCAATGTGATTACTCTGCTACTTTCAAGACTATAGTAATATCGTAGTGTTTTTTTACTTGGAATCTAAGCTTCAAAGGCATATTATGGTGTGTGTGTGTGTGTGTGTGTGTGTGTGTGTTGGCTTTTTTTCTCTACTTTGAGGTCTCCTTGCGAGTACTATAATGGAAGTTACCTGACAATCTACAACTACCAAAGAAAGTTGTGCTTTCTTCTGTACTTTTAGAATGGTCTTTTTTCTTAGAAATGTGAATTCCCAAATAAAAGCCAGTTGCCCTTTTTAAATCTTCCCAACCCCAGCAAATTTTTGTCTTCCACTAGAAAGCAAAGTCCTGGAGTGTGGTCTCTTGCCAAGTTTACCTGCTTCATAAATGATTTTGTGCCCCAAGCTTTCTATAACACTTCATACCTACATACATATTCTCTGTAATGAGTCTTACGTAGTCCTGCAGGGAAGGACAAAAAAAATAATTTACCTGTGGAGTCAAATGAAAACATAGCTTCCAATAGATAAGCATATTTGTAATTTTATTTTTTGATAGGAAATCCTTTACATTTATTCTTCGTTAGATAAGATTCTAGACTAAACTTGTCCTTAAATTTTGGAATCATTGATAAATATTTCTGCACAAGGAACAAAGCTTAAATGGAGGTGAAGATAAAGACTATAAAGTACAAAATGAACATTTAAAAGTCAATATAGATTTATATTCATTGATTACTCAGTGTTGGCATCCAAAGGATTTGATGTGATTTTCAATTAAAGACAAACATGGGCCACATCTTTACAAATAAGGCAAGGAAGTAAAAGCCAAATAGAGGGAAGCATTAAAAAAATTCAAAATCCTAACTTAAGGAAGGTTACAGGTTTTGACCAAAACGTGCACACAGATGTAACAGGTTATATTGCTCGTATTAAATAATAAAATTATTGCATCGTGTTTTTAAGACAAAATTTCTGTCTCCATATGAAGAATAACAAGGTAGGTTTTTATATTAAACACACCAGCAGATTCATATAATGAATAAGAGTTATTGTAAAATACAGGAATTTAATCCAAAATAATAGGAAATGAGTTCCAAAGATGAAATAGGGCAGGAGGATTTTCCCGTAGTTGTCCATCATTTGACTCAAGTGTGAGTCACTGTTTTGTTTCATTTTAGAATCTAAAATGTCTGAATATTCAAAATTACTAAAAACTAACAAATTAGCAAAATCATAAATATTTTTCTGATGTTAAAAATTCTATTCCATTCTGTTGCAGATGTCAGAAAACTAGCTCTTTTACCTTTTCATTTTCTGGTTACAGATAGAGAAATAGATGTCTTGTGTCCCCTTTTCATGTTAGGAAGAAAACAGATTTTAATGAATCAAGGTCATCTCATGTCTGTTCTAGTTTTCACCTTCAGCTCTCCATGGAAGATGCTCCGTTAGTGAAACAAGCATCATGCTGGTGCCCACCTGGAAGTTTATTGGGAGCAAATCTCACTTACACCAAACTTCCTGACCTCTAAGTGCCCAAACACTAGTTTAGTCATCCTGATTACACCCTTTTTTTGGTAACACACATTGAATCCATTATAAAAATAATCCTGATTGATTTTTGCAAATAGATCTAGAATTTGATTACTTCCTATCAGTTGCTGTGCTCTTCCTGTCATCTCCTCTTGCTAGGACTCTGTCCCATCAGCTGCATCTTCCTGCCTCCACAATTGCTTCCTACATTGTATGTTCGGTACCAGAGCTGATGTGTTAAAGTTCCAGGCAGATACTGTCCTTTTTGTATTTTCTACTCACACAGTGTGAGAGCATCTGGGCTTCCCCACCTAGCGTGACCTAATTCTCTCACTATCTGGTATCTTCTGTCTCTTCTTCTGATCTCAATCCTCTCCAGACACCAGACTCCTTTTTCTTTGTCCAGAATGCCAGACAAACAAAGTCTCCCTTGCAGTCTTTATACTTAACCTTGTTTCTATATCCTGGTTACCTCCATGTTCCTGGTGAACTCCTAACATCTTCAGCCTGGAAGTGCTTTGATTAGAAAGATCACCTGGACCATAGAAGTCACCTTATCGCCTTGCACTCCCCACACCTCCCTGCCTGAGTGTTCTCTCCATGATGTATTTGTTCGCTTATCCTTTCTGTTTCCCTTTCCCAAAGGACTTTAGCTCCTTAGAGGCAGAGACTGATGTATTTGCTGTTGATTTCCTAGCGTCATGGAGCTGCTGACACAGTACATGCTCATGCAAGTGTTTCTAGATGAGTAAAGGGATCCTCTTGAAGAGCCTCTTCCAAAATCTAAGAATGCTGGAATACATTAACACCTCGAGTGATTTTGGAGCAGCAAATGCTGAGCCCTGGAAATCTATATTTAGAAATAAAAACTTGGGGACCGGGGATAGAGTTCAGTGGCACAGCGCCTGCCTGGCAAGTGCAAGTTTGTGAGTTCAATTCCCAATACCAAAAACAAACAAAAAACAACAACAACAACAAAAAAAAACAATAATTTTGAGGCAGGTTAAACCAAGATTCCACAAATGTCATGCTGGGTAATTTGCATTTTTACCAGTGCCCCAGGTGATTGCTCCTCCAGTAGCTGTTTAGGCCCACTGCTTGGTTTATACCCACGTGTCCACCAAGGGCACCATGCAACCACCGGTGTTGCTTTTAGAAGGTGGTTGGACTGTGAGGCTTTATAGCTGACTTGCTGTTAGGAGGGGGTGTCTGCCAGGGGAAGCAGGGTGCTGGCCATGTGGCCTGGGAAGCTGTATCTGTCTTCCTGGCGCCTCGGTTAGCCCTGTGCTTCCTGAATGCCATGCTTCTGTGCATTGCCACCCTGCCCTGGAGCCACTAATCTATGGAATGAAACCTCTACAACCTGTAAGCCAAAAGAAATCTCCCCTTTAGGTTGTGAGGGTCAGGTATTATGTCTCTGTAACAGCAAAGTGATGAAGACACCCTCCCTTAGAAGTTGGTGTATTAGCTTTCCGGTTTCTGGGACACATTACCTGACATGCACAAGGACGAGGAATGCCTTCATTTGGCTCATGTTTAAGGGAACTCAGTTGATGGCCAGTTGGCTCCTAGGCAGGAACCTCACGGCAGAGGGCATGAAGGAGCAAAGCTGCTTAGTTCATGGTGTTTAGCATGATCAGGGGATAGGGCCAGAGAGGAAGAGGTGAGGACCAGGTGTAGCACCAGTGGTGCTTGGATGGCCCACTCGGGCACGCCCAGAAGTGTGCTCTTCTCATGACCTAGACACCACCCAAGCCCATCCAGTTGACACATTCAACCATCTCCAGACAACCATGAGTGTGGAGCTCATTCCTGATTCAAGCCTTTGTTTGACCTGCCAGACCCTGAAAACACTAGAGCTGAAGCACGTTGATCTAGAATCAGGGTCTGTCAGTGGTTCCTAACCTTGTCTTCACATTGCAGTCACCTGAAGAGGGAGCTGTGAAAGTGTCAGATCCTGAGGTGTCACCTCGTTCTCCTGCAGGACTGCATGTACTCACCTGCTGGCTACATAGCTAACTGCCCGGATAAGCAAGCTGGTTGAACTCTCTTGAAAACTTGCAATACTAGCGTCCAATTTCAACTGCCGTGGGGAACAGGGAGGATGGAATATGCTAGGTTCTAGTACAAAGGAAACCTCATAAAAGAGTAGATGTTATTAAACTCTGGTGACAAACACTAGTCATTTTTATTGCTACTCTCATCTATAGAAGGCTTAAAATGTTTTTCATCCTTCTATTTTGCTGATGTCTTAACATCCCCACAAGCTGTGCTGCTTTGGTGACAAAGAAAAATAACTACACACCCCCAGTCATTTCAGGCCCAATCTAGTGAGGCTATTACAAAAATGGGAGTGAAATGGACTGAATATCATTGAATTAAGTGAGCAAAACACCCTCTCCTAAAATGATTGTCTTGGATAGTTTTATGATTTTAAACTCTGTTTTCTCAATATCTCATTCCTATCATGGAAAAAAAAAATACAACAGAGGAAAAACTCAAGGAAACCAGCAATTATCATGTACTTATAACACTAATATTTACAAAAAAAGACTAATATTTACAATAGGTAAAAGCTAGATTAAGGAAATTCATGGAAGAGGAATCTGAAATTAGTGCACAAGAGTTGGGAATGCAAATACTGCCTTCTGCTTAAAAGTACAACTCTGCAAAAATGTTAGAAAGGAAGAAAATATTTGCAAGTTTTATTGAGAAATGTTTTACAATGTACCTGGTTTATAAAAATCTCAAAAAATAAGGTGTGGAATTCCAAATACTTTTGTCATTCAAGTGCTTATATGCAAAAGCAATGACTAGCCATTTATTTTTCAAAGTCACCAAGATTTTATTTTTCTGATTATTTGGTATGACCTAATTTTGGAACAAGCTTAGATGATTCAACGTACTTGTCTCTTCTTATAATAGAGATTTTAACAGTAATGATGTAATACTACTACTTCCATTTGGTTTTATCTGAATTGAAATGCAAATCAGATACAATTTTTATGCTGGGATATGGTAAGATATTTCAGTGCTTATTTGCTGATTCCACAGACTGTAACTGACATGTATTCGAAGGCACTGATTTTCTAATAATGAACTTATAAAGTTACTTTATATCCTGAGATCACAAAAAGGGGTGTGACACATATCACCATTGATTTCCCTCAGAAAATAAGATTTGATTCTTGAAAAAGAATACATATTAGGTATTTAAAATTAACTGAAAACAGGTTTTCATGTATTTCTCAGTCTTTAAGACACTACACATGGTTATCCTAACACAGTGATGAATCACATCTTTCAGATTAACACCGTGTCTACAGAATCATGGCAGAGAAGATTAAACCACGTGGCACCATGTTTTTATTTCCTTTACAGTGTGAGCCAAGTCTGCAAACGTTTGTGACATGATTTCTCCAGTTCCACTCTAAATAAATCAATTTCTTTTGCAAAGTTAAGAAAATCCATCTCACACTTGCCTTAGTCTTTGGTTCTCTGCCCAAAATTCCTCTCTGCCAAAAGAGCACCTAAGGAGAGAGTGAATCTCTATCTGCAGAGCTTCATTTCTGTAGTTGAAGACTCAAGCCTTTATAAAATAGAAATCAATGAGGAAGACTACAGAACTTGTATTGATATCAATATTTAAATTAGTATTAAATCTTGAGTGTTTTTTCAAAAATGGAAGACTGTGCAGGGTTACCGAGTACATGTGTGAGCAGGCTACATCACACCAGTCTGGGATCACACCTCACAGACAGTGTGATTGGCGGCAGCCTCCAAGGAGTGAAGTGGAGGTAGAGCTAGAAGCTGAGGTTGCTCATGCCAACTCCTACCGGGAGTTCCTTTACGAGTCTTTGTACTAAAGCAATTAATCTTGAGCTGTCGCTTGCCTGGACCCTCATCTATAAAAACAAACATTTATTTCCAAGTTCTCACCACTGATTAGCTTGAAAAGTTTTAGGTCTGAAATTTGTCTTGTTGATATATTGAAAAGCACTTTCTGCCCGTTGTCCCTTGAAAGTCTCTGTTAGTACAGAAATTCGAAGTGTCCACCAGTGAGCCCGATGACCTTTAATACCCCTCCCACTTCTGAACTTCCTTTCATTTGATAATCAGTTCTTTAATTGAGCCCAGAAATATTTCCCTTCTATCCAGCTATTATTGATGGCCTTAAAATAGCATGTAGTTTTACACCATTTAACTGAATGGCTTCATTTAATGAGCATTTTCACTGGAAAGAGTGAAGAAGTGGCAGAACTGCATTCTAGTCTTCTGGATATCATTTAAAAACAAGCAAGCCTAAAGGAAAGGTAAGAAAGAATCAAAAATATTACCACAGTTCAGAATCATTGCTGACCTTTACTCATATTTTCTTACATTCTTCTTACCTTGAAGTATACAGTTCATGACTGTAATCTGTTTTATGATTTTGGGGAAAATGGCTATGTTTATGTTTGTGTGGGGAAGATGGTCATGGCTGTGTTTGTCAACCTATGTAGAGCTTGCAAATGGAAGAAAAATTTTGCCAAATACTTTTATTGGTGAACTGAGTTGCTTGCAAACAGAAGCATTTGTGTATGGAGGTATAGCTGTAGTTGAGGGTGAAGATGTATAGTTTTAAAGGTTTCCCAGATGATTCCTCTAACATTTCCTCAACTTCTCTCAGGAGAATAGATCCCAAATCTGCTGCCCCAAACTTTCACATATTCATCCTAATTGTATTACTTAGGGGAAACAAAGCTCATTTTTAATTTTGTCTTTCTTATTCATTTTTATTTTTACTAGTACATGTTTTCAGCACAGAACAGTTACATTCATCATGGGGAGTTGGTACATGTATGTAACACTTCTTAATTGTTTCTTCACCCCTCCCATCCCTTGGTCTCTTTCCCTTTTTTACGGGATCTATCTTCCTGTTTCCTACTATCTTTTCTTTGCTCCCTAACTGATTTATACGTTGGGTTTCTCAAGTAAGAAAAACCATTCAATATTTAAGTTTGTGTGTCTGATCTAGTTCACTTAGCATTATTGTCTTGAGTACACTGAGTCCCACTATGTGAGAATAACTATAGTAGTTCCAGGTCAACGTCAGATAAACCTGTTTAGAGACAGCACTTTAGACTGAGACAAGGTGAATGTGGGAGATGCACACAGGACAGTTTAGAAGTTGAATGCCGATGACCTGCATTGTTTAGTGCTCTATCACCTTTTTACTATTACTCAGACACAACTCAGGCTTGAGTGCAAAATCTGTAAAGAATCTGTGAAGATTAAATGTCATCAAAAGTGTGATTTTGTAATATCCAACAAATTAGTCTAACATTGAAATCTTTCTCAATCCATTAAAAGGAATGTTATGTCATTGGTAGAAACAAGTGATTCATCTTTGTAGAGAGTACTCACAAATAAAATTTCCTCTTTGTAGAGAGTACTCACAAATAAAATTTCCGTGTCCAGTTGCCCCTTAAACTCCCAGCGGGACTAGGTCCGGGATCCCCCATGGACGCCAACATCTGTGCATCCGCGAGTCCCTTCCACGAAGCAGTGCAGTATTTGGATAACACCGGCACATATGCTCTCATGTATCTTAGATCATCTCTAGATGACTATAATACAATGTAAATATTCATTATACAGCACTGACTGGTAAGTGACAAGAAAAAAGTGTATGTAATTACCACAGATGTAACTTTTAATACATTTTTTATCTGTGGTTGTAATCTGTGGTTGTAGAACCCCTGGGTGCAGAAGGCTGACTGTATATAATATGAATTAAATAGATAAAAGGATCAGCACAGTATCACACTTTATTTAAAGTTACCACCTCCAGTGCTCACTTCGGCAGCACATATACTAAAGAAGCTCCCTCTAGGTGAGGGCCATCACGAGAAAACCTTAAAGTTACACTTCAAGGACAGAGGATGAAAATTACTGTGCTCTTGTGTTCATTCTTGATGTGTCAAAAGAAAAAACTAACAATTGTTGAAAGAAAAGATAGTTGAAGTGTAGTATTTTCATCTAAAGACAGATTGTTAGTAACTAAAAAATGTCAATTAAAGGAATTACCTTAAACACCAAAAAAAAGTTAATAATACATATTAAAATAGTCACTTTCTTTATAATAACACCTTTATTGACTGTTAATGTGATTTTCTCAATGACAACCTTTTAAATGCAGATTCCACTGTCTTTC
Source organism: Chinchilla lanigera (assembly GCF_000276665.1). NCBI lineage: Eukaryota > Metazoa > Chordata > Mammalia > Rodentia > Chinchillidae > Chinchilla > Chinchilla lanigera. The sequence continues at coordinate 6,130,600 of NW_004955479.1, read as the reverse complement.
CAATAAAAGTGAGAAAGATTAATGAAGACTTTTACCCCTCCAGAGGCATTCTTAGCCTATGCTGGCCGTGTGATACTTAATTGTGAACTTGAGTGAATGAACAGGTCATTGTAAACTTGAATGAAATGCTAAGTGGATGAGTGCAGCACAGTTCTAAGCGTATCTGGGTAATTGACAGGCAAGCAGGAAACTAAGGAGGGGAGAACCAATGTGGACGCCAGTGGCACCAACCAATAAGCTTTTAGCCTGGATGAAATAGACACGGAAAGAAACCTTCCCTTTTGCTTCTTCAGAAGACCTCCAGTCTTCGCCACCCGCTTCTGTCTCCAGTTCCTTCAGGCTCGCTGTGCAGATTCTTCAGCTTCCAGTGCAGATGCTTTGGCTTTCTGACTAGACTCATGCAGGACTCTGCAGTGAACTGTAGGTCTTTGACTTTCAACTTGCACTCTGGATTCTACGGGCAGCCAGCTTCACTCTGGATTCTACATAGGTGTACGTATTAAATCATATAAAGATATATATGTATCATGTATTATATATTATATCATATATATTACCTCATATATATATAGAGAGAGAGATCGGAAGATCACAGATCATATTTCAGTCCCTCTTAGTCATTTAGGTGGCTGTAAGAGAAAGCAGAGACTGAGTGATCCTGCAACCCATTATCCACATGGGCTGCTGTAATAAAAGCACACAGCAGAAAACCATTTTTCACAGTTCTGGAGGCTCAGTCTAAGATGAAGGTATTGGTAGAGATGATCTCTAGTTGATGTTGACATCTGACTTCTTGTTTCATAGATAGCTGTTTGTTTCTTACTATCACCTCATAAGAACTTTATGAAGGTCCTGCCTCCTAATGTCATGGCCTTGGGAGTTAGGTATGATATTCAGTGTGGAAATTTGGGGGAATATGAACATTCAGTGCATAGTAGAAATTCTAAGACAAATAATCTCAGAACAACTGACATATCCACTGCCCACCTTAATATATTGTAAGATGAAACCTTGATATAACCAGACACTGACCTAGAAATAACTGTACGTCACTAACTGTTCATTTTGCATTTTTTCACTGTATAGTATTAATAATTAATTTACTTAAAACCAGTCATTTTTTAGAAATGGAAAACTATTATAACTTAGTATATCTTTCATAAATTGATTAAGGGTCTGATATCCATAGAAACAGTCACTAGAATCTGTTCCAGCAACAAAAAAGTGTTCAGTGTATTTGGACTGCAAGCTCTCTTAACAAATCAGCAGTTAAAAACATGAAGCCACAAAAATAGTACATGAACTTCATTGTTAAAATTGGTAGTGATGGTAAATAAATTAGGGATGGAACAGGCAAAGAACAAATACTAGTCTGTCACCTTGATTATTCTCTATTTTAAAGAGTCACTTTGATGTGAAGTCTTTTATCTGAATAATATGTGATCCAGTTTGACTAGTACTAAGGTCTGTGTCTTAAAGTTTTATGAAATGAATTGTACCCAGCCATATAAAATTATTTGAATTTACTTACTGTGTTAAACTAATATATGGCCCTGTTAAATTCTGTGTGCTTCCCCTTCTATTAAACCAAAAGATAATAGGGCCATGGTATTGTCCATGAAGTCAAAATCTCCGCCAGTTCACCTTAATTTTTAAAATAACCCATCAGACATGCATTTATTTAAATTTTACATAAATTAATAAATGACCAGTGTTTAGCTATTGAAGCACTTGCATCCTCTGCCTTATACTTCTCTTGGTCCTCATACAGTTATGGTCCCAAGACTGGCAAAGCTGAAACATCTCTGAACGCCACAACAATTACACAGGGCATGGCCAGGGTGCCTTCAGGTAACCAGAGAAGCCACATCTGTCAACACCACATGACCTACTAACTGGAGAAATTTTAAAGTTTCCACATGAGAGCGCTACATCCTGTCTCATGATGTCATGTATTTCCTAATTAAGTTGGACCGACAAGGAAGGTTGTGTGGCATAGGGCCCAGTAGAGCTGATTTAGTTGGGGTGAGTTTCATTCTGAGCTAATGGGAAGCCTGATAACATCGTAAGCAGTGAAGTCACCTTGGAATTATATTTTAGACATCATAATCTTGAGAGAATCTCTCCAAGAATATGAATTCTTGTGTGTTTAGAAAAAATATATAAAAATTTCATCTCTTGATGCCTCTTGCAGATAACACTTTTGGAACTAATCCTTAAATTGCTTACACTGGATTAGAGATTCTGCAAAATACTAGTGAATACTTTAACTTGTGAGGTGGCCTCATCCAAAATAGGGCTTGGTTTAAATGTGATATAAATTATACTCAATTGGATTATGTACATGTCATTTATGTCTAATTTTAATATAGCACAATCTATTTTATAAATATCATTTAAAATATATGATCAACTTCACACATATTTCAAAATGCATAGCAAAATGATTGAAAGGAATGTCAGTAGTAGCACCTTAATATTGAATTTTGCAATAAAATTCATACTTTTAATCAGAAAAATGTCATACTTTTAATCAGAAAAATCTCCTATTAAAATCTCCCACTTCTTTTAAATTTATATTCATCACACTCCTTAAATTAAAAAATTTTTACATCATTATATCAAAAATGTAAGTAAAATGCTCCACTATGAAAATTTTTGTAATTAACATAACATACTAATTGTTGGAACAAAATAATTCACAGAGTAATAAATCCAAATGATTAATTGCATGATTAATCCTTTGGGAGTTAAAACAATGCTATTTTATACATGAAATAAGGAATTCTAAAAATTAAAATATTTTCAAGACAGAATGAAAAAAATCATAATACTAAGTGAAATAAATCACACACAGAAGACTAAATATCATATAATTTTTCTTATATGAGAAACCCATAGCTGGGCATGGTGGCACATGCCTGTAATTCCAGCACTCATGAGGCTGAGGCAAGAGGATTGTTGTGAGTTCAAGACCAGCTTCAGTTACAAAGAGAAACCCAGAATATAAATTCTGTAATTTAATGAGCAAATTAAAAGAGAGGTGTAGGAAACACACTTTGTGGATGTGGGAAGGGGAAGGGGACCTGTGGAGTTAGGAAGAGAGAAGGGCGGGAAGGAGGGGAATAAAACTGATCCAGATGTCTCACATATATGTACTAATTCATCAAGATGGTTACACCACTATGTATGGTAAAGAACTGCTATCATGTTCTTTGTTTCATATCCTAAGTTAGTATGCACATATTTTGTTTCTCAAAAATCAGTGCATTAAAGTAATTAACAGAATCATTTTATAGAAGGAAAATGGGACTTAGACATTTTAAGTCTATTAAAAAACTACTTGAAAAGGGCAGAAGGAAGAGTAATTGGAATTCACAAGGACCCAGAATAGAGTCTATTTCCACCAACTGGACTGGAAACACTCACAATTAATGGAGCACAGGGTAGAAGAGTGATCCTCAGTGATGAGTAATTTGTCCTAGACCAGAATTTCCTTTGGACTGGGCCAACAAATTATAAATGCAAGGACAAAACTAATTCAACTGAATTTTAGAGCATACATACAAAATAAAATAGTACAATTATCTTAGCTATCTTCTGTGTGTGTATATATATATATTTTCCCCCCTCCTTATTTCTTTCCTTTCTCCTTTCCTTCATCCCAGTTGTTCTCCTTTTGAGCAGTTTCTTTCCCTTTCACAATATCTATTGTACCTTTTGGATCTTATTTACTCTTTCAGGTTCTTACACTAGGGAGACAATATGATATTTACACATGTGGGTTTTCTTTATGTATGGTCTTGTGTTGCATCCATTTAGCTACAAAGCCTCGAGTTTATCTTTTTTAATAGCTGAGTAATACTCCATTGTATAAAAATACCACATCTTTTTTATCCATTCCTCAGTTGATGGGCATTTGCATTGTTTCCAAGGAACAGTTAATGCTTAATTTTTTTGATCAATCTCACATGCCTATAGCTGGTAATCTGAACAACTACTTTGAAGATAACAATATGCAATATAACAGCCATTGTTGAATCCCTACCATCTTGCTTTGAAATTCTGTACCATTTATAATGTTATTTTTTATTTTTTATTCTTTTTAAAATATAATAAAAAATAGAAAGATACCTTTGCATTCTGAAAAGTTACTTAGTGGTGCATGTAAACACTGTTAAAAACAAAACTGTTTCTCTTTGTGCCAGTTTTTCCTTTTATGAACTATGAGAAAATTGAGACTAATTTCACACCGCAAGATGCTTCTTCACTCATGGCTGCAATCCCAGCTAACTGAAAGGCTGCGGCAGAATAATCCCAAGTTCAAAGTCAGCCCAAGTAATTCAGCGAACTGAAAACTAAAAAGGGCTAGAGTGCAGCTCACTGGCAGAGTGGTTGCCTGGGCTGGATCCCCAGCACAATAAAAAGACAGAAACAAAAAACAAAACACCTGGTTAGGAAAACGAGAAACAACCATAGCGTTCCAAAGTACTGACTGATGAATTATTGGTTTTTTACAAAGAGTCTAATACAACCTTCAAAGATCTTATTTTAGAAGAGTATTTAAGAACATGGGAGCATTCTTTTTTGTTATTACCTGAAAAAGGAAGAAATACAATAACAATGTGATTCTATTTCAATACATGTGTCTTTACATATGTCCTCAAAGCAGATTTTAAAAACACTTCCCAAAAGCAGGTTTTATTTAGCTCTTACTTGGTTCAGAGCACTGGGATGAGAACTGGAAACGCAGCAGTAAGCATGCAGAACTTTCCTTCGAAGATACCATGAAAGCCAAAACTGCAAGCAGAACCAGTCAGACTGCTTGTTAATAGTGATGATCTGATCCATGAGATTTTGGTATTTTTCCTTTCTTGGACTCATCTGTAGTTTCAGAATCCTACTGAGAGGATATATACATTCATATGCAGACAAAGTAGAAGTATTCTTCTATGACATACATGACTCCTCATTTCACCTCATCCATAGATGAAGAAAATCCTTGCAGAATGAAAGTGTTTTTTAAAGCAAGTTCATGAAAATCAATCTCATTATATCATAGTGTTTATGATAGCCTTACATGTTATCAGTTTCTGGAATAAGGAAGAAAAGTAATGAAGAGAGCATATTTTTCTAGCATTGCCCTTTTGCAGGGAAGAGATGCATAATTTAATGACTTAGTCAAATGTGTCCAGGGAGAATTCAAAACTAAAATGTGAAGTTCCTTCTATATGTACAATAAATAAATCTGTTATTTAGGAATAGTATGAAGTTTCTCAGTACCTATTCAATAAAGTGGAACACTTGATGCTAAAAATTCCATTATAAAAATGGAAAAGTTACAATTTATAATTGGAAAAGTTTTGATTTTCCCTCAGTTTTCAGATATAATGCATAATTCAAAAAAAACATTGCTGATTTTAAGTTAACATCAGACAAAATAAATGTGTTCCATCTATTATTGTAGCAGAAAATGCCTCCTCCAGCCAGTGTACGTCAGTTTGTTAGTTGCCCAGGTAATAGTTCCTGTTCCAGTCCCAGTTGCTTCTGTCTCTTAGAAACAGCTGGTCATTGTAATGCACACTGTATAAACCTACACATTGTATAAACCAATCCCCAATTGACAAACCATTCTACTTCTGTGCTTCCTGCTTGCTTATCCCATATAAGCCTTAGACCACCAGATATCAGGGCCTGATATTCTGGGAATGATCCTGATCAGTGCCCATCAACATAAATAAATCTGCCTCAAAGTCCTGGGTGTTGTTTGGGTGTTTTTGTTTGCTGTTGCATCATAAGCCTCATATTAAGCACAATTCATTATTGCTCATACCTCTAATGATGAGAAGTTAATTTTCAAGACTTTACATTGCTAAGAATTTCAAGTTAATGTTAAAAGATTTGCCACTTAGGGCTGGGGATTTAGCTCAGCGGCAAAAAGCGCCTGCCTGGCAAGCGCAAGGTCATGAGTCCGGTTCCCGGTACCGGAGAAAAACCAAAATAAATAAATAAATAAATAAATAAATAAATAAAAGATTTGCCACTTCATGCTATGTTTTCATAGCTGTGAATTAGACCATGATTTTAATGATCAAGTCTAGCTGTACCCTTAATCTATATAAAATTCATGCTGCAGAAAAAGTAACATACTTGAAATAACCAAGGAAATTCAAATTTCTGCTGGCAATAGGCTGTTTAAGATGCATAAAAACTAATTGATGTATGGAATTTGCTTCCTGTAAGTGACTTTGGATTGGATAGAAAATAACCCATGTTTTTTTTCTGCAATACTCATTTTTTCTATTCCATTCACTTTGAGCAAAAGTGATTTTTGTAATTGGATTTGTTTAGTATTTCATCAGAAATTCATCTGAAATTTTTTCTCAGTAGGAAAAGGAAATGCATTTCAAAAGGAAAAATAGGTTGTGGGTGTTAAAAAAAGCCTACCACAATTATTACAAAGATGTCTTTTAGCCTTCGACAACTCAAAATACTGACTTTGTATTCAGTGCATAACATTCACATCTTGCCTGTATGAGAGAAGCTCAGAATACTACCAGTTTTTTTGTGTAGCTGCTTTTCACATCAGTTTTATTTTTTATTTTTTATTTTTTTTTTGGTTTTTGGTTTTTCTCCGGTACCGGGAACCGAACTCACGACCTTGTGCTTGCCAGGCAGGCGCTTTGACGCTGAGCTAAATCCCCAGCCCCTTCACATCAGTTATAAAAAGTAATGACTTTTGATCTCAAATCAATCTGAGTAAAGTTATCAAAAGTAAAAATTCTATGAGATTAATCTTGTCTGAAATACAAACTCATTGCCTCTGTCCTGACTTACTGAGATAGGACAAGTGGGCTGTAAAACCTGTATTTGTGAGAGAGCAGTATTTGTCTAAAAGCTGAAAACCAAAAATACATTCAAATGAGTTTAAGAAAATTTCATCTGAAAGTTTTATCTTCATGAAAATTTTGTTCAGCTGTGAATTTTGCTGAGTCATCTACACAGTTCATTTAGGAAGGTCTTCCGTTCATTTATTTATTCAATGTGCATGAGTAGCTTCTATGTAACAATAATTCATAAACCGCTATGATTACCAAGGTTATATTGCACAACCCTCTTTCTGAATAAGAATACAAATACTCATTAGGCAGGATGTTCTTATACCTGTCAGATGGACTTAAATATCTTAGTGATCTAGCATTAACTTACAGTGGGATCTACTACACAGTGTTAACCCTTTGAGGTTCAAGGCCAGCTTCCAAAGAGGCATGGGGAATCACAGCTCACCACATCCACAGGATAGGGTGTAGGCTCTCTGACTATATCACAGAAAACAATTGCAGGCTACATCAGTAAGATGCATTAAAAAAATGTAGTAGGGAGAATTAAAGGAGTACATACTCAGAAGAAATAGACTGCAGGCTCTCAAAAGAGGCACACTGATTGATGTGGTGGTCCACATCTATAATCTCAGCACTGGGGAGGCTGAAGCAAGAGGATTGCCACATGTTCAAGACCAGCCTGAACTACGTACAAAAACCTTGCCTTAAAAAAATAAAGAGGCACATTAGGGTTTAGGGATGATGCTTTTATGTGCTCTCATGTGGGGATAACTGTGGAATTTGTGACTAATAAAGGGGAAAAAAGCTCAGGCTCAGTATACAGGCAAAAAGTGCCAGATGAAAGTGCATTAAGTGGGAGCTTGAATATCTTTTATGTATAAAGACTGACTCTCGGATCCAAGGAACTAAGTGATTATCATCTTTTATCTACACAATATTATATTCTTATGGACATTTTTCTTAGCGGTTACTTTGGAGTTGCAAAATATCTTCTTCCTTCTCAGATGGTCAGAGTTCCCACATGGAGCCTGAACGAGGTAAGAAACTCAGGAAATGCAATTACAAAGACACAATTCTAATCTAAATCAAGTCTCAACCCAAAGGGTGAGAGGCTTTAAGGAACGTTTCCCTTCTGACATCACTGAGCTGTGGTCTCTGGAAACCAACTATGCGTGTGGCTTGTTCGAGAGATACAGCTCTGTGCCATAGTGTGGGTGTGTGACATACAGCCCTAAAATGTCACTGCCCCATAGGGTCATTTTGGCTCTGAGACCCAACAAACTATTCTAAATGTATTATACACTAAAATTCTTGTGTCTTCATTTTAACCATAACAGGCAGAGCACGCTATTTTGGACTCCATTTGTTCCTCAGACCTGTTACTAAGGCATATTATTAACACATACATTTGGCCTTTAAATTTCCTCCACAATTTATATAAAATAGCAATAACAATCTCTAATTTTTTCTTAAATATCACTTTGTTTTTCTTCCATAGTAGCCATTGCATCAAAATAAATATTTTATGGATGTATACTATCAGATAAAAAAAAATTGTGTCAAGAGTGTTGGTTTGTTTAGTACATATTTTATTTTAAATAAGCAAAAGCAGAAATATTCTAGTTTGATTCTTCCTTCTTACCTTTTCAATAAGTCATTATATCTTTCTCATTATATGTGACATTTGCTGAGACATCTTTCCTGTCCCTCATTGTGTTTATTTCCATCCTCTGGTCATCTGCAAGATGTCATTTTTTACTGTCATGACTTTTGCTTAAAGAGGACAGATTATTTGATTAAAACAAATTGGTTTAATATTCAGTGTGAGAAACTGAATCCTACAATCTTGTCCAATTCTTATTTACTATGTAGTAGTGAAATTCCTTGTCCTTGATATGGGTATTTTTATTTTACGGCAAAAAAGTAAAAAGAAAATTCATAACAAAATAATAGGAGAATAACAATAGTTAATACATTGCATACTGTTATCTTTAAAATAGTTACTCAGAGTATAAGAAATGAGCATAAATATTCTCCAGATGATATGGAACCTTCCTTTTCAGTGAACTAAGAGACACTAGCAGTGTAACTAACTTGCATTTTTTTCCTTTTCCTTTCCTTCCTTTCCTCTTTTCCCTATCCTAGCTCTTTTTTCCTTTTGAAAAGTTTACTGCCATTTCACAATATCTATTATACATTTTAGACTTATGATTTCAGTTGCTCACATCAGGGAGACACTATAATGTTTACACTTGAGTCTGATGTACTTCACCTATAAGTATGGTCTCAGATTGCATCCATTTACTTATAAAAGTCTAAAGTTTATCCTTCTTTACAGCTGAGTAGTACTCCATTGTATAAAAAGGCCACAAATTTTTATCCAGTTTTTGGCTGATGGGCATTTGGGTTGTTTCCAAGATTTAGCTATTACAAATTGTGATGCTATAAATATAGGTGCATATATATTACTGTGGTATGGTGTTTTTGATTACTCTGGGAATAGACTCAGAATGGAAACAGCTGTGTCAAATAGGACCTCTAATACTAGCTTTTTGAGGAATCTCCATACTGATTTCTATAGTTGTTCCACCAGTCTGCATTCCCCCTAATGGTGGAGAAGGGTTCCTTTTCCCCACAGCCCCTCCAGCATTTGTTGTGGATTTCTTCATGCCAACCATTATTTCTGGGGCAAGATGGAATCTAATGTTGTTTTAATTTGCATCAAATTACCAGTGATGTTGAACATTTTTCATATATTTATTTGCCATTTATATTTCTTCATCTTCAAAGTGTGCATTCATCTCTGATGTCCATTTCTGGATTGGATCTTTGAATTTGGGGGTGTCTGATATTTTCACTTCTTTATATTCTAGATCAAAGTCCTTTGTCTGAGGGATAATTGGCTGAAATGTTTTCCCACTCTGTGGATTGTCTTTGCAGTTTGTTGGTGATTTCTTTTGGGGTGCAAAACCTTCTTAATAAGATGAGATCCCAGATGTTGATTCTTTGAAGTATTTCTCATGCAGTCTGGGTTTTGTTTATGAACTCTCTCCTTACCCCTATGTCTTCAAGATTTCTACCTACTTTCTCTTACAGTAGATTTTTTTAATATTTAGATTATTAATCCATTTTGACTTCAGTGTTGTGCATGATGATAGACATGGGTCTAGTTTTAGTCTCTGGAATGTGGATAGCCAGTTTTTTCAGCAATATTTATTAAAGAGGCTATTTCTTTTCCAGTGAACATGTTTGGCCCCTTTGTCAAAGATAAGATGGCTGGGTATGTTTGTAATTATGTCTGCCTCTTCTAATATGTTCTTCTGATCCTCAGGTCTAATTTTTTGCCAGTACCATGCTGATTTTATAACAGCCTCCTGCCTTGCCTTTGATGCCCAGAATTATTTTTGCTATTCTAGGTCTCTTCTGGTTCAAATGCATTTTATGAATATTTTCTCTAGTTCTTTGAGGTATTCTAATGGAATTTTGATTGGGATTGCATTAGATCTATATAACAGTTTTGAGATCATGACCATTTTCACTATATTGGTTCTTTCCCTCCATGACTCATTCCTGGAAGCAAGTATTACCCTGATACTAAAACCAGAGAAAGACCCAACCAAAAAAGAGCACTAAAGGCCAATCTTCCTAATGAACATAGTTGTAAAAATTCTCAATAAGAAACTAGCAAACAGAAAGCAGCAGTCAGAAAGCAGAAATCATCAAGAAGATTATACACCATGACCAAGTGAGATTCATCCCAAGAATACAGGGATGGTTCAATATATGCAAATTAATAAATGTAATACACCATATCAACAGAGCCAAAGACAAAAATCACATGATCATCTCAATAGATGCAGAAAAAGTTTTGGCAAAGTCCAATATCCATTTGTGATTAAAAAAAAAACTACAGAAAATTGGAGTAGATGATCCTTATACCCTTATGTCAATCTCATAAAAGCTATCTATGACAAACCAACAGCCAGCATCATAGTAAACAGAAACAACTAAAAGCTTTCACTCTAAAACAAAGAATAAGACAAGCATGTCCACTATCACCACTCCTGTTCAATATAGTTCTGGAAACATTAGCCGGAGCAATTAGAAGAGAGAAAAATAAAAGGAATAAGGATAGGAAAGGAAAAAGTTAAATTATCATTATTTGCAAATGACATGATAGTCTGTATAGAAGACCCCAAAAACTGCCCCAAAAGACTTCTAGATTTAGTAACCAAATTCAGCTGTGTAGCTGGATACAAGTCAAAAGTCAGTAGCATTCCTGACACAAACAAGAAATTCACTGAGAGAGAAATTAGAAAAACCACACCATTCACAACAGCATCCAAAAAAGCGAAACACTTAGGAATCAACCTAACAAAGGAAATAAAAGATCTGTACATTGAAAATTACAGTACTCTGAAAAAGGAGATCAAAGAGGTTATCAGATATGGGTGTTTGTAAAAGAGGGAAATTTTAGTAAAGAGATCAGTTGTTAATGTGCAACTTCTTTTATGTTTTTCTCAAAAAATTTTATAAAAGTAAGAAAAATGCATGTGTAGTACAGTGGAGTCGTTTCACACACACACACAAACTAAAGGAAAAACAGACATTAAAATTTGTGAAATTCTTCAAGTGCCAAAATGAACTGAACAAACACTAGCACGCTAGCAACGTATTCTCTCATTCTCCCTCTTCCACAGGTGAATGTGAGGAGAAAGGAGAATGCTGAGTAGCACAGAGTGTATCCATTTTTTTTCTAGGGTAATTAGCTCTTCTTGTTAAAAAGCAATGAAGAGTTTAGATAAGAATGTAAAGGTCAAAGCCCACTCTCTTAAATTTTGTCTCATTGTTACTATTTCTGGCAAACACTCTTAGATGGATGACCCCAAATCCACCCACAAGTCCCTGCTCTGTAGTGATATTTCAGCTACTGATGAGCTGTAATACTGAAACTGCTGTGTAAGAGATTCGCTTTCCTGAAAAAGAAGAGGTTGAGCTGGCATCTAGCTCAGAATTTCAAGACTTTGGTCGTTCCTCTTTTTTCCTCCTGGAATGCAGATACTGATAGTTGCAGAATCAGTTTATCATCAGAAAGCAATAGTTATGAATACAGAAAACTTCACCATGAAGATAGTGGAGAATATTATTACTTAGGGTTTTAAGAAGCTGAACTAACTTCCTCTCCCATCACTGGGCTTTTTACTGTGTACGAAACATAAACCCTTCTGGCTTAAACCTTTACTTTTGATATCTTTTATCTATAGCTGAATCTATTCTGAATCAATTTATAACTTTAAACTTTTTTGTTAACTCCCATTAAATGTATACTTAAGTGTCCCAGACACTATTCTGAATATTTCACATATACAAACTAATTAAATCCATGAGGTATATTTACATGAGTTTATTATAGATAACATGCTGACCTACATGTGAGGTGGAGCTTGGATCTCTATGTGACTGAGAAAGTTTTTTTTTTTTTTTTTTCCGGTACCAGGAACCGAACTCACAACTTCGCGCTTGCCAGGCAGGCGCTGTGCCCCCTGAGCTAAATCCCCAGCCCTCTCTGTGTGACTGGATGGATTAATAAAACAAGAAACTGATGCTCAGAAATGGCAATGTTAGTTCTGTGTAACTACTAAGTAGAAATGCTAGGATTCCAATAATATCAGTTATATTAAAGTATTTAATGATGATAATTTTCATGACTTATAAGAAGCTCATTTTTATTTGTATTAGATTTGTTATGAGGTTGAAATTCTTTTCAAATGCATTTGTCAGTGTCACATACTTTCCCATCTTCCTACTAGGACACTTCTATGACTATGAATGGGACCTAACCTCATCCTCTTTGATTTATGTCATTTGCCATTTTCACATTGTGTGGATGTTTTACTCTTTTTCATACAAAATCATTTTGTAGTTATAAAGTCAAAGTTATCAATAATCTATTTTATAATTCCTCATTATCCTATCATACTCGTATCATGTTTAGGCCTCTCAAAAAATGTATTTCTCCCATAATTTTATGTAAATGCTTAGGTAGGGTTTAAACTGACAAGTTTGTGCACGGCATTGACAAGGGGCGGGACGCGGTGTTTAGGCTGGAGGGCCAATTTGATTAGCTTTGGGATCTGCTTTAAGAGACTGGTGGAACCCCTTCTGGGTGTGTCTGAGTGGGTCATGGCAGGGTGGCCCTGCAGTCTCAGTTGGCTTCCTTATCCCTTCCTCTTTGTCACTGTTCCTCGGCCTTACTTGCAGAATGCCGTGAGTTAAACAGCTTCGCTCCCCTGTGTCCTTCCTCCATCCTGTTCCTACCTCAGAGTCAGCCGGCCATGGACTGAAAACCTCCAAAACTGTGAGCCAAGCTAAGCCTGTCCTCCTTTAAACTGTGGGTTTTAGCTGTTGTGTGCCAGGGATTAAAAGCTGACTATTACTCCATGTTAGTTTGTTTACCGGATCAAGTAGTAGCAAGCACACACATTAGCCTCCTTCTGTAAAATGCATCTTGTGGTAGATTACAGAAAGAAATAAAAATGTTCATGATACATAATCTCATAATCCATTTAGGCAAATACTATATAATATTTTAGCAAGAGGAGAGATAACCATGTTACGTATAATGGTCCCATTCTCCTTTAAACTGAGGTGAAGTTTGTGCAATTATTTCAAGCTTCATTATTCCACTGCCAATTCACTGAAAAAGCTATGGTTTGTCTCTGGAGAGACTTTGTACTCAATTGCTTATAAACTAACCATCTGTTTAACATTCAAGAATTGATTCAGACTGCTGAATCATGCAAATATCTTAAGAAAATTATCGTGCTTTTTTGTAATTTAAAACTTTTTTAATGATTAGGTGAGTGCATTTGGCCATAAATCTAAAATTCTTTTTTTTTTTTTTTTTTGTTTGTTTTTTCTCCGGTACCAGGAACTGAACTCACAACCTTGTGCTTGTCAGGCAGGCGATTTGCCACTGAGCTAAATCCCCAGCCTCATATAAATCTAAAATTCTTGTTTGAGCTGCTTGAATCTGTGGAACATCTTCTGGTTTTGGCTTTGAATCTATTCCATCTATCAACCACAACACTTATGGATTTACAACTTTCTCTCTTATAAACATCTGGTATGTCTAGTTATAGAATTCAGAGGGACCAAAGTGTGTTGACCTTAAGCAACAGTGTCACTGACCCTCTATGAGCAAGGTGTTACTGTTTAAGATCCAGAACAAAAAGAATACTTAAAATGAGGAATTTAATGTAGGAAATGGGTTTTGGGGTAATGGAAAAAGTTCAGAAGTGAACTGAAGGAGGACAATGAGCTTATCCAAAAATTGACAAAACAGAAAGCTCCCAGGACATGTAAATGGAACAGCAAGTGTGATCGTACCCACGACCTTGGACTTCTGCATGAAATTCGGAGCCAGTGAGCTTTTCTACAGAGATGATAGCTACTGCCAAATGCAAAAGTCGGGGTGCTTTAGTTTCTCCTTTTCTCTTGTACTCCTTATCAACTGGTGGTACTTGGAGCTTGGAAATATACACTGCAAGGTCATCCCCTAGCTACCTAACAGAGCTGAGAAGGACAAAGACAAACATGACCAAGATAGACAATGAGAGGATGCAGTTCAGCTTGTTTCGGAAGTAGAGATAGGTTTGCACGGAACTGTCTGTTCCATTTATCTCGCCAGTCCTGTCTGTGCTCTCACTGTCATCCTCCTGTAAGTCCTGAAGAGCATGGCACGCAGCGATGATGTCAGAGTCTCCAGAGGTTTAAATCAATGACAGTTGTCTCATTGACCCACTATTACATACTCTTGAACAAAGTAGGCCACACAGAAAATTACATATTTTTCATATCTTATTTTTAGCAAAAAACATGTGGTACCACTTTGTTATGCACTTTAGTGATAGCCATGGGGAATTCTTTTGGACCACACAGAAGTACAAAAGATGACTAAGACATTTATTTACTACTTCTTTACATAGATGCTCTTTTATGCATAGTTTTACTTACATCTGACTTTCAGAACTCTTGAGCTAAATATAGTGAAAATATGGAGAACAGTTAAATGATGCTAAGAATTAACAACTTAAGTGAGATATAAATCAAAGGAAAATAGTAAATTGCAGTTGTTGCATGGCTATATGAGAATAATTATAAAATAAAATAAATTGAAATCTGAATAGCATGTACTAAAATTATACCAACAAAAGCATTCGGTTTCCTTATTGTCTGTATTTTTACTTTCATTGGAAGGAATTTTACCTTTTAATGATACGCTTTAAATTATTTGAAGGAAGGAGAGGAATAGACAACTACATGAATATGTTGTCAATTACTGGAAAAATTTTAAGAAATATGTTATCTAAAATATATTTCTTAAACACTGACTACAATCATTGAGTGCTAATTTTTATTTTCAAATAATAGAGTTGTTTGTTAGTTATTGGTCATTAACCTTTACTAAGGAATCCTGCAAATTCACATCTTATTATCTTTACTGGAAAACAACAGTAATTTTAATGCTGAGGGCCAAGGAGGAAGAATATTTCTTGAAAATTAATGTCTTAAACGGAGCATCTCTGTAAGTTATATTACTATTCATTTTAAAATACATTTTAAAATTAGATGCTGTACTATTTCTTTCCACTGGTGTATTTTCTTCCAAGTTTATGAATGGTCAGTGCCAAAACAGCTTGTACAGTGAAAAATTACCAACAGCTGTTACTGATTTGCACATGGATCTAGGTAGTTTGGCTGGCATGGAGGGAGGTTTTGCAGGAGGAGGGATGGGAAAGAACCACCCGGTATCAACCAGTAGTTACACAGATCTACCCTCCGCTACATACATACACACAAATCTCGTATTTTTTGAAAGGTAATCTCAAACCCAAGGAGAGAGTGCACATGTAGTGAAGTTAAGTCTTCCTGTCCTGATCTCTGTTGACTACTTAGATAAATATGTGTGTATAAAGTTGGAGTGATGGAAGAACTAGGAGTGGAAGATAACAGCAGAACAAAGCAGCTCATATCTCCCTGGGGACACGTCCTGATGGACACAGCCACATATGAGTGGCAAGGTATTATTAGGTGGAAACAGAAATTCCAACAAGACATAAAGAATTATGCTTCAGTAGTTCTGGGGGTGGAGCCTGAGGTTGATTCTTCAGTGGATGCGATGCTGCTGTTCTGACCATGCACTGAAATGTCGATGGAAACATTAAGGTAACAAGGCAGCCTCTTGTTGCTGCACCTGCAGTAACATTTCCCAAATGTATTCATGAGTGATCAGGGGAAAATCATTATGCTCCTTTTCCATCTATGCTCCAAATCAAAACCAAGGTAACTGCTTCTCAGTGTGAACAAGATTCTATGCATCCTCACCTGGAGGCAACTTTCCATCACATTCATGAAAAGCCACACTCTCTACAAAGTTCTATGTGACCTGGCTGGAGTGGCTTCTCTACCTCCCATATGTTATTCCCCTCTAGATGAACCAACACGCTTCTTTCCAGAACACGCCACCAAATGCCTTTCTCAGGTTTTGAGTTTACTTTTTCTTGAGCCTACAGCACTCTTTCTTCAAAGATCCCTGACAGCTTCCTCTCACTGAGGTCTCTGTCCCCATGACAAAGTCTTTAGAGAGGCCTCCTCTAATGACCATGTCCAAGTGTCATCACTGTCATACTCTACAACCTTCTTCCAGCTCTTTCATAGAACTTATTCCCCCATTTTACTAAAACCTAAGTTCCCTGAAGATGGGCCATTCATGCTGTGGTCACTGTTGCATTGTCAACGGTCTGGAAGAGTGTCCAATACATTGAACTTGTTCTACGGATGAATATTTGTTTGAAGAATGAAGTACAGGGGGCTTTATCTGAAAATTAACCAGCCAGCTCGATGTACACACATGTGTTCTAGTTCTGATAACTGTGCGGTTGTTTATGGTCTGTAATGGGTGATAGATTGTGCCAACTTGAAAAATTTAAAAGCTTAACTAAGGTGGCTCAGAAATTCTCCACCCTAGTGTGCAGAGGACCCACCCTAAGGCCGTTTGTTGCCTGGAGGGGATAAAGGTGAAATGAGGAAGGAGGGTGCTTGGATCTGCTTCTGGCATGTGGAGGAGCTCCAGTCCTTGCCTTTAGTCTAGACATCATGTCCTGGTTTCTAGCACAGTCTTCCGTTTCTGCCTCAGATCCTTCGGCCTTCCCATGTAAATGCTTCAGCCTCCTCATACAGACTTACATGGACACTACAGTGAACCCCAGACCTTGGACTGAAACTTTCCTATTGTGCAGGCATCCTCTGCACGCTTTCTCATCCAACTCTGTGGGTGACCATTGTGAGCCAGTCTTGTAATTTGTTACACAATTTTATGTCTGTTTCTCTAGTGAACCACTCCATTAACATTCCTTCCTCCCTTCACTCAGGTAACAATAAAATCTGAAAGAAAACAGTGAAGGTACTAGAGAATAACCAACATCAGAATTTGATCCTGCACATAAAGGAACTGCCTTTATTCTGCTTTTGTGTCTTAGTTTGTGTAGTGAAGAGAAGTAAGAATTCAAGTAGAAAATTGCAGTATGTTTGGTTGGAGTTGCCAAAGGACAGAATTTGGAGCTGCCTAAAGTAGTTAAGAATTTCCCCGGGGTAAGGAAAGAGTTATAGAGATTGGAGCCCCACAGTGTAAATTACTCTCACACCCTCGGTGACTAGGTAAATCTAAAGACACATCCAAAGACTCGGTGGGAAGCTGCAGCTTGGAAACTTAAAAGGCTCAATGAAGATTTTAGAGGTGTGGGGCTGGGGATTTAGCTCAGCGGCAAAAGCGCCTGCCTGGCAAGCGCAAGGTCGTGATTTCGGTTCCCAGTACCCGAGAAAAACCAAAGAAAAAGATTTTAGAGGTTGACCATTTCAGGGCAGACAAACGTTGAGAGTGCAGTCACAAACAGGTAAAGGATTTGATAAATACATTGGATTTTCCTTTGAAACACCATGGTTTTGTATTAAAGACTACCTCACAGGATTTTCCCTATGGGATTTGCCTTAAAGATATGGAACATTGAAAAATAGATCTGTTTTAACAGTTTGTGAATTCCTACCATTTTGTTTAGTGAAGCTCTGTATCATTTCTAAGGTTTATTTTTGTTATCTTTTATTCTTTTTAATGGTTTGATCAGTCTTGCATTCTTACATCTGGTAATCTGAGCAACCTTTTTAAAGATAACAATATGTAACATAACAACCATTGTTAATTCCTATCATTTTGTTTTGAAACCCTCTATCATTTATATCATTTTTGTGTTGTTTTGCTTTTGTCTATGTTGTTATTTTGGTTTTTAGTCTCTTTAAAATAAAAAACAATATGTAGTAGCAAGCTTTCACAAGTTGAAGACGAGCAGCTAGTAATTTAAAAATGTGCTAGTGCAAAAATATCAGTAACAGTCAGAGAATAATCAAATCCAGCATCTCTCTCAATTATAAGCCACTGTGTCTAGGACATAATAATTAGTAAATATAGAAAATAAAACTAATACACTGTATCAAGGAGAAAAGCAGTTTGATAGAAACAGACCAACAAATTTCAGAGGCAAATTACACACTGTAATTGGCTGATAACATCTTTAACCACTATTATAGCCTTCTAAGGACCAGAAGAAAAGAACGTCATATTGGGTGAATACGCAGAGAATCTCAACATAAAAATGCAAACTATAAGACAGAAAATAATACAAATTCTAGCCAGGTGTGGTGGCACTTGACTATGTACTCTGGAGGCTGAGACAGAGGATTGCCATGAGTTCAAAGCCAGGCTGAGCTTCATAGTGAGTTCAAGGCCAGCCTGAACTACATAGTGAGACCTTGTCTTGAAAAATCAAGGGAAAAAATATTACAAATTCTAGAGCTGAAAATGAATATATCTGAAATAAAAATGCCGCATGATGATCTTAACACTGTGTTGGAGAACACAGAAAAGATAGTTGAACTTGAAGGCAGACAAAAAATGTTATCTAATTTGAAGAACATGGAGAGAAAAGACTGAAGACACAGAACATTCAGAGATATCTGGGTTCATATCCAACAGTCTAATATAGATACATGTGGAATCTCAGCTGACAGGGAGAAAGAAAAAAATGGGCAAAATATAAATTGAAAATATAATAGTTTAAATTCTTAAAATTGGCAAAAACTTCACAAATTTCACTTTTAAAAATCTCAGAGGATCTTTAGTTGAATTATACATAGAAAACCAGAGTTATATGCATCATAATCAAATTACTAATAAACAAGAATGTAAAAAAGTAAAAATCAGAAGGTTTATATTTCTGTTGGGTGAAGTGTGTAATGGAAGATTATACATAGTGAAACAATGACTCAAAGGTAATTTGTTTCTTACCAAATATAGTGGGGGACAGAGGGGTAGTGAAATAAATTTTTTATAGCACTGAAAATTTCTTCATCTCATAATTCTATCTCCAGAAAGAATATTTTTTCAAAAAGAAAGACAAAATAATTTTTCAACTAAACAAAAGCTGAAAATTTGTTACCAGAAAACTTGCACCAAGTTGAATGGAATGCTGAAGGTTTTTTTTTTTAAAAAAATTCATTACCCTAAAGTCTGGGGAACTCAGGCATCCAGGAAAGATTCAAGGGCAAAAAGAAAAGATAAATATGTATAAGTATATAAAATAAGGAATTTGTTTTTAATTTCTCTGAAAGACAACTACATTTTAATGCAAATGTTACAGGGTTGTACTGTCAACTAATGCATTTAAATTTGAAATCTGTGACAATAACAAAGTAAACAGAATCATGGTATTGAGCTCAAGTGGAAAAATACTAGACTGTGATAAATTTCAAAATGCATGTGTTAATTACCTACAAATTATTTAGCAAAAACTAAATTATTAGTAAAAGAGTAATAATCATTGGTCAATTATTAGTCAAAAATGAAAGACTTAAATTGAAATGCCAAAAGGGACAAGAAGAGAGACATATATATTTCACTGTGTATAAATTTTAGCCTAGTAAAACATAAGAAAAACATGAAACAAAATGAAATAGAACTAAATAGATTTAAATATTGAGAGTGACAATCAGGAATTTATATTTTATAATGCAATCCCCTTATTGTGACCATACCCCGTTTGAAACTACTGACGCGCATTAACCTTACCAACGTTCCCATGTTACACATTTCACGTGTACAAACGTCTCGCGAGACTATGTTCTCCATCGTCCATACCCATCACACAACTGTAAGAGGAGGTGGAACTCATGTGGTTCAGCTGGAAGGAACTGGATATGGCCGAATGATCTGCAAGAACTACGTTATCAAAATGACAGCAGCTGTGAAAAACTTGAAGAGTTTAATAGCTTGCTATTTTCTTTTATTCTTATATAGCTCTCACTAACTTTCCCCTCAGTTTGTCTTCTTTTTATGGGCACTTGATGGAGACAGAATGATTATACTGTGACACTGCATTTTTATGGGAACAGTAGACTTGCAGGAGAATCTCAGGGTTCTCCGTCAACTCACACATCTATGGGCCGAGCAAATTTGGCACTGAGGTTTTAACGAGAGAAGTCAATGGAAGCCCCTGTATTTATATAAAGCCACTGCTGTGTGGAAGGTGAAAAATCTGTCAGAAAATCTAGAAAGACAACGGGACTTGCAATACATCATCAAGCAAGACTTGATTTAAACCTGTTTCTTCTGTGGCAAAAAATAAAGGGCAACTATTCCAAAGATTTACTGATTTGAAATCAGGAAAACAATTTAAAGTTGTAAATGTAGAGATTACATGGTTAGATCTCGGCATGTAGAAAGCTTATAGATTTTATAGATTATAAATGCATATATTTAGTTTAATATGAAGAAAAAGCTATCATAAATTTAGAAACACTGATTATTTTCCAGTAACCTTCCAGGATGATGGGTAAAGTTCTGTTATCTCCAAGTATATAATCTGAAAAAAAATACTCCAGTTTCTTAATCAGTACTGTGATGTAAAGGTATGCCTAATTTCTCTACGTTATCCTCGCTGAGTGGGAGTTTCTTTTCCAGTCCTTCAGAGTGTTTCAGGGTTGGTGATAGGCTGTACTTGCATAAGTCAGTTGAAGGAAGCCTGAACACAATTAGAGAAAGAGAAAGTTATGGGATACTGTGTTAGGTAATAGTGACCATGAAATTCAAGCATATTAGAAATAACAACCTTAGGAATTTAGGGAAAGCTTTCTGAAAATGTGATCTCAAAGCTGAAACTTGAATGATTGGTAAAGGAAAAAAAGGAATAAAGACATAAAAATGTTTCAGGAAGAAGAGTCAACATGTGGGGATGGCAGAGGGCATGGCAGATTTAATAAACCCAAGTAGCTCAGCGCCTTTGAAATACGGAATCAGGTGGTATGAGAATGCTGAGAGGGAGGCTTGTGAGAAAAACAGATTACAGATCACGGAAAATGTACACATGACACTTGTGAATTCATAGTTTATACCACAAGCAACTAAAAGCCATTGAAGTGTTCTAAAAATGGGAATGGTCTTGTCAGATCTGCGTTACACAATGTTCATTCCTATGGCGATGAAGAGAACATGTCCTGGGTGTGTGGAAGTGTGGGGTCAGTATGACCAGGCAGGACATTTTTGAGACAACCCATGTGAAAGAGAATGGAGGCTTAAACTAAGGTGGGGACAATAAGGGTGGAGAGAGGAACATAGACTGTGAAATATTTAAGAGGTAGAATTATAGAATTTAGAATATAAGCTTCTTCCTTTGGGATTGGAATAGAGGTGTAAAGGAAGTAAATACTGAAAAGTGTCCGTAGACGAGGATTCAAGAGAACTGAGATCACTCTGAAGTAAAACTTAACGTTTAATGGAAGTAACGGAATGAGAAAGATGGAAGAGCAAGAATTTGTGCACAAAGAACACATCTGTGCAGTCAAGATTGCAGAGCTGGACAAGTGTCGGGTAAGGATGAATCCTGGCAATGGCATGGCCGAGCCACCGCGGAGGCTGACGGAGAAGAAGAGTTTGGGAGGCAGAAAGCTGGGGAGGCAGCAGGTGAGGCACCGGGTTGACTTCCACAAACTACTGTTTTTGAAATTTTGAAATTTAAAATGCCGGTGGACGTAGAGACGAAACTGTCAGCTGGGTGCTGAAGGCTTCAGGAAATGAAAGTGAATCACCAGGTCAGTGATGGCAGAGGTAAGGAGCAGAGGTGAGGACAGACGCAGTGCTGTCATAATAAATGGACCTGTCTGCATGACTCATGGAAGCAAGCAGAGGAAGTTTGTTCCAGTGACAGTTTCCCGTAGTTTGCCAGATCTTTGAGAGGGAAACACAATCGCACAGGGGTTGCTCTTACTTTATAGCTACTTTATTCATCCTTGACACCACGCTGCCTCGGAAGACCTCTACTGATGCACTGGTACACGGCTCCTGTGAACTCCAGTTGTATAACCCCTTTGAATTCTAGTTATGCCACCCCTTTCAATTCAGGCTGTGTAGTGCCTTTGAACTCTAATTCCTCTGTTTCCATGATTTCCTTTCCTCTAACGCTTATGTGTACATCCTTGGCGATGTGTACAAGCATGTGTGCCTGTGTACCTTTGTGTGTGTGTGTTTATGTGCATGTGAAGAGGCTAGTGACTATTCTGCCTATATGATTTCTCTGCCCCATTTTTGGCTCAGAGAAATGATGGTCCTCCAGATCCAAAAGAGAGAAAAACAGTCAATTATGTTCTGAGAGCTAAGTCCACACAAGGAGTAGAGGGTGATACTGTGCGCTTAGATAAGCACTGGTGATTGACAACACGAGAAGTTAGAGGCTTACAAAGAGCAGCCCTAATGGGGATGCTGAGTGTCTCCCCATTTTGGAGTCTGCCACATTTGCTCTTCTGGATTCTCAAGACTTCCCTGGATCCAGAATAAAATCTTGAGCCTGCAGGTATTGATCTTTCCATTAACAGTGGCAGGGGCAAGGGGGAGGGGGAACTTACAGAAACAGCTGTCACAGAGCCCTTCAACTGCAAAAGTGAATACTATGAAATGGAGAAGGCAGGACCTTTTCATGCCCACAGGGGATGAAAACTACAGCTTACCTCTCTGCCTTCAGGGACCCCCGCACATGTTGTTATACTGTTTTTGAGCATTACTTGCAATTCACTAAGATGTCTGAGTTTAAATATTAATGTGTACCTTGTCAGTTCTAGAAAATCCTCAGTCTCTCTTATCCGTAGTTCTCCTTCTGTAACTGTGAGTGGTTGCATATTCATCCTACTCTTTCAATTGTGTTACTCTTATTTTCATATTCTTGATAGTTTCTTTTCCCTCCACTTTAATCATTCTCTTTCAACTATGCAGATCTGCTTATAATCCTTTCATCATTTAATGGGCTTCTTAGCACTAATATTGGTCTTTGAAATGCCCTTTGCTTAGCCCATCATTTATTTTCTTTTCTTTTCCTGCCTTTACTCTCTTTGTTCAGCTCTTGTCCTTTCAGCAGTGCATGTCTGCGGTCACAGTGATCACACGCACTGCGGGGAGCTGGTGCACACACACACCTTAATTTTTGTTATCCCCTCTCCTCTTCTCCTGTCCTGATCCCTCCATCTCTTTTCCCCATTCCCTCTGCAAAATATCCATCTCCCTTTCCCCACTATCCATCTTCCATCTTGCATTTTATTTGGGGATTTTCATATAAGAGAAGCCATGTGATACTCAAGTGCGTACATCTAATTCACTTCACCCAGCACTATGGTCTCACGGTGCATCCATCTTCTACACAGTACTCACATTTATCATTCTTTATGGCCGACTAGTACTCCACTGTGTGTAAATACCACATTTTCTTTATCCATTCATCTTTGATGATTATATAAGCCACTTCAGCTATTATGAATTGTACTGCTGTAAACAAAATTATGCATGTATCAGTGTAGTACAATCTCTTTAACTCTTTCAGGAAGATAACTAGAAGGAAATAGCTCTTCAAGTGGAACTTCTAGTTTTTGGAGGAATCTCCATACCAGTTGTACTAGGTTACATTTCCACCAACAATGTAAAAGCGTTCCTTTTCCCCCACAACCTTGCCAGCATTTGTTATTATTTGATTTCTTATTTATAGACGTTCTCTTTGGGTTAAGCTGGAATCTCAGTGTTGTTTTAACCTGCATTTCTTTAATGGTAAGCTATATTGAGCATTTTCTCACGTATTTATTGGCTACTTGTACTTTTTCTATGATGTATCTATTCATTTTAGTCGCTCATTTTTAATTGGATCTTTTATTTGAGGAAGTCTACTTTTTTGCATTCTTTATACATTCTAGATACTAGTCTGTCTGAGGAATAGCTGGCAGAAGTTGTGCCCATTCTGTAGATTGTCTTTTCACTCTGTTGGCCATTTCTTTGGCAGCATAGAAGATTTTTAATTTGATATGATCCCATTTGTTGATTTTCTGTACTATTTCCTAAACTATTCTACACACCTCTCTTTTTTAGACCCCTCCCTCCTGAAGCTTAAACATGAGGCAGCATGGGAATCAAAGGACCTGGCTTCAAGTTTTGATTCTCAACTGTACCAGCTAAGTCTTCTCCAAAATGTTGTTTATGACTTTCATCTATAAAAATGAGAAAAAATATTCTAAGATATTCTATGTTTAGAGCTGTAAATATGAAAATTAAATGGCATGCCTTGTATAAAAATGCCTCTCTTATGGGACAACCTAACTCATTTACGTTTCTATTATTTCATCTCACTCGTTCCATGCTTGGATCTTTCCCTTCCAATTACTGCTTCATTTTTCTTCTTCATTCATAACTACACTTTTCTAATATGCATTCTAAATTTTCTCACATCGATCCCATTTCCTATTTATATTGTACAGTCTCACCAAAGCTGTTATTTATATAAACCAATCTTTTCTTAGATCTGTCTAAATTTGTTAATCTATTTATTCTTAATTTTATATTATCTCTCACATCAAAAAGTAGTATTTCTGCTTTTGGATTCATTTCTGAGGCACTGTCAGTGTGACACCAGATCTGTTAGCTGTCCCTTCAGTTCCACACCTCATTCATCCACGGTCAGTACACCGAGGAACCGGCACAGAAGTGTGCGCGAAAGCATACACAAATGGTTTAGGCTGATATGTGCAATACAGCAGTTATTCCCATGGGGTTGAGAATTAACCTGGATTGGAAGCACTATTTCCTGGTAGTGGCGCTTGATCTAGTTATTTAATCCCCTTAGCTTCAGGTTTCTTTACTTTTTCTTGAAATCCCATAGTTTGGAGGTGATTAAAAAGTATATGAAAATCAGCACAATGCCTAGTACATAATAGCAGCTAACATTTATGGAACACATGATAAATGTTAAGATAAACATTAATTCCTATTAATTTACAAATGAGTGATGATTAAATATAGCACCAGTGACATTACTGAAAATTACTTTAACTACCAGTGTGTTTGTATTTTCATCTCATGGTTTTTCATAGTAATTCTTTCCTTTTACTGAAAACTTTGTAAATTTCCTAACAAAGGTGCAAAGAATTTTGTATTTGAGGTTCAAAAACTGTCGTGCATTTTTAGATACTTGTGAACTGAGATGCATTTTTAGATACTTGTGAACTGAGAAAATAATTCTCAGAACGGTCACCTAGACATACTAATTTTAATTCTGAAGAAGTTTTCAGACTCTACTGGAATTAATAATACCATGATATTTTGATAAAGGTAACAGATGAGGTTTTGAGAAAAGTATGGTCCAGCATTTTGAGTGTTCATGGCTCGTATTGTATCATCAAGTGAATGCGTATCAACAATGAAACACATTAATCTGGCAAGTATTAAAATTCTTTATTTCAATACTATTCTTATGGGTAAAGCAGATCTTTCTATACTTTCATTTTCATTGAAAGGCTCAAATTTTAAATTTCAGTATTTGGTATTCAATACATCTGTCAAAATTCATTTTAAATCATACATTAACATGCCATTTGCATGTTGATTATATGCCACGATTTTCTCTGTAACAGTCTCAGAGCTGGAAGTGTACATAAATCACAATCAAACAAATATCTACACATATCAAAAGATCGTATGAAATAACTGTTCTTTTTCCAAAGAAAATTTCTAGTCGATGTGCAAATTTTACTTTTTGTTTAAACATGTAACCTATAATGGATGTTGACTGTGTGTTTGTTTATATATAGAACTTGTATTTACAAATCAAGGATTGTAAATATAGAGAAGATCTAGCCAAATTAAAGTGGGAACTTCACGCAATCAATTTAAATAGCTTGGCTGCCAGCAGCAATGAACGCGTCCTGGAACCGTACAGAGCGGTAGTACCTCTGACAAGGCAGACGGGGGAGCTCTTCCCTGCGGTATTCTGGACTAATCCTCCAAAAGTAAATCACGGGTGAGAGGCTAACCTAGTCAGAGAAACCACAGCGCAAGTTCAAGCAGCAGCTTGGCAAATGCGTGTTTGGAGGCTACGGGAAATATAATTAATTCTGTCACAGCTGGTGGTGAGGAGATCCTTTCTCAAGTCCAAAGATTTTCAGACTCTCCAAATTGTTCTAGGAGATATTAAAGTTATCCTGTCCAATCAGATCTGGAGAAGAAAGAATTTCAGCTCAGTAAATCCGTGCAAGTCCACTCCCAGCCTTCATTCTCAAACATGACCAAAGCCAAATGACACTGACCAGGCTGGGAACCTCTGACCAGGTTCCCAGGGGGCGATTGAGGCTGCTGAGTTAGGGTCCCTTACTTCTGGGGGAAGTCCTAAAGAAGTGGAAGATGGCACAACTCTGACAAGATGGGATTTGATTGTGAATTCTGAATGCCTTCTTTCACATGCCTTTTAAGAATTCTGAAATACAAAATTAAAATTCATGCTCTCTGGGAGTTCAAAGCTTTGCACTGCCTTTGTACTCCTTAGAGAATGGATTTGCCTGTGCGGCTGGGGATCTCAGTGGTTAAAGTCCTGCGTTCTTTTGATCTGCTATAATTGACACTGCGGTTGCCATCAGTCTCTCCTCTTTGCTGAAAGTATTATCTCTTGTATGTTAGCATTTATGTGTTTAGTTGACAATGACAGTGAGCACTGTGTGTTCTCCAGCCTTAAGTCGGTCTACAAAGTGACCATACTGGGTATATTTGTAGAAGAGCTAACTCTTTAGTTCTGTCCCATGAGTTAGTATCGTGTGCTCTACATTAAAGGGGCTTTGGGACGCTCTTCTTCTCCCGGTCACTGTCATAAATGACAAAAGTACAACCCTTTGCCGTCCTTTCAGCAAGCCACTAAACATTTTTTAGTTTCAGCAATGGACTAAAAATCAGAGCAATGTAGATAATGAATGTTGATAGTTTATATTAAATTTGTCCTCCTAAATAAATCATAAATCTTTCAGTATGTATCCAACATTTACAAAATAATTGATGGCAGTGTGTATGGTTTTAAGGAAAGTTAGAAAAATGGGACGCAAATGATATGTTATTGGTAAATTCGCATCTAGATATTCCGCGGAAATGTTCGGCTGAGGAGGCAGGGTGAGCTGGAGGAGCAGGAGGCTGAGGAAATCCTGTGCCCACCGCTGACCGGCTGTGTGGATACAGCGCTGGTTTCTTCTCACTGAGGCTCAGCTACAGAGCTCTCAAACGTTCGGGCGGGGTAGTTATAAAAGAGAGAGGCATAAGTATTATCCACGCATGTAAAATAGTTATTGCAAATGGAAGTATATATAATTATATATCTGATATGTATGTACATAGGCTTCTATACCTATATCTGCAGTGATAGTATCTTGGTTATTTTCCTTGTTGGTGGGTCAGACTGTCTCACACCCATAACTTGAAGGAAAAGAGGTTTATTTGGCTCACAACTGGGGAAGTTTCAGTTCGTTTCATTGGGTTTAAAGGCAGAAAACTGCATTAAAGGAAAGCTGCCTATCATGGCAGTCAGGAAACAGGGAGCAAAGGAAGCATGGAGAAGGGAGGTCTGTCCTCGGTGAGGCCCCACCTGCTGGCTTCCGCGTCAGGCCCCGCCCCCTAACGGCAAGCTATCCGCAGCCCCCACCACTCAATCACCCTCCAAACGCCCCAGCCCTGAGCACATTAAGCTTTTGGGGATGTAGTGGA
>NW_004955479.1:6080809-6101819 GCF_000276665.1 Chinchilla lanigera | reverse complement strand
AAGTATGTGTCCTGTATTATATTGTTCCCCTTGCAAAATAAGCCCCAAACCAACACAGGGGACATCTGTGTACAAACCATTGCAGCGAGCTAGCGATGCTAGGAAAACACAGAGACACAGGTGGGTACATAGGCACTACCAGAAAAGGCAGTGTGATAAAACAGAAAATAAAAGTAAGGGAGATAAACAGTTGTGGGGTAATGAGCTAGTAATAATTCTCTTCTAGTTTTCTCATAGCAAAGTTGCTTTCAAGTTTCTTGAGTTGAAAAGAAAAAAATTGTTTTGTAAGAAATATTTTTGCTCCATGGAAACAATTTTTTTTCATTTCCAAATTGAATAAAGAACAGTAATTACTAAGTCAGCAGGTCAAGGGTAATTTTTTTCAGAAATGACTGCATTCATTTCTCTAAGAACTCTTTTCCCAGGATCTTCAAGTTTAACATGCTGCAGTTTTGCCTTCAGCCTGAACAGCTCCTAACTCCTGCCTCCTTTATTCCCAGAGTCCAGGGATGTGTCCTTGCAGCTGCTGCAGCCTCTTTCTTATCCTCCTATTTCTGATCTTCCTCCTCCTCCTCCTCCCTTTCCCTGCCCTCTCCCATCTCTCTGCAGAGCCAGGCTATTTTTCCCTGCCTGGCTATCTCTTCATCCATGTTTCTTTTCTCTCATCTTTCTTTAAGGGCTTCTTGGTTTTTCTTCCTGCCTTTCAGAGTAATTTTTATCCTTACTTTCACTTTCTTTCCTTTCTTTCTCCTCATTGAAAGCAACAGAAAATGGGTGTGTTTAAGTTATGGTACATGCATTAACAAAATGCTGTGTTTCTGCTCTCATTTCAAGATTGGGCAATTATAATTGTATCTATATTTTTTTGAAAACATCAAATCATAGTGCAGTAAGGATGTACAGGTTGGGCTGTTATGTTTGCACCTGCTTGATTCTGTGTCTGCACCTGTGTGCTGTCACTCAGCTGATCAGATCCATACAAGGGTACCACGAAGATCACGGTTGAGCTGTTTTTTGTATGCCCTTCTAGATCCACTCTCAACTCTCCCCTGCTGTTGCCCATCCCCAGATGCTAAGGTGTGTGAATTCTATCAACAGAAAGGAGGTCATAATGTTGCTTAGGGTAATAGTTTCGTAGGTCTATGCAATGGGTCTAAACTTATCCAACGGCATACATTAAATGTGGGAGTTTTTTAATATTGATTGCATCTCAGTAAAGTTGGTGAAACAAGCAAACAAAAGGGAGATTCTGTAGTCTGACTTAAGAGTTGGCACACAGGGAATCGTGGAAGGGCAGAGGAGGAAGCTTGCCGCTCTGTCCAGGTTGGGTTACTCTTAGATTCCTGACAATCTCTGCTCTCTGAGTCTCTGCAGCATGGGCTCCTGAACTGCTTCTTTCACTTCCCCAGAATCTTGCCTACACCTACTAATTAGATCTTTGATAAACAAGCCCTCTTCAAGTTATCCCACCTTGAGTGTGTTTTGTGATTCCTATTGGAACCTTGGTGAACCCGGAAACTTTTATTTATTCTTTTTCAACAACTGTTTCTGGGCTGGAGATGTGGTTCAGTGGTAGAGCTCTTCCCTTGCATGCACAAGGACATGGGTCTGATCCCCAGGACCACCACCAAAACAACAAAAAACCCAACTATTTCTTCCATATTCACAATGAGCCAGACATTGAGCTAGATTTTGGAGGGTAAAATACAATGGTTAAAAGACAGCCACAGCCTTTGGCCCCACACAACAGGGGTGAACCTCAAAGACATTATGGTCAGTGAATTAAACGAATCATAAGGAGACAAGTACTATATACAACTCAATTTAAATGACGTATGTCAGATAATCAAGATTGTAGAAACAGAAAGTAGAACGGTGGTTTCCCTGGGCAAGGGAAGGAGGCAGTGAGAAGTTGCTTTTCATAGGTACGGAGTTTCATTTTCGCAAGGTGAGAAAGTTCTGGAGATTGGTGGGACAATAGTGTGCATACACTTACATGTACTGAACTCTACACTTAAAAATGTTTATGATGGTAAATTTTATTAAATGCATTTTAACACAAAGTACATGTTTGTGTGTACATGCGTTTGTGCATGTATATATATTATTATTTCTCACTAAATTTTAGTGTCATAACTAGAAATTCTAATGTGGAAACCATTAGTAAGCAAGGCCATGGTTGGCAGGAAAACAATTCTGGTATTTTATCCAGCCATTCAGATCGTTCTCATGTCTTTCTGTCTCTATCTCTGTCTCTGTGTCTCTATCACTGTCTTTCTCTTCTCTCTCTCTCTCCCTGTCTATCTCTCCCCACACTTAAAATAAAAGGCCTTAGAAGAAATGAGGAACTAAAATGTCAAATTTCTCTGGATAGAATGAGAAAGTTTGATTTTTTTTGCAAACTGCAAGTGCAATACATTTCAAGTTTAAAATTATTCAAAGTGTTTAGCTTCTAAAAAACGCAAACATGCTTGTTTGTAAAGAAATACGCTAGTCTTTAGATCTTTAGAAATGATCTCCATGCCCAGGCCACAGAAGCAGCGTCTTTGGGCATATGACTCATGTACATTCAAATCTTGATCATCTGAGGTTAATTTGGTATTGTTACCTCTCTACTTCAAAATCAGATGTTTATAATGTGAATATACAAGTGAGACAAAGGGAAACATTAAGAGACAGAGGGATGGAAAAGATTTATAGAGAGAAGATTTATATGAGGAACTTAAGAACTTCTGTCTGAAAGCCTCCAAATGTACAAGTTATGCAAGGAAATTTACTCAGGTGTGGTGGCACATGTCTGTAATCCCAGCACTCAGCAGGCTGATGCACAAGGATCTTTGCGAGTTCTAGGCCAGCCTGGGCTGCAAAGTGAGTTCAATAGCAGTCTAAACTGCATAATAAGACTCTGTCTCAAAAAGACAAAAAAAAAAAAAAAAAAGATTTGAAGAGCTACATAAATATCATTGCATAATATAAAACAACCTTTCTGCAGAGGGCAAACATCTGTTTAATAATAATTTCTCACTGTTGATTCGTCTGTTGTTCTCTACATGTACTTTGTGTTCTGTACCTTTTCTTCTGCCCATCTCTCAGCTTAGAATACTTGCCTGGTTCTCCTATGTGATTGGTAATATTTAGTTCAAATGTTCTTGTGGATCATTTCTTTGTGTTCCTCTACCAGCCTAAATCATTCCCCTCTACCACATTTTCTTAATAACTACCCTTTCTTAAGTGTCTGTGATGTGCCACAGTTGTACTTTCTCAATATCATCTCTAATTTTGAAAGCTTTTAAGGACTTCTCGTCACGCTTATGTTACAGATGAAAACACTGGCCCAGAGAGGACGAGTCATTTCTACAAAGACCTGTGAGCAGATGCTGTCGCATCACAGGGCCTTTCTCCTCTCTCTGCTGTGCTCTCCCTCCAGGGCCTGGCACAATAGGCTCCGAGTTTCATCAAACTTTCTCTGTAAACAAACAGCTCTTCTGGAGGACATTCCCTGTTCACCCAACCCAAGGACTTTCTACAACACCTGCTCATTTTTTTCTTAATAATAGTTGCTACTTTCTGAAAGCAACCGGTTCATTTGTTGTTTACCTGGTTACTTACATATTGTCCATCTACTGCATGAAAACAGGAACTAAGAGGAAAGATTCCCCACCTTAGCCTCAGGTCCTGCAATGATGACTGTGGTTATCATGGAATCTTGGGTAGTATTTGGTGAATGAATAAGGAAATGAATTAAAACATCCAGAGTGCGACCCTGTGATTTTCCTATGCCATGCTTTTTCTACTCTAACTTTGTCGATTGTGCCATGCAATCCTAGAGCCTGCCAGACTCAAAATCTGCAGGGTCAGTTGACAGGCTGGAGACCTAGCGAAGAACTGACACTGTAATCTAAGATCCAAGCTGGTGCTCCTCCCACAACCCCTTCATGGTGGGTGTCAAACTTTAGCTCTAGTGAGGCCTTAGACTGGCTGACTGAGGTGCACTCAGCTTATAGAGGGAAATCTGCTTTACTCAAAGACTACAGATCTGCATGCAGAGGTCATCCAGAAATGGCCTCATTAGAAACAGCGCTTATTATATATCCCCTAATAAACAATCTATATCTTTTAACCTTATTTAAACAGTGAAATAATTCAAATCAAAAGGCATTTTGAAAATAGTAGCTATTGCATGTACAGCTCTTCACTTGATAGTGGTCTTACAGAGGTGAATCAACAGGCTTCCCTTAATCATAGAGCTAATTCATAATCACATGTAACATGGAAAGAACGTAGATTTCTTCATTTAGTGTCCCCATTACACATTCATGGATCTGCTGTATTTTTTCTCTTTGCCCTATAACTGCACCATCATCTGCCCTGGCCTCTTCTAATGATCACGTCCTCCAGAGGCACAGACGGGTTTGCCAGAATCTCAGCGTTACTGTTCTTCATGCAAACGAGGGGTTGTACTGTTCAGACCCTCAGTTTTATCATTTCTAAAGTGAATGCAATAATTCCTGCCCTGACACAATGAATGATAGTGCAAATCCACAGAAAGATATAATGTTTCAATGGCAAATGGTTTGGAAATTTAGAGAGAAAAATCACAGAAGTGTTACATAAAGCAGGAGATAACCCCCCCAACACACACACACCCTACTGTTGTCAGCCAGCTGCTCTGGAGACTCTGGCTACATGCTGCCTCCTTACTGGGTGCAAATAACTTGTGCAAAACAGAATTAGCACCTTCTCGAGTGCTTACATGTGGGCGGGATGAAGCAGAGCTCTCTTACCCTGGGTTAGGCTTCAGCAGGCCTGGGCTTCAAGCTCCACGCGGACTCCCCTTGCAAACAGCTGGGTCACTATGATGCAACATGGGACTACCGAAAGCACTCAGCATAGCACATGGACTGAGTTAAAGACTGGAATTCTGTGACATGCACAACACGGTCCAAAATTCTACAGGTATATATTACTAGATTGACTTTAAGAAATAATATTCTATGACATGAGTTCTCTTTATTGCTAATGTCATTCATAACAGCAAGTTGTTATTGTTAATGTGTATAGTATCATTCACTACACTGTTCAGCATTTATTCAGAATTTTCATATTCTTAGCCCTCTGCTGCATGTCCTATATCCCAAGTTTCCCTGAAAAGGACACTGCTTACTTTTGCATGTAACCAATATTGGTGGGTATAGAATATTTTATTCATTATATTGCTTAGGAAAATCATTGCCTGTGTTTTAAAGTGATGATTCACATATTTTATTACTTTTAGTCAGAACAAGCTTTCGAGTCCTTTATAAAAATAACAAATTATAGTATTTCAAAATATAATTACACTACATTTAAAAAGTCCATTGTGGTTTATTGTTATATATGGAAACACAGAACTTGTTTGTTTTTGTATAAACTTCTTTAACATTTTCTTATTTATGTTACTATATTTGTGCTTCCCACAATCAAGATGAAAATCCCATCTAACCTGGTTTTCCATGTAGCTGCTGATCAATCGACCTGCTTTATTTTTAACCCATATTATTCTTTACCATCTGCAGAAACTGTCAACAAGGTCAGCTGTCTCTTGGTAAAGGTGATATAAGTATTAAAGCAAATTTGATTATGTCATGCCCCTCAAACAGCAAGACAGTACTACCACCAGCAGACACACACACACACATACACACACACATGCAGAGCTTAAATACTTCATTGGTTTTATATATCTCCCATGATAAAGTCAAAACTCTATTATACCAGGCCAGGTGTGGTGGCGCACGCCTGTAATCCCAACATTGGGGAGACTGAGGCATGGGGATTGGTGAGAGTTCAAGGCCAGCCTGGGCTACATAGCAAAATCCTGTCTCAAAAAATTTTATTTGAAAGCTCTGTCATACCTACGGTTCCTCCAGGCACAGCTTCCCGGATATGTCACAGCAAGTCGACACTCTCTGCTTTGACCCCAAGGACATCCGCTCATTCTCTTGCCTGACCACATTTTCTCCTGCCACAGTCTTTGGATGTGGGTGTGTCTTCTGCCTGGAACTGATGTCCCTCCTGTTGTTGAGTAGTTAACATCTAAGAATTCTTCAGAATCTCCTTACAGAAGCTGTGTTCAATCTTCTGAATCGGGAAGAAGAAATCATAGATTCCAAGCATCACATAACTCTCCATCAAATTTGTCTTCACTGCAATGTACAATTGTTGCGTCCACAATTAATTACTATGCTGCCTCCCTACGCCCATGGGAACTCTGTAAGAAAGAGTCCTCATCAGCTTTGCCCACCCTTACATTCTGCAGTGCCTAGCATGCAATTCAGAGTGGTAGAAACTTGATAAATACTTGTAGAAAAAAAATGAAAAAAAAGGATGAGCTGTGCCTGAGATGCAGCACTAGCCAAGTTACAAGCTCATATGCTGGTGGAATTGCATAATCTGAAGACATGTACTGTGGATGGCTTAATCTATCTGTTTGGAATGTTGAACTGATAGATGACAATGATGAATATTTCTGCCCTTGCTCTCATTCTGTAGGATAACTACTAATCTGCCAAATGCGTCCAATGTAAATGTTTGCATGTTGTGACTTTTATTTGTTTTCTTGCCAACGGCAGGGAGTAGAATGCCTGTGTGACTCACCCTGACAGATCAGCTATGGCAGGTCTGCTGTTACAGAAACTTCCCCACCGCAAAGGCTTCATCTCTCCTGCAGGGAAGGCTCATGAGCAAATGCTGTCATTAGCAGCCATGCATTGCTGAAGACATGCAGTGAGAAGGAAGTCAGGCATTGCCTCAGTGTACAGATGATAGTGAAAACCATGAAGGATTTTCAGGGCATTGACTGTAGATTACAGCAACAAACTGTTGCCTAAAACCTCAGAATTTCTGCTATCATTTCAAATTTTTGTGCCTATCTCTTTAAAATTAACTCATTTGCTCTCATAATTTTGAGGAAAAAATACTTTCATCCAAGAGTTCTTTTTAGACTATACTGTTGAAGTTCACATCCCTTTTTATATAGTCTATTTTATACTTCTTGGTTTAAAACTATCAAAAGAAACCTTACTTGTAGCTAGGACAATAGGCTGATCAAGCTTCCTTATTTAGGATTTCTTGTTTCTCTTTTTAATACACCTACATTGTACTGTTTTTTGCATAAAATAGTGAATATTTGTTGAATTAATAAGCATTTAAAATAGTTATGTATGTATGTACATTTTTCTTTACAAACCACTTTATTTAGTAACACTTTATTTTGTTTGGTTGAGACATATATTTTAAAAAAATTTTAAAACAATAAACTGGAGTAATAATCTTGTGCTCTACATGAGAATCACAGTTGTATAAATGGGAAGATTCAACCAAGCAATGAATTCTCTATAAAAATGACAGTACAAGAATTAGAACAATAAACAGGATTGAAGGTAGATTTGCTGATGGGTACATACAATTGTTTTCAGGTAATTTTCTTTCAGTGTGTTACAGTTTAGGGGTATCTACACTTTGCTAATCATTAAAGAAGGGACTGGGTGGAACGGAAGGGTTTGAGGTTTAAATAGAAGCTATAATAGAAAAGTAGCTCTAGGTAAACACACCAGCGTGCACATAACGTGGTAACAGAAGTTTTCTCATTTAAATTTATTAGAAGTTGTAATTTGTTCCATAATTTTAAAAAACTGACAGTGAGGAATTATTAAAAGTGGTTCATGCTCTTATTTTTAATTGGAAGCCATATTATTGTTATTTAGTCACCAATCTTTTGAGAGGAGGCCAAGAACACGAGTGGTGTTGCTGGTTGAATGAATGTGTTCTTGTATAAGCCACTCTTATAACATAGTTATAATTCTCTCCTATGTCTCAGTAGAGTAAGGACTTAATACTTTATAAAGGAATAAACATTTTAAACTTTTTATCATAATACGTCATAGTTTTCTCTCCAATATCTAATTTAGCAGTGTTTATGAAACATTTAAAGAACAACTCTTTATTTGCATAATCATGTCTCTTTATGAGCATTAATTTACATAATTGCAGTGACAAGTACAACCGGGTTTCACAGGTAAAGAAACACAAGTGATTTTGACATTGGTAAGCAGCAAGGTTGAAGGAGAAGGCTGGGAGCGAACGTGCCTGACTTCACTACTGAGAACTTATCTGTGACTGAACGGGGAAGCAATGTGGTTAATTCTAACCAGACAATTTTCTTGTAAAAATTTGCATTTTCCTGATTTTATGGATAACATATTTATTATAGGAATTTGAAAACAGCACACATGCACACAATGCATCAGCTGGCATACCACTACAAATATTCAATCATTTCTGCAATCACTCTAAATCTACAATGTTCTTTCATGCATGGACCAGTAACGACAAAATAGTTTTAAACATAGTTCTTGTTTTTAGCTAATGTTGCATGTAATACATAAAATATAGCTCTATGCTTTTATAATGAGTGATTTTTCTCGTTATAACTCATGAATATTAATACCAATGTTGTAGTTAAAACCAGAGTTTCTAGATTCCCTTTTGTTCCATAAATTACTTCTACAAAAGATTTTTATAAACAGTATGAAGGATAGAAACCACCTATATGTAAATCATTTCAAAATATAGCTATAATATTTATTATTCTTTGAATATCATATCTTCAGTACTGCCTTAGTCATCTTCAGAGAAGGATATGTAAGTACAGAAAGATTAGAGACAACTCAAGATTAACCTGCTCTTTACTAAATGGAAAAGTCAGGATTATAATCCAGATAGCTTTTCAGTACTATGACATTTACAGGTATCTGAATAAACTACAGTCATTTTGATCTAAGTGATGGTCTGGCGGGAATATTTTCCTCCTAAGTGCATATACTTCAGTTTTTTATTTTTGAGACAAGGTCTCACTGTTTATTCTAGGCTCACCTTCTGCCTCAGCCTCCCAAATGCTGGGGTTACAGGAGTGCACCACCACAACCAGCATATATTCCCCAATTGCAGTGACAAATTTCAAATATCTTGAGTATACTTTAATTAGTAATTAAAATTACAGCCGTTTCTTTATAAGCAATCACAATACAGAAACAATGTGTCTTTGTATTAGTAAACTTTCCCATCATTGAGACAGAACACCCAATACCCACAGCTTAAAAGAGAGGAGACTCGACTTGGCTCAGGTCTTACAGGGCTCAGTCTGGTCAGCTGAAGGTGAGGGCATCATAGTGGAAGGGCATGGCAGAGCAAAGTTTCGCAGTTCATGGTGGCTGGAAGGAGAGCATGGGAAAAATGCCGGATAAGAAGTTTTGAGGACCAGCTAGATCCCAAGGCCATGCCTCCCCGATCCACTTGGATGTGCTCGGGTATGTGCTCTGCCAATCCTTCCAGGGTGGGCCCAAAGCCATCAAGTTAACACTTCACCCAAATTGCAATAGTCCTCAAATAACAAAATTCTGCATCACTTTTGTCAAAGTAGTACCTGAAGTTAAAAGAATTATAGAACTTGTCAGAAATAAAAATGCCTTAGGTCAGTTATGCCCCAAAACTGT
Source organism: Chinchilla lanigera (assembly GCF_000276665.1). Classification (NCBI taxonomy): domain Eukaryota; kingdom Metazoa; phylum Chordata; class Mammalia; order Rodentia; family Chinchillidae; genus Chinchilla; species Chinchilla lanigera. The sequence continues at coordinate 6,092,286 of NW_004955479.1, read as the reverse complement.
ATATAATTTTGAAGTCCAGTTTTAGATTACAAATAACTCAAAACTAAGAACTTCCCTGGCAGAAATACAAGTGTGGTATGATTTCCCTCATCTGCAGACTCTCACAGAAGGTAACAGTAGAATCTGTTAACCAGAGTTGGAGAGAAGAGGGAAAGAAGAGGTGGGGAAAGGTTGATCAGTGGGTACCGAGTTTCTTTAAACGAGAGAAACAAGATCTGAATGTGCTATTGTATAATAAGGTCTCTATAGACAATGAAAAGATGCTGTATTTAAAAAAAAAATACTAGAGGAAAGGATGTTTAATGTTTTCACCATATAGAAATCATAAACATTAATGAAGATAGAAATCTTATCCCTAATCTGAACACTGCATGATGTCTACATGTATTGAAACTATCACATGGGACTCAGTAAATAGGTACAACTTCGTGTATCAGTTAAACATTTAAAAAATAAAGTAAATAATGGAATGAAACAGAAAGTACTGCCTTGGTTTTGTTTGCTTTGTCAAGCACCCAAGGAGACAGCCTCACGCGGTAAGGCACTTGGTGGATGTTGGTTGATTGACCATTTAATCATTTTTATTCTCTTTTACAAGTCTTTCTTGAACACTGTATTTGCTTCCTTCCTCTTTTTCTCAAACCCAGAGAGGAAAAATGCTTTCTCTACCCACCGTTTATGTTCTGTGCTAGCTTAAGGCAGGTAAGCCTGTTCCCCTGGACTAAAAGGCCTAGGTACAGATTTTTTCATTATGTGCATGTCCTTCAGGGGGAAATGGGCAGATGCCACTCACTGTCCTGTAACAGATCCATAGAAAGGTTGTGCTGCAACCTGATCTTTGACAAATTAACAGGTAGAGGTGTGAAAGGGTGTTACTTTCTCTCTATCCTTCTCCTTTATTTGTCCTGGAGAGAAATCTGTCCATGCACAGGTTATGGAAAAAGCACAGTCCATTAGGTTGCTTAAAAGTAAGCAAAATCTTCCTACAGATTAAGAACTCCAAGATCTAGAAGAGCCTGTGAAAACTCTGCTAGTGTTAAGGATCTACTTACAGTATAGTCATTCTGCGAGATTTAAAATGTTGATTATTAGTCACTGCAGTGTTAGTACTTAAAACTTTTTTCCCTAAATTTGGAGAATTGGAGTTGGTAAAAGTGTAACAAGATATCCTTGGGCAAGGAATGGGTATTAACATTGATATAGTTGATCACAAGTAATTAAATCATAATTCGACCTAAGTTAAGGACAGTGAGGCAGCTGTATGACAGGCACAGAATCATTCTCTCAAGTTCTGTTGGGCTCCTCTTTTTCAAACTCCTGCATTTTCCACCCTAGCTGTACATGCTTCTCTACATGCCTTATTCTCAGTGGAAACACATTCTTCACAGCCCCCATGTTTAGTCTACAGCGGAGCTACTCTTCACGGGCTTTGTTTCTGTCCCAGGTGGAAAAGTTGCTGAGATGGGACTAACTGGCCAATGTTTGGTCAATTTGGCAAAGACTAGGACACTAAATCCTTGATGTGTGTGCACATCCCAGAAAACTGTGGAAAAAGTGGGTCCTTGTCCTCTTATTAGTGTTAAGTCACGAAAGGGGGTTCTTAGTATGACTTCAATCTTTTCATTGCTATTTGAGTGACCCAAAAAAGTCAGTTACACAACAGTCTCTTACCGCGCAACAATGGTGTGTCACCCACTCTTTGATTGTATGTACCTTTAATCATTACAACAATGTTGAGTCCAGGAAGTGCACACACGGCTTTTCCTGCTGAGAGCCTCCTCTCATGCTAGGAAAGTCTGCACAACTGTTCTGCGAACTCACTTCTCTGCATAACATAGCTGTGAGATAGCTGAGAAAGCTGGGTGCTATTTCAATTTGCACATTTTCTCTGACCACAAGTGAGAGGCCCACATATGGTCTTCTGACCATGTTGGTCCCTTCCTAAGATATTGAGACTAAAAAAGAAGGCCTTTTTCTTTATCTCCTAATAGCTGTCTCGTCAATGCATAAAGCTTTGGTGGATGTGTTTTATCATATGTTTGAGATGCAAAGCATGGTGGGATAAAGAGAAAGGAACAAGCTTTGTGGTAGAAGGAAACAGAGACAAAGGCTGGATTATGTTTCGGATTAGTTTTCTGTTGCTCACCCTCTTACTCCTGGAGCACATTCTGTAGGGCTGCTCAGCAGTCGGTGCTTCTGTTTGAACAGCACTGTCTGCTATGTCCATTCAAAAAGTATCCCCTTCTTGACTCTCCGACCTTCTCTTCTCACTTCTATTGTCAATGCTATTCCCAGTCACTCTGCACAACTGCCACCTTTTCAAGCTTACCATGTTGAATTTCAGCTTTTTCCTAGTATCATTTGTAAGTCCCACTCTCCCCTCCCCCTCTGGCCCCTTATATGGATGCACAGGCCACAGTGTAAAACTTGCTTCGTTAAGTATGTCTGCTTTGACCCCATCCCTCAATTGTGTAAGGTCTCCTTATATCTTCCCTGTGATTCCTGTTTCATAGGTAATGTTTGTACAACATCCTCTTACAAAATTCCTTTTCTCTTAAGTGAATTCTCTATTACAATGCAAGCTCCTTCAGAAGATGAGCCACACCTGCTTTGTTACATGTATATCAGGTGCCCAAAACAAGGAGGTGGTACATCGTAGGCAGGCATTGTTCTTGGATAAAGAGATTAATCTATACTGGTAGATTATCAGATTTTAAATAAAGTAATGAATCAGTTACTGTCATAGTTAAGCAACTCTTCAAAAACTAAGACAGTGTATTACTTATGGTTCTTGAGAGGGACAGATTCAATACATGTGCGATTATACAAGGGATTTATTAGTAGGCTTACAGAACCACAATTAAGTCCCAGAGGCCATCTGCTGGATTAGAGAGGAAGAATCTAATATGGCCATCTGAGCATTTAGTAGTAGCAGTTGAAGGTCAAAAACCTGGAAGCTCACTGCAGAGTCACTGGGGAAGTCTGTGTGAAAAAACCAAAGAGTGTGCCTTCGAGGGCTGGCGGGTCAGCACCAAAAGCCTGAAGGAACTGGACAGCAATGTGCAAAGGCAATGGTGGAGACCCAAGGACCTCTGAAGAAAGGAAGACACTTTCTTCTTTTTTCTCTTTTTATTCTGTCCAAGCTACACATTTGGTGCCACCTATATCAGGGCTGGGTCTTCCCCCATCAGTTTACTGACTTCTATGTCAATTGTCCACAGACACACCCAGAACCTAGTAATCTTCTAGATAATTCTTTCTTCAGTCAAGTTGACATATGACAACTATCACAGACAGAACCTTTCTTTTAAAGAATGAAAGTTTCCTAACATTATTCCTAGCAACACTGAGTTGCTTCTAGTTCCACATATGACGTCCTTTTTCTCTTTTCCCAAACTTTGCTACGGTCAATCTTCTATTGGCAAGATAGACTTCTCCTCTTTCCATTTCAACAGCTATCTCCATCCCCCTCCTTCAGGACCCTTAACTAGCTGCTCCTCCCTGTCACTCTCTCTGTGGAACCACATAATATAGCACACAAAAGCTCAGCCAGTTAGGTCTATTTCTTTATTTGTAAAACAAATAGGTTGTACTGGATTATTGATCCTTAATTTCTTTTTAGTGGTCAAATTCTCTTACTCTGCAAATAAAATTCATTTATGAGGTCAATATTTACAGTAAAAAAAAATCTAGTTGGGTCAAATGAGTCCTTTTTTTCTCCAATGGGCTCAGAAGCATCCAGATATCATGGAAAGGAAACTACTCCATCCTGTACTGCCCAGGAGCTGTCACCTTTTGGACACCTTGCCTTCCGCAAGAAGGAGTTTCTTTAAAAGGTAGATCATTAATGTCCTCAGCCATATCATGACATATTGCTTCTCTGATGTAAGAGAAGAAATCCATTTACTGTCTGAGAGTCTAAGCAAGAAATTTTCTAGCTTCTAATGTTGAATATTACAGGAAGAGTATTGAGTTTATGCAAAAGAGAGCAGGATCCTAGTCCTAAATAAAGCACTTCATAGACCAGCATAGAGTGGGTGCAGTGGAAATCTAAAAATGTGAACACTAGGAAACTAGTAAGCTATTATTATTATTATTAGTGACACAGAATAATGAGGTTTATTTGGGTGTATTGGTACATGCACTGATGTTATTTTAAGCCTCATACAACTCTCCTGCCCCCTCCACCTAGTCCTCTTCCCCACACTAAAGGGCTACTTTCTAGAGGGACCTCAAGTATCCAAATTTGATTGCTCTCAGTCAAATCTTAAACTGGTATCAATTTTAGAATTTTCAATGTGGGCAGGGCATTTTGTTGTGATGATGATACCAGCTATAACCTCTCCATATACTTCTGAATGAGTTAAAAATAAATATAATGCAGATTTCCTTCCAAGAACAAGCAGTATTTTCTGGAACTTTATCCCAGAAGACAAAATATTCTCTGCAAAGGATCCTAAAATGTGAATTCCAACAAATCAGACAGCTATACTTGAAAAATTCCCATTGACCACTATTTAGGATAGAGTTCTATAACCCTCACAAAACAAACTTTATTTTGATACCATTTATATTTCAACTATGGATCAAGGAAATAATTACTGCAAGTGCCAGGACTCAAGGCTTAGATGTGTCCATTGAATTGCTTCCTTTGCTGGAGCAAAAATTTAATAGGTTGCCAAGAGAGCCAAAGCAGCGATGTATGGTGTATTCTCTTTTAAAATCTCTTCTCAAACCTCCATTTTTCTTATGGAAATGCTTGGTCCTCTTTACTAACTCTGTATAGAAAATTGCATTAGAGTCAGACTGCTAAAGATCCAAATTTACTAACGTTTGTTATTTTAAGTAATGACTGATGTTTATGCAGTTTGACTTGACTTGTGTATCATCCAGTATTGACATTTCTCAGAAAACTGATTTAAACTATAATGCCTAGTCACACAGAGATGGACCAGCAGAAAAACAGAATGATATATATCATCATTTTATATATATCTATATCTACATATATATAATATTTTTGAGAGTTATTGAGGGAATCTTATTGACACAACATACAGCTTAGACCCCAATAATAAGAGAAGGAACTGAAATGTGCTTTTTAATATTACATTCCTTCTGGATAATTCTTGGAAAGTTCCACTCAGTTTGTTTATTAGCAGACCTAAAATTAAAGTAATATAATTGCTAGAGAAAATACATTATTTGAAAAGCCATAACAGGCTGAAAAAATGCTAGTATCCTGGTACATCATTATTGGCTAAATGCTGAGTTAGTATTAATTTGTGCTTCTCAATAGATTTGCATCAGAAACTGTGGAGCTGCATTCCATCAGCATTTACCTGCATAAAAAGCTAAGAAAGGCTTTGATTATGTATATTTTAATTTGTCTTCAGTTTTACTTCCTTTTGCATTCATCTTTTCATTTTTTTTTTAAAGGAAGACTTGGCTATACAATACACTATAACTGGCCCAAGTGTTTTCCAAATATATTTCATATAGCCGCCAAATTGCATTTTTGCTGCCCTAAATAAAGGACTATTTTAATTATTGTTTCATTTTTAAATGTAAGTATTTTGATTATGATATTTATTTTTTAAAATAGACACAACTATTTTGATGTCGTAGTCTTTAACAATACCATTTTCTCCCATTTAATCTAAATAGGCTCTCATATGTATAAGACAGGGTAGGTGGGCAACGTAGGAATCCAAAAACAGAAATTCAGGGATGGAGAGGTTTGCAACAGAGAACTGTTAAAAAAAGTGTGGTTTGAGTCTTAAAAAATAAAAATATATTGGTTAGAAAGTACAGTGTGTTTTAGAAATATCATTCTTTTGAATTCTCTGAAGGCAAAATGAAAAGTCTAATTGTTTGAGAAGTGAATTGGCTGATGGGTAAAATTTCTCCTGTTCAATAATGTACCTTAAAACTTGAAATGGTCATTTCTTTTAACCTGTAATATGTCTTACTCCAGCACACCAAACACTGAATGAAGTATAACAGATTTCATAGAAATGCCAAAATAGGTAATAATTTACATGTTCTCTTTGTATAAAAAAAATCAATGTTATGTAATACATATAAACCCTGTGAAATGCTGACACAGAAGAATTCATGTTTAAATCTGTACTTTCTGTACAGATAAATGGTCTCAGATCTAAACCAGAAAATGATTAGCTAACTTCTTTTCCGATCTATATTTTTAAAGTAAAAACTACAAAAATAGACGTGTTGTGACTATTTCTATTTTAAAAATTATAGCAACTCTGAAATAAGTTTAGGAAAAGACTTGAAAAGACTTGCTTTTCTTTTTTTGTGGTGAATGCATTATAAATTTTTACGTAAAGCTATTTAAAATTTTATTTATCAAGCATAATCTCCTTCAAGGCTTGCATGTTCTTAATGGCATTTAATTTTTGCTGAAAACCACAAGTAGTTGAACTACTAAGAGTAAGAACAATTAATATTTTACACTTCATGAAATCTTCATATCTACCTAAAATAGCAACTTACACAGAGCTGAGAGCAGATACAAGTATCTTTGTTTTGAAGATGAGAAAATTGTATTTATAAAAAGAAAAATAATTGTGCTACACTCCAATAGTGTGGCTGGAACCCCCTGTGGATTTTTGTTCTTTTTCTCATGGTCAGAAGAAGTTTTTACTTAAGGAGCCGGAACGTGGCAGCCCTCCAAGTAGCAAGGTTTCCTTGTACAGGCTGTGGAGGCTACTTAGGAATAAGAAGGTGTCATCTCAAACAAACACAGCCAGTCCCTCCTCCAACAATTTTGAAAACTAACTTTCGAAGCTGGTTCCTTGAGTACATGAGCCCACTGCTTTGAGGATAATACTCAGCTCAGGCCCAGAATGACATTTGCAGAGAAGTGCATTTTGCCCTGTTCAAATTCGATTCTGATTCCTCTGATTCTGATTGGGTAAGGGTGGAAATAAGGGTCACATTTAAAGTTGCCAGAGCGAAAAGGATAGACAGTAGCTGACATCCCTAACCCAAACTCCAAGCGAATAGAATAAGATGAGAGGCAATATCAACCTTTTTGGGCAAATTTTCCCCCACTGCTCCACATTAACCTAGGGTTCTTTCTGCACCTCCTGTGGGGGGCTGGTGAACTCAGGGCTTTTATATTAACCTATATCAACAGCACGTTTTTGTACATTTCTTTAAGTTTTCTGACAGGGTCTTGCTAACTCCTTAAGTGGCCCAGGCTGGGCTGAAATGTTCAGTGCCCCTGCCTCAGCCTCCAGGATGACAGACCAGTGTCACCACACTTGTCCTGAATTCTTATGATAGAGACAAAATACTGCAGGTACAATACAAGCTTCCTCCTCTCACATTCCCCTTCCTGTTTCATAACATGATTAATATTCTGGAATTGATGTGTATTTTTTCCATTCAGATACTATGACATATTATGTAACTTGTTTTTTGTACATTTCGAGTTACACAAATAGTGGTGCAGTAGAGGTAAACTGCTTTTTTCCTGTTAGGTCTATAATTCTGTGATTCAGTCTGGTTGAAACATGTAAGTCTAGTTTGTTTGGTTTTGGAATACACTGTAATTATATTTTTCCATTCCTGTTTTGATTGGCATTTATACTGTTTTATCCCTTTTTATTTCTAAAAGCAAGTGTGGAGGTTTCCTTGGGCCGCATCCAAGAGCTCCACTAGGGCTTATAATTATGAGCAGCACTTCAGGTTCATAGACTATAAACTTCTGACACTTTTAAAGTGTTGACAAATTATTTCCTTCAACAACAGAGCATGAGAGTTCTCATTTCCTGTCCTCTGGTATAGCTGAATGTTACTCTCTTTCATTTTCATAGAGGGTACAATTTCAGCAGTGTTTTAATTTGTGAGATTGATATTGAGAGATTAATTTATTTGTGAGATTCACGATCTCTCATTTTATGGGTCATCTGGTGTTATGATTTAGATCTAAAATCTCCTCCCAGTATGGCATGGGGGTGCATGCCTGTGATTCCAGCATTCAGGAGGCTGAGGCAGGAGGAACACCATGAGTTCAAGGACAGCCTGGGGCCTTCACTACATAGTGAAGTAAAAGTTAGCCTGAACATATATGGAGACACTGTTCCAAAAACAAGAACAACAACGAAAAGTGTCCTCCCTCCAAAGTCTCATGTATTCAGAGGTGAGGTTTTCAGCAAGTGATTGGATCTTGGGGTTGTTATTTGTGCAGAATGTGAGGTTAGAAGGTGAGGCCTACTTGGAAAGGTCACTGGAGCATGACCTTAAAGGGCATTTTCTTACTCATGGCTTCTCCCTTCTGTCTGATTCCTGGCTGCCCTGAGGTCAACAGCTTTTCTCTGTCACATCATTTCACCATGATGTTTCTCCCTTAGAGCCAGCTAACCATGGACTGAACCCCCTGAAGACAGCAGAATTAAACATCTTCTTTAAGTTGCTTGTGTTGTTATTTTGTCCCAGCAACAGGAAAGTGACTAATACATTTGTGTTCTCTTTTGTGAAATTCTGGTCTCATTCTTTACCCATCACTTTTCAACTAGAAATTTTCATGTCAATTTATACATGTTTTTGTAAGTATTGGATGCCAATTTTTGGTCTGGGTTACAGGATAAGGTTAAAATTATAAGGAGCTCTGTGGAATATGGCATATTTGAAAGATGAAAATAACAGTAAATCACCTCAAGATCATGGTGATTCCAAGGTGTCTCCATGACACTTGCTTTTCTCAGTCCCAGCAACTCAGGAACTTGCTCTTGCCAGGCAGGAGCTGCAAGGCTGAGTTATATCCCAAGATTTCATCCTTTAATTTCTAAAATAAAAAAAAAAATTCCAATAAATATGTTCCTAAACACTGTATGGTTAGATACAGTATGACTGAGAGACCACTTTTGAAAGCCCCATTCGGGAGACATTCTGTTATTTTGTTATGATAATGTATAACAACTCAGCTTTGACAAAAAGTGTACTGTATACTAATTTTGTAAGACCTTTCTTGCAGTTGTAAACTTGCACCATACCATTATTGTGTTTTTAAAAGACCAATTGAAGGCAGGCTCTTCTTTTCCAGATTAGCAACACCAGATCTCACTACACTTTCATACCACAGTCTGATTCCAACCTGTTGCTAGACTATAAGGAAACTACAGTGAGGTGATTTACTATTATTTTCATCCTTCAAATAAGCCATATTCCACAGAGCTCCTTATAATTTTAACCTTATCCCGTAACCCAGACCAAAAATTGGCATCCAATACCTACAAAAACATGTATAAATTGACATGAAAAGTAAGTTGAAAATTTCTAGTTGAAAAGTGATGGGTAAAGAATGAGACCAAAATTTCACAAAAGAGAAGACAAATGTGAACCTTATTGGTTCATAAATGTAAAATGTTAAGGTAGTCATATTAATCACTATGGTCTTTTATTTTTCTGCTCTTTGAGTCTTACTTACGGATAAGTTTCCTACTCTAATAACCTAATTACTTACCCCCAATTTTTTCCTCAAAGTTTTAAGTACTTAATTTTCGTATTTAGATCTTCACTCTGAATTTGGTTTTATATATAATATGGAGAGGCGAATTTAGTTCATTTTTTTGCCACCAGTTTTTTCTCTTGTACCATTTATTGACTGGTTCAACTACTACAACCATTTATAATGTCAGTTCTCTTATTTTGTAAAATTCCCACATAAACTTATGAACATTTGACTGTTTTCCGTCCTACCTCATTGGTCTGTTTGGGCATCTTGCACTAATATCAGGTTATTTTTAACACTGCAGCTAGAGAAGTCCTGAAATGTAGTAGGGTACACTGGCAGCTTTCCTTTAGTGCGGCTCTCCTTAGCCATTGTTCTATTCCATACTCTCACTTCTTTCTCCATAGCACTTCTCGTCTGTCACAGTGTACATTATTTATTTATTTATTTGTTCAGTGTCTGACTCTCTCAGGAGAATATAAATTCAGTAAGAGCAGAGTTTTATTTTATTCACTGCTCTGCCCTAAGTAACTAAAGTATTTCTTTAATGATTCAATATGAGAGAAACCATGCATATAGATGAACAAATGAAGGTGTAAATGAAGGACTTCTTAGCTCATTTTTTTTTTCTGATTTTGTTATGTGTTCTGGCTTCATCATATGAATTAGATAGCTTTCAAACATTTTGTATAGATGTACATTCCTTGGAACATATCGAGGTCTGGTGATTTCTTGGATAGATCTTGACAAATGATTTGATTTATTTAATGTTATAATTTTATTTAAGTTTCTAAAAATCTGCCTGAGCTATTTTTAGGCAATTTGTATTTTCTCATAAAATTGTCCTTGGTGTCTACATTTTTAGATTAATTTGTGTTAGTTTATTACAGCTCCCGAAATAAGTGAGTACAAACTCAGTGGTTTAAAGCAAGGCAAATGTGTAGCTCCGGAGTGAGAAGTCTCAGATGGGGGCCAGCGCCTTTTCTTCCCTGTTCCTGCGTCCAGGGATTGCTCACATTACCCTATGATCCTCTGGACTCCCACCCGTGAGGAGCCTTAGGATTATAATGTGCCCACCTGAATAGCCCGTATCATTCTTTCCATCTCAAGATTATCTGCAAAGTCCCTATAAACAAGGGTCGGATTAGGATTCGGACATCCTCTGGACGGTCAAATTTAAGGTATTTTGCATTATATTTTCTCTTGCATCTGTAGATGCGTTGCCTTTGTTTTTTCCTTTCAGACATGTTTACTTCTTCCTCGATCATTTTCTCGTGATCAGTTTATCTGATATTTGTCTATCAACTACATCCTGCCCGCTACGACAGACTGATGAATGTAGGCTAAAGGTGGGAAGGACCTGGCCTGCTGGGGCTTCTGCCCAAGTAAATCCCCCTCCCGTCATTTCTCACGACTTCCCCAACCAAAACTACCTGTGCCCTGGCTGGCTGGAAGTAACCCCGGGCAGGACGCGTCCTGGTCAGGGTTAAAGGTGATGGTGCATCCCGGCCGTTCTTACTCTGCTTTTCATTCTGCACGGGTGAATCCTCTCAGGTCGGGTCTGAGCCCCGGGAATACCTGAAAGTTGAACGCCTCACCTCACTACTCCCTGGGGTCTGAGGCCTGGGCATGCGCAGCGCCCTCGCCGGTCGCCGGGGGACGCGCGGGTCTCCCGGCTTCCCCACTCCCGGCCCCTTCCCACCCGCCTCCGTCTCCCCCGCCCCGCCCCTCACCCCGCCCCGGGGCGGCCCTGGCTCCCCCGGGGTTCACCTGCAGAGCTCGCCCCGCCCTCCAGCCCCAGGCTCGCGCTCCGCCCGCTCTCCCTCCCGCTCGTAGGGGCGCGAAGGAAACGAGAGCGGGTGTAGTGAGCGGAGAGCCACCGGGGGACCCCGTCTCCCCGCACGCCGGAGTCTCGCCTCGGAGGAGGAGGAGGGACGCGGGGGGAGGCGCACCGCGGGGCCGCGGCTCGCGGGCGCGCGCACTGGCTGGAGACCGG
>NW_004955479.1:6054739-6080694 GCF_000276665.1 Chinchilla lanigera | reverse complement strand
CCCGAGCCCGGCGTCTCTGAGCTGGCGGACGAGCAACTTCGGCAGGCTCGCGGGTCCGAACCCGGCCGCTGGGCATCCGAGCCTGGGGGCCGCCGGGCTCGGGCGGGACGGGACCTCCCGGCGTCCGACGGCAACCTGTTTCCTGCGGCGGGGCGGGGGCTGCTCGCGTTCTCCGCGCGGCTCGGCCCTGGGTGAGCAGCGCCCAGGGGATGTAAGTAGGCAGCGCAACTGCGCCGGAGAAGGCAGCCGCCGCCCGAAGCCGGGCAGCAGCGGGGGCTCCGGCCGGATCTCGCCCGGTCGCAACATTAATCAGCAAGCAGGTGTCGGTTGCAACTTTTCAAGGTCAGCCAGCCGGAGCAGCCGTTCCCTCGCCTACCCTGTGCGCGCACAGAGCTTGGACTGGATGTGACTGGGAAATGCACAGGACGCCAAAGGAGGCAGGCTGGTAGGGTGGGTGTGACCCCGAGACCGTCCCCATCTCCCCATCCCGGCACCGGCGATGACATGTGTCTAACAGCAGCAAGTTAGGAGCAGGAGCAGGTTCCCAGCCCAGCGAGGCTGCGGGTGCGCCCTCGCCCACCATGAGGGGCCGGGGCGCGCTCCTGGCTCGCGCGTCGCGGCTGCTGCTGTTGCTGCTGCTCAAAATCTCTGTCTCTTCCGCAATCGGCTTTGCTCCTGCTCCCAGAAACAAAACTTGTCCCGGGGAGAGCTGTTCTCCCGCTCTGATTCAGCTCCGCCACCGGGATGCTTGGGGACCGGGAAGTTCTGCACGAGACGTTCTCGGCGTCCGGGAGCCCTGGGCGCGGCCGGGGGCGGCGGTGCGCGCAGCGCCCTCCCGGGACCTCGTGGCGGCCGCGGGCGGAGACCCAGGTGCGGCAGGGGCGGAGGCGTCGGCGGCTGGTCCCGCGGGACCTCCACCTGGCGCCGGGAGGAGGAGAAGTGCCCGGGGTCGGGAGCACCCTGGCGAGTTAGAGAGAGGGGACCCCAAGGCCCTCCAACTCCTCCTCCAGACCTCAGGGGAGGACGAGAGGAGTTCCAGAGGCGCTAGCATTTCCTGGCATAGTCAGGAGCAGAACGTGAAACAGGAACCCGGAGCCAGCGATCCTTTTTACTGGCCTAAGAGAGCCGGGAAACTCAGGGGCTCCCACCACAAGCCCCCACCCGAGTCGGTCCGTGCCCCCGCAGGGCATGAAGGGCGGACACTTGCACCCCCGGGCAGGGCGCTACCCCAGAATGGGTCCTCGGGCGAAGATGTCCACGAGCTAGGGGGTCCACGCCGGGGGAACAGCACTAACCGGCGCGCGAGACTGAAGAACCCCTTCTACCCGCTGACCCAGGAGTCCTATGGAGCCTACGCAGTCATGTGTTTATCAGTGGTGATCTTCGGGACGGGCATCATCGGCAACCTGGCGGTGATGTGCATCGTGTGTCACAACTACTACATGCGGAGCATCTCCAACTCCCTCCTGGCCAACCTGGCCTTCTGGGACTTTCTCATCATCTTCTTCTGCCTTCCACTTGTCATCTTCCACGAACTGACCAAGAAGTGGCTGCTGGAGGACTTTTCCTGCAAGATCATCCCCTATATCGAGGTAATGCCTTCTAGGGGGTCTTAGGTCACTGCCTTTATCCATTTCCAGGATTATGGCATCAAAGGACTTGCGTGGACCACCTTCCTTGCTGAGACCCTTGGCTTTTTCTCTGGGCCCCTCGTTCATTTCTTTCTAATCTTCTGTGCATTTATGTGTCTATGTAAAAAAGAGGCAGCCTTGCTAAATCACTTTCAAATTCATCTGGTCCTGGGATGTGAAAAAGAAAATGATGATCTCATGATGTACGCAACGGTTTGGATTATAGATTTATCTCTCTGAATGTGGTGCTGTGTATATTTCTTGATTTGGCACTCAACAGAGATTCCAGGATTAAATAATGGCTGGACCATGGTGGCCCATATCAGAACCTAGCAAGAAAAAAATAAGCATTTATCTACTAGATTTCTAATGCTTCACTGTGATCTACCCCTTCTCCAGGAAAATGATTACATTTTTTCTTAATTGGAAAGTTAGAGTAACAATTTGAGAAAAAGAAAATCTTTCTTTGTCAGTTGGCCTTCTAATATATTAGTAACCTCTCAAATTAGCTTAAGTGTTTGGCTGGCTTCCAGGTTATTTCATCTAAACTCTTAGATCATTTCTTTTCTTTTTTTCCTTCATAATTTCTTAACAATTTTATTATTTTGTATGAATGAATGTAAGCAAAAAATAAGACTTTGGGCACCATGACATGAAATCTGTTTAACATTTTCAGTCTGCAGTATATATTTGTCACTTGTACGTGTAGAGGATTAGCTGTTTGAAGGGATTTACTCCAAGACTAGTAAATTCTTTATGACGAAGGAGGCGTGTAACAGATTCCAAACTGTGGAAATGAAAATTGTTTTTACTAAGGTTTTACTGCCTTTTCTTACGGCTAGTGTTCTGAGTAGTTATTGTGATAGTTGGAGTTTGCTCTTTAAATGGCCTCTCTTTAAACACCAGCTCTTGGAAGAGGCCCAAGTGTCTTGCTGCCAGTTGTGTTTTTAGCCAGCTGGCCCTTGATTTTCTTCATTCAGACTGTCCATTTCTTTTATGGAAGCATAAGAAAGGAAACTGTAAATATTCCAGAGTCCCTGATCCTGCCTGGCACCAGGGCCAGTGACACTATGTTCAACATTGTTCCAGGGCCCAAAGCTAGAGGATAAGTAAACAGAAAACAGTACCTATTTGGAAGGACCAAAGCAGGAGACTATAAATAAGACCTTCTGTTATCCTGACAGGGATCAGATGCAGAATGATTCCATAGCTACTAAGTCAGCTGTTGCTACTTTACCAGGATCTATGATGCCATGGTTGCCAAGGTTGAAGTATCTCTGAGACATCTACTTTTGTTTGGAGACAAGTTCATTTCTGAAGTTGGGAGGAGGTGATTGAATATATGTTAGTGAATACGTATCTGTCCGCTAATTGTCTTCTCAAGGTCAATTTCAGTGTAGGATTTCTCTGATAGTTCATTTGAATAATGCAGAAAAATGGACCTATGCAGGAGGGATTCTGTAAACTCTAAAGTGAGCAGGGGAAACACTCCAATAAGAAAGAAATGGCTTTCTAGTGGCTTATCTCACTAGAAAGTATTAGTACTGGGCAGGTGCACATTTATTTACATGTTAGGGGAAAACAGTAGAGATGTGGACAGAAGAAAGAAACTGGGGAAAGAATAAAAAGAATTACCAAAGTTCTTGAAAGAAACTTTCAATGAAAAAAAAACTATCAAATTCAGGAAAAAATATAAAACCTTAATTTAGCTGTATGAGACCTAAAAGTGTCGAGCAGTGGCATTTATTCTGGTTTGTTTTAATTTTCTTTCTCCCTAATTCTGAGGGTTTTAAAAAATATTTGGTACTTTTTTCTATTTGTGCTTAACTTAATTTTCTGGTTCTTAAGACTATTTTGTTTTTACCACTTTTATTATTACTAAAATCTCTGTGTATTGTTTTGCTTAGTTTTCTCCCATTTTTATAGCCCTCTGTCAGTTACTGGTTTTAGACTTTATTTTTTGTAGAGAAGCAAAGAGTTAGAAAAATTCAGTCCTTTTTTTGGAAAAATTATGGTATACATTTTGAATAATACATACTTTTTACCGTTAGAAGAGTGAATGACAATCTTAACATGTAGTATTTCTAGGTCCCTACCTTTTATTCCTTACAAATAATTTTATAATATTTAGCATTTCTACAAATATAATAATTATTAGAAAGAGTATCAGATTTATAATTCCTCATTACTGAGAACAACAGTCCAAATTTCAAAATGAAGCATTTCTACCTCTCGATACACTGCTTTTTTCACGGAAGTAACAGAGATTTATTGCCTGTCCCATGGCAGTTTCCTAAAGAAACAGACTCTGAGATGGAGATTTATTGGGCATGAAATTTATTGGGGCATTTTGTGGCTTACAACCTGTTGGGGAATCCCGAAGGAATTTCCAAAGGAAATAGGATCAGACCGAGGCTGAAGTTAAACTCTGCTGCAGTTGCTACAGAGACCTCAGTTGACTCCATGAGGAACTGTAGGGCTTAGGTGACCATGTAGAGATGTCCTGGCTGAGCTAAGGGGGCCTAGCCTTTAGGTTTCTCACTGAACTACTCAGTGGATACAAGTTCCTCCCAGGAATGGGGTGTAATCATGAGGTAGGTGGATCTCTTTGACCAAGGTCAGTTCCTAGAGTGGGATGCTTTTAAGAACTTTAACCACTCCACAGGTGAAGGAAGAAGCAATGCCTCATCCCTAAATGACTTCGGGAGGGAGCATTCTGGGTGGAGAACCATAGTATCTGTTTCTGTGAGTTTTCAATTACCATGTTAAATTAGAAACAGACAGCATTCTAATGAAGCCCACTCATTTTAATAAGGAAACTCAGAGAAGAGAAGGAACCATCCTGAGCACATAGTTAAACAGTGTCAAGCAGACACTTAACCTAAATGCTTCTTGTTGATATTTTTCTTACCAGACAAATACCTATGAGGCAAAAGTTGGATCTAGGGAGTGTTTTTTTGTTTTCCTTTCTGCTCCTTAGCATTTTTAAAAAATGTTTCTATATCTACTAAACAGAAAAAGGATTTTTGCTACTCAGTGGGCATTGAACCTCTTCAGCAGGCACTGAACCTGAAAGGCCAGTTGACACCATTTGCTGTCTGACGAAATTTGTGACTTTTTCTATTCTTAAGTTTCACCTTAGTTCCCATAAACACAGTAAATTCAACAGATGGTAGCTGATTAATTTTTTAAATTGCAATAACATGAGACAGCTATACATTTTAAGATGTCAAACATGATTATTTTAATCATCAAATAAATTATAGAGGTTGGATATCATGTTCTTTGAATCATGCAGTGTGTAGATTAGTGAGCTGTTACAATCGCTTTATACTTGTTGTTCTCCCAAATCCCCGCCTCTAATGCTTTTGTCCTTGAGCTCAGGATGGCTGAAAACCATTTAGTATTCAGACTTTTTCATGTTTCTGAATGTTTCCTTTTCTTCACTTTGTGTTTATTTCATTCATTGATTGTTCTTCTTTTTAAAAGTTTAGCCTTACTCATAGTGATTTATAAAACTTTATCATTTTTGCAGAGATGTAGTTGACACTTTTCAGAATAATTTTACTGTTAAATTTTTCTTTGTTTAAAACTGTATGCACAATTTTTCTTGTGTCCCACTTTCTCTCCCCTCTTTTCTTTTGTCATTTTCTCTCCTTCTTCCCTTTCTTCCTCCTTCTTTCCATTGCTTTTTGCCTTTTTCAGCTTGGATGCTATCATAATCTGAGGAGAATTGGGTTTGTATAGAAAAGTAGGAGTTTTTTAAGCAGAAACTACAGACTCTACATTTTCCATTCAGTTATTTTATTGATTACATCTTACTGGCGTAGGGCACGAGGACAGCATCTAGCTTCCAGCATCTATCAAAAGATCTTAATGTGACTTGATGAGCAATGTTTTGAGAACTGTTGTAGTAGATAAGTTCTCCCTTTCTCTTCTAGGATTATGACATCTTTTTGATAAGTCTCATAATGACCAAGGGCAAATATAATAGGAAGAAAAGTGGGGAGAGGAAAGAATTTGGATGGATGGAGGCCACCATCAAGGACATAGCATTTCAAAATAGTTTATCAAAAAGGCACCAGAAGAAATAGCGCTTTAAAAAATAGTTGCATGTGATGCAATGATGTGATGTGATGTGTGTGTGTGTGTGTGTGTGTGTGTTTGTAGTGGATACAGAGTCCTGAGTGTGGATTGCAGAAGGCAAATGGTGAAGTAGTTCCCTACCACATCATTTACTTAAAGATTTAACAAATGTTTAAAGCTAAGTAACTCAAGCATTGAATATGCCAACTGGAATAGCTCTTTGCTTATTACTTGATGGATAGAAGCCATTCAGAGTCAGTATATCACATGATCCAGACCCACTTCCAAATATTTCTATCTCTGTCTTTGGATGTTAATTGGGGGCTTTGAATGATTTAGGTACCTCTTTAAAGAATTTACACCTATATGGTAGGACAGAGCCTTTACTTAGAGCTAAGACAATCACAGATCTATCTGTATTTTTGTTTCATGGGGATAAGATTCCTGTGTGAGGATGAAGGGTAAGTAAAGGGAACACATCTCTGCTGCAAGTATAATATGTGACAAATCTAGAATGCTTTCTGATGGCAAAAGCCAACTTCTCCAATTGCTTTAGAAATACTTGTTTTAAACTTTGTGAAACGAATGCTTCTTTCATCGCCTTAGGTTGCAGTAACACTGGGTGAGACAGGATGGTGATGGAGGCTGAACAGTGTCGGAGGTGTCATCGTATAGCTATGAGCTCTGACGCAGATGTCCCTAGAATCCCCACATTCAAGTAATAGCACATTTATCATAGAAGACGCTAAACTTACTTGAGTGGTGGATTAGCCACTAGATATTCTGATGGACTTTTAATTGGAAATATGCAGGTTCATGGGCAATTTGAAAGCTACTAATATTCTTTGGGAAAATGGACTCAATATGTGAGAATGGTGCTTAACAAAGACTTTATGACTTCTCATTAATCCCTTTGTAATCATTTTCTACATTTCATGCAAGTGAAAATACTTAGCTGATGATTCTGGCAGGAAACAAAAGTTTCTATTTGGATCTTACATAAAAACTAAAAGTTCTGATACTCAAACTTTAAAAAGTTGCCTGTTGATTGTAATAAGGACATTTCCTTTTCTCCAGCTCAGCTGCGAAGTATAAACAAGAGTGTCTATTTTGTTTACTTCCCTTTTAGACACATTATCTAACACCGACACTTAGCTTTTAAGGATTATATGTGAAGCAGTAGCACCCCATAGCTGCCAAAGGAACTGTGTAAATAATTTATTATGCTCTATAATTTTTTCATATACATCATCATGCGGGCATTGAGTCACCATCTATTCACTCATCACATTTGTTAAGCTTTTCTTCTGAGATAGGCACTGTGTGAGGAGTGGGCATGAAGAGATGGGAGGGTAGGAGTCAAAAGTTTCCAAAGATAACTGTCATAGATAAGTTCTGTCACTAAGGTTATGGAAAGGTAAAGTGAAGTTCTACAGCATAACAAATACTACAAGGGAGGTTGGAGCAGAGCATTATGCAACTTCAGGAATGGCCCTAGGATGGGTCAGCTCACAATTATACACAGTTATTACCAAGAATGGAAAAATTGAAGTGAACACTATGCTCCTTATAATTCTTTGTTGGTTGGTTGGTTGGTTTGAGACAGGGTCTTTCTGTGTAGCCCAGGCTGGCCTTGAACTTGTGACAATCCTCCTGCCTCATCCTCCTGAGTACTGAGATTACAGGTGTGCACCAGCACGCCCAACTTCTCCTTATAATTCTTGCAAATTATATTCTTACTACTACTAGTCTGTATAAATGCCTATAGAACCTTGAACCATGATGGAAAATTACAGGAATGAAAATATATTAGTATTTGTTTGCATATTTTCTTTACCTGTCCTGACGTAGGCTGTAATAACAATTGACAAGGTAATTAGCTGGTAAGACATAGAAATTACTTTTAAAATAACAAGTTTGTGTCAATGCCTAAATAATAATCTCTGCTTTGCAGTTATTAATCATTATCAGCCATAAAGACATTAAATAAATCATATTTCAAATTTTCCTTAACATAGTTAGCAATGTAATGATAGTACATTAAATTAAATTTTTTTATTTTTCTAAAAATCTCAGCATACATAGTATTTAATTTGACCTGGAAGAAGCTAGGGAGGAGGGCTGACCAGGGAGAGGCCTTAGGTGCTACTATCGAATGTCAGAAATGAGTGGACACTACCAAGAGTTGTATTCATCTCTCAAGCTTACACTCAGAATGGCAATTTAACCTGAGCTCTTGACTGCTTCCAGCGTGTCTGGTTATGTAAAGAAAACATCCATCCACAGAGAAGAGGAAGCAAATATGTTTGCAAAAGTAAAACAGGTCTGGGCCTGTGAGTCTGCCCGTGGCTTAGTGGGTGAGGGTCGACTGCTCTTCAAGCTAGCGCAGCATGCACCTCATGGAATTCTTGCGTCTTTGATGACATTCTTACATCCCGCAACTAGGTGTAACAGTGTTCCACTGGAGTCACACAGATCTGTGTCTGAGATGGAGACTGACGGGGGCGAGAGACAGACCGCTGGGCACTGAGGTTTGTCTCTGGAGCTGCACCTGTGCTGCTATCCTCCAGGACGCTCCTGTCATTTCATCTCCCAAGAACTGCCAAGGTCCCATAATTAACCCAACCTTGTCACCAAGGCCAGCTCTTAAATCTGAATTAAAATAGCATGCTTTGTGCCAGAAGAGATGATATCATCTAAAACTTCTGAGTAGAGTGGAGAACGAGAGTACTGCAACCTAAAATAAGGGTGTCTTTCTAGTTACAAAGTAGGTACAGACATTTTCCATAAGATTTCCATAAAACAGAATATACTCTCAGTGCTGGGCTTTTTCCTGAGACTAAGTACTTGGAGTATGTGAATTGGTGATAACTCTCACTGTCTTCACACATAGAGGGTTCATAGCATTTATGAAGCCAAGGTCATTAATTTGATCCATTCCTGGAATGAGTCATTCTCAGTAGGTTTATGACTCTACTCAGGATCATCGCTAGCAAAATAGGCCCCTTGGGTTGTCACTCTTTCACAGAATAGGCTTTTAGTACTGTTCCCCTTCATTGTCCCTTCCCCTACTTCTACTGCCTTCTCCTTTGTTTAAATTCCTCTCTTAGAGCAAAACCATCTGTGCATTAACTCACATTGAGTTGTGAGATTTAGACATATTTGATTTTTTTTTAACTAGGAATCGAACTCAGGACCTTGTGCTTTCCAGTTAGCCTTGTGCCTATTGAACTATTTCCCTGGCCCAAAATATTTGACTTTTATGATAAGAGGATTGAATGAAGGAAGTGCCCTTCTATATCAGTGTACTGCCACTAATGGTGGACTTTTGCCACTAATGGTGGACTGAGAAATTTCTTCTGAGAAATTATGATTTTCTCTATCTTTCAAATCATAATTACCCAACTACAGAAAATTTTGTTCTTAGTTTGGGCACATTGTCATACAAATCAATTCTATTAATAACAAAGTTAATTAGGGGAAAATTTGTTACTCCTTTTTCATACTAATAGAACCCCCAAGTATACAATTGAAATACCAGGTCACATGATGATTAATTACAGTCATTGTATTAATGCAAGGATTGAAAAACAGACTATGATTTTAAAGGGAATATTTCATTTTGAGATAAATTTCCAATTACTGAAAATATGTGTGGAATAAAAAAAATTGTTCAGACTGTTTGATTCCACTTGATAGCTTATTTTTTGGACAAATGATGCTAATCTTGCTTATTTGCATTTTGTATAATGGACATGACCAATTCGTAGTTGAATTATAATGTTAGGCAAGTTATATTTAAATGAACATTCTTAACTATATAAGCAATTTATTTTGCTGCTAAAATCGTATTTATTAGGAAACCTTAGTTTAAATTGGAACTATAGAGTGGAAAAGAAATTATGAAATCAAGACAAGTTTTGGGCTGATATAGTAGCTTAAAATAGACTTAATTGCTGTTTAAATGAGTATGTGCATGTTATTAAGCTTAGGTAAAAGAAAAGGTGAAAATGAGGCAGTAATTACAATTGATAATTACAATTGCCTTTGAAATATTGGCTTTAAAATCTTTTTTTCATGTAATAGACATAAATGAATATTTATGATATGTAGAAGTGTCCGATTAAGTGAAAAGCTGTCTCTTTGTGGAAGGTTGGCCGTGAAGAGCTTCATTTCATCACAGAGATGTGTGCATGGTTGTAAAGTATCTGTGCATGATTGTAAAACCTACTCTGTTTTGGGTTTGGAAACGTGGTTTGACGTGTGTCACTGCCATGTCATCTGCTTGCTCTCTGAATGGAAGACCTTTTGCTAAAGGTCATCCTATTCACAGCAGTCTGATAAACATGCTTTCCCCAGTGGTGCTCAAAGCAGTACCATTTTCGTGGGGAAATTGCCCTGGAGTGCTGCAAGGAAGAGGGTTATAGAGAATGGAAACGGAAGCCAGAGACGTGCAGGCTCAAACCGCTTAGAGTTTCGGAGGAAACTATTTTTGCTCATCCTGTGTTTCCCCTGATTGGTTGTTGGTCCTATAACCACTGACTTACAATAGATTATCATTCATGGCCTGAATGAATGGGTTCTCTTAACAATAACACCCTTGTTTCTGAGGGAGGGTTACTTGTAAACAAAGAACAACACATAAATTGTTGCATTAAACATTTTTGATGTGAAATAGAAGTGAGAGTGCAGTTGTCATGACCTTGTTTAGAAATTCCTTTATTTTATAAAAATTAGTGTATGCCCGTCATTTCACCATACGTAAACATGGCGATTCAATTTCACAAGAGCACAATTTTGCTTAGCAGTCTGTCAGTTTTTTTTCTTTTCATCACTGTTGTCACTGATTTGTAGCAGAAGGTTCATTTTATCTCTTTTATAAAAGTTGTATTGCACTTCAGGTGATGTGTGGTCTGTTTCACAGTTTACTATCATTCTTAATTGTTTCTTCATTCGCTTTCTGCTGCAAGCTCCTGAGAACTGGAACAATAGCTAAGACACAGGTTATGTTCTTTTTTCACTCACTTGGAATGAAAAAGGATATGATGTAGTACAAGCCAATCCATTTACCCAGTTTTCCCCAAGGCGCGATATTTGCACTGAATTAGACACTTGCAGAGTAGGAAAGTGGAAATACAGTTATATCTTAATTTATAAATTATGTCTTCTATATTAATTACTAAATATTTAGCCTTATAAGTTTGTTTGTTTGTTTGTTTATTTATTTATTTATTTATTGTCTTTTTGAGACAGGATCTCACTATGCAGTTCAGGATGGCCTTGAGCTCACTTTGTAGCCCAGGCTGGCCTCAAACTCATAAGGATCCTCCTGCCTCAGCCTACCAAGTGCTAGGATTACAGCTGTGTGCCACCATGCCCGGCCTTGTTTGTTTTATTTTTAACAGAAACAAAGGAAACCATTAACCTAACTTGCATGGAAAAGGCAGTAATTTTTTTTCTGATTATAGATTAATAGCTTCACCTTGAGTCTTTCCCCAAAGTCCCTGTTGTCAGAACCTTGATAGGTGGATTAATTTTCCAAAGGCATTATAAAATTACTATCTTAAGTGGATCTCATAAGTACTGGGTTGATTTCTATGATCTTGCCAGTGGTGATGAGGAACTAGCTGAAGAACTTAACATTTCCATGCAGGTGGCTATCTCTGCTGCTTCATGATCATGATCAGACTAGTACTCTTTGTTAGGTTTTTTTTTTTATAACAAAATTTAGAAAGTAACTCTAGAAGCTATTCTCAAAACATCTACTGTATTTTCCAATTTAACTATTAGCTTTCTATTTTCCCTCTCCAGTGATTGGTCTTCTTGGGATACACAAGAAAGAAGGAAATACTACCTTGCTCCTTATTAAGGAAACAGAGGAAAAAGGAACATGAGAACTCACTGTCACAGTATTGAATGTCAATGGAATATAGTCATTAATTTAAGTCACTTGTATCTGGACTGTGATTAGGAATAAACCTTTTAAGATTATTTCAAAATTGAATCTAGTTTGATTTAGTAAAATATTTAAAGTATGGAAAATTATGGAACTATGTATGATTTAAGCACTTAACATTCATTCTCCAATACTTTATAAATCTCCAAATTAGCAAACATTGCAAAAGTATTAGCTTTATCTCTAAAGTGCATTAGCATGCAAGAGAAAATTTAAGTAACTCATTGAAACATTAAATGAGCCTATAAATGACTACAGTAATATATGAAGCTAATCATCTTCTTTTCAGGGCTGTTTTTTCCTACACAGGGACAAATGTTTTACAACTTTGTAAGGGCTGCTATGAATGTCAGGAACAGAAAAAAGCATATGAAGAGTCACATTCTTGCAGATCTTCAAATTCTCCTGCTTTTGTGAACCATCCTAGCGTCGCACAGATTTAAGTGCATGTCTTAAAGTACAAATCTCTGGTGTCTTGGGTTGTTAATATATAATTCAAGATGCCAAATCCTAAATTCATCCTAGCCTAATAGACTAAATAGAAAATAGATGATATTTGCAATGAATTAGATCATACCCTTTGAAATACAAGTGTATAAAATGGAAGTTACATCATTTGACCCGCTTGCGCAGCTAGTTAGACACTTGTAGTAATTTTCCAAGGAGTTCTTTTTTTATTGTCTTTTTGAGGCAGGGTCTCCCTAAGCAGTTCAGGCTGGCCTTGAGCTCACTTTGTAGCCCAGGCTGGCCTTGAACTCACGACGATCTTCCTGCCTCAGCCTCCCGAGTGCTGGGATTACAGGGGTGCACCATCACGCCCGGCCCTCCAAGGAAGTTTTTGAACTTATGTTTGTCTCCCCATCTTGATAAACCATAATTTTGAACTATAGTCTCCAAGCGTTCATGGGTGAACCCAGCTCCAGGAGTCACAGCAAGCACACTGGCCATTGTACAGCTTGGTCTATCAAAGAGGCTGCGGTGAGGCAGCCTATTTCAACTGACATGCTGGCTGCATGGCAGCAAGTAGAGAATATTTTTTGTTTTGAGAACAAAACTCACACCTTATTCATGGTAGTTTCTAGAAGTAACCATGTAGGATGTTTGGTTTTTGTTTTGTTTTGTCTCCCTTCTGAGACAGGGTCTTTCTGCACACCTGCAGTTGTCCTTAAACTCGCCACCCTCCCGCCTCATTCTCTGGAGTGCTGTGATTTCAGGTGTGCACTAGTGCTCCCTGTTAACATGACATATTTTATAGGTTTCTCAGAACACTATGCACATGTACACTTATATAGCATTGAGCTAATACAGCCCTCTTTACCACTGAGCACAAAGGAATAAAGCCATAAGGCTACTGATATGGGAACAGTAGCAGTGCTGCGGTGATCAAGAAGAGTGACACTTAATCCTGCACATGGCCCTGAGACTGCCACTTGCCGGTGTACATTCTCAGGCTTCTGTTTTCACTGTGCCCCGCCCGAGCCTTGGAGCAGCGCTGTGCTGTAGGAGGTTGCAGCTGCCTGAGGCTTCACTGCTCTGGTTGTCTGCTGAGCAGGAGCTGAAGGGGCTGCATTGTTCTTGCTTTGGGATACAATGGACAGCAGAACATTGTTGTTTGAAAGAAAGCTTAGAGCTGTTTATCCTGATTCCCTTGCCATTGCTGAATTTTGATGCCAATCTCCTCAAAATGCTCAATATTTTTCTCAAATGGTTAACATTGTCTGCCTCCAGCTTTCTTCTTCTTGAAATTCTCAAAATTAATAGTCATTCTATTAAAAATATTTACAGTTCTGCTTTTATTGATGTTAATTATTCCTCCCGTTGCAATTTAATTCATAAGCATTTGCATCTTACTCATTCCACCTCAGGATGTTGCTTCAAAGAGCTAACTCGTCTAAGCCAAAGCTTAATAGCTTTCTTTCCAGGAGCATTTCACAGCGATATCGAATTGTAGCAATCAGATATGGTCATTAAATGCAAAAGATCCAGCATTCACGATACAGTTTGATAATTGTATATAATTGCACCATTCATCTTGGTAGAATTTATTAAACTTTACATAAACAAGTATATTTAAAAATTGCGATGAAATCTTTTCATGTTATTCTAACATTTAGGATCTCAATTACATGGGCAGATTTTGTATTTAGGTAAGCAGAAACTAGACCAGCATCCTTTATCCAGACAGATTTTTATCAATTAATTTCTGAGGTGTGTATCTAAAGTATGGTACAGGTTAAAGACTTCTAACATAGTTTGGGAAAGTATGGACCAAGGCCTTTGCACACTTTTTACTCTTTCTCAGTATAAAATTTAATGCCTAAGTGCATTTACAGAAAATATCTGAAGTAGGCAATGGCCACAGGGCGGATTTGATGACTCGGCTTGGCATCTGGGTGGCAGGCACTCTCTGCATTTGGGGTAGCTCTACTGTCCTTACTGGTTCCTTCAAAGATTATCTCTGCGGTGCTTGTGACCTTTCTGGATTGTGCAGTCTGTTTTAGTTAGGTCCTCACTGCACAGGATGCTATCATAGAGACACAACTGGAAGACAAGAGGATGGGTAAAAGATCTTATTGAATTTTGCATATGCAAACTGGGAAGGCACCCCCTCCCTGCCCTCTTCCATGGCTTGTCAAGGAGACTGCAGATCAAATGTGTCTGAGAGTCTGACTTGATTCTGAAGCTTTTGGGACTATGTCTGAAGAACCGAACATTTTCAAATAAAATATAGTTTAAAAACTCTTCAGGGAAAAGTTGTAACATACAGAAGTTGCTTAAAATTTGCCCTGGCTTTTGTTTCCTTGTGAGGTAGAGGGAATGTAGGGAACCAAGGTAATGGTTTGTTTTTCAAAGCAAGGAGCATCTTCTAATGAAGAGTGGATGTTGAGGACAGCTTCGGAGAGCTAAGGAGCTAGCAATCTAACGCTTCCATCTTTATGTATATCCACCCACATGCATTGGCCTGCATGAAAGGCTCTGTAAGTGACTTTGAGGTAGGGTTGCAACTGCTACCACTAATAATAATTGGTCCAGAGTTTTGAAAATCTCTATAATTATAATTAAGGAGATTAGTAGAGAAGATGTTATATCCTTTGAGTGTTGTGTGTTCTGTGTACATGATGATAGAAAATTACCAGCAATTATATCTGCGGAACCTCTAACAGACTGCCTGTTCTGGGAGTCTCCAGGATTTTTGTTACTGAACTTTCCTTTTAATAAGAATGTTATTCATAAACTTCATGTTTGTGGACTGACTCATATTATACAGTGATAGAGGCCAGTGCACAGAGATTTGCCTTAACAAAAACCATGTGAAAGACTTGCTGAAGATTTGCATACATTTACTAGTTTGAGAATTTTTTTATTACATTCTTGGAAGAAATGAATCAAAGCATCTGAAAAACTTAAATACAAATGACAAACATATACTGCCTGGATAACTTAGGCACCACTAGGATTGATCCTTAGCACTGCAGAAAAGTATATTTCCACAGAACAATGTTTGATGTAGACCTTTGGGTAATGAAAGACAGGCCCTTCGCAGATTTTGCCACTGTCACAACTACTGACATTAGAAATATATAGTCAGAAGACAACTGCACAAGGTGGACCTCAACTTTAGAATTGTTTTGGGTCTTCAGTATAAGTATGAAATAAGTTTCCATCACTATGATCAGCTTCTTAATTTGAAACATTAATTTTCAAAAGGAGAATGTAGAAGTGGCTTTTATTTTTCTTATACTGATGTTTATGGAAGTTTTCCTGAAGAATTAATTCTTGGAGGACAGGAACCTTTAATCATATTTTTCTTCGTTTATTTTTTTTGTGTAATTAGTGTGTCTCATTTTGAAACAGTCTACGTTAATGTTGTGGAACTGTCCATGCATAGCTGTAATGTCCGTATTTTTTATACTAAAACTAGTAGATCTAGTGTGATACATACTACGCAAGAAGAGGAGTGAAAATTTGACACTGCAACTCTTAGAATTCACAAGGCAAGTTGCCATAGTTCTGAGGACAGTAACAGCTTGAAGGCAGTTGATAAACAACAAATGTTTTCAGTACTAAAATTGGATGGCAAATGGTATTCCTTTTGTTAACATGATCTTATGAAGTCCTAAAAAATTAGATACTAACGTTATACTCATTGTTTCTTTGCCTTTTTGCCAAGGCATGACTGACCGGTGATGGCACACCTTTCAGAGCTTTCAGTGATAACAAATAGCAGGTTGCAGGATGCATGCCATAGGTTTGCCACCACTGATATATTTCTTAGATACTCCCACTGCCAGGTGGTGGTGGGGGGGATGAATGCACATACTCTGGTTTCTTCGGCATACCTCAAACATCACCTCTACCTAAGGATTTTTCTTTCAGGATCGTGTTTTATCTGAAAGCTCTTTAACATTTTTACCTCCTATTCATTGTGTTTGTTTAAATACATAAGTAATGACTACATTTATTAAGCTAATATTACTTAAATTTCTCTCAAAATATTTAACTAAACCTAATGCTCGCAGGTGACTTCTGTGTTTATCTTGTGACCTTGAGAGCAGTCTTCCTCCCACTGGCTGGCTGTGATCTCCTGGGGAATGGGATTGCTCCTTATACGTGTCTGTATCCTCAAATCAAGCTTTGTGCGTGGCGTACAGTTGATATTCTGCAAATGAATGCTTGAATTACATGCTGATCTGTATGTTGCATTAGAATGTATCCATCATACCAAATATTTTATAGGTAAATGATAGGTTTACTTTAGGAACATGCATTTATATTCCTGAAAAAAACTCTGTGTGAAAGAAATAGGAACATATATTTGCCTCTTAACCTTCAATTACTGATTCATTTAGATGTCTGGAGCATGTGCATATGAGAAGAATGCTTTTTGGATATGATGCTCTATGTAATCAGTGTCAAAGTGTTTTTGGATTCAAAATTTTCCTGTGGTTACGATCATCTACTCATTTTATATCTTTCTATTTATGTGGTTCTTTTTATGTGTACATTTTAAAATCTTTCTTCAGTATCTCATGTTTCTTTGTTTGGTAAACATGTTTATTTTATGATGAATGTACTTATCTGATATCTCTAACATTTTTCTTTTCGCATACTTTGGCCCAAAGTGGCTGATTGTCTGCTGGGTATAGAGATTTTTGATTTTGTGAATTCATGTTCCCTTGAGCTTTATGAGCTTTCTCTGAGGCCTGGATATAAAGTATATTTTTCTAAACAACATTAACATTTACCTCTCCTAGGTAGCTGGGATAATTTTAAGTTCCATTTGGGGTTTTTCTGAGCAAAATAGATGGTGTAAATTTTGGCCTTAATGCCATGCAATTTAGGCTTTCGGTTATAATTTGCCAGTCCTCCCCACTCCATGCACCCCTGACTTCTGTCAGGCAGATCCTATCATTGTAAGTTTCTTCCTGGTCTCTCTTTTCTTTAAAATGTCCTTTGCACTTCTAAAGATGTAAATTGTTGGGGGAATTCCAAATCCACACTGGGTCTCTGCCCTAATACCACCGTTGACTGCAGCTTTGTCTCTTGTCTATGGGGGCCTGAACACCTGATCCCACCCTTGTACCTACAGCTAACTGGAAACCTCAGTAAGACAGGCAGGTCCCATAGGGAAAGCATGCAGTGGTAGGGGAGATAAGGGAAAAGTGGAGGAGATTATAATCTTTTTGGGATTTCTTGCTGATTTTAGCATCTGGTAAATTGCTCTTTTTTTCCTCATGAATGTATGCCTTTGAAAATAATATTAAAATACTGTACTTAATTTGCATTTAAGTGAAATTGGGGGGCATCTCAAACCTTCTAGCTTGTTGAGGACGATAAAGTCCTTGGTGTTTCCTGAATGTGAGGTAAGGAACATCACGATTCCTATGCTGGAAAACATCCTTTTCAGTAATGAAACTGGAACATACTTCCACATCCTCACCACTTATCTTGAGCTCCTGATGAAAAGGATTTTCATGGTGACTGAAGTTCTTAGAATCTCTCAGTTCTTATTTGTAATAAAATGATATTAGACTAGGTGACCTTTATAGATGCTTCTAGTTCTCAGTATTTTTTTTTCACCACATCAGCCCTGAACTACTATAGCTTTTTCCCTTCTATGTTCATGCTCACAATGGTTCAGCTGATGTCACCAGCACAACTATCTACTGTCTGTGCCTCATTCCTGGAAGTGTCTTTCTGTCTCTCTCCCTGTCTCTGTCTCTCTCACTGTCTCTGCCTCCCTCCCTCAGCTCTATTGATAATCTAGTGCTTTAATCTTAAAAAGGGCATACAGATGAATATGTTCTCTGTCCCCAACAGGTCGCATCTCTGGGCGTCACTACATTCACCTTATGTGCTCTGTGTATAGACCGTTTCCGCGCGGCCACCAATGTACAGATGTACTATGAGATGATCGAAAACTGCTCTTCAACAACGGCCAAACTCGCGGTCATATGGGTCGGTGCTTTACTGCTGGCACTTCCGGAAGTTGTTCTGCGCCAGCTAAGCAAAGAGGATTTGGGATTCAGTGGCCGAGCTCCGGCAGAACGATGTGTCATAAAGATCTCTCCCAGTTTACCAGACACGATATACGTTTTAGCCCTCACCTACGACAGTGCAAGGCTGTGGTGGTACTTTGGCTGTTATTTTTGTTTACCCACACTTTTCACCATCACCTGCTCGCTAGTGACTGCAAGGAAAATCCGCAAGGCAGAGAAAGCCAGCACCCGGGGGAACAAGCGGCAGATCCAACTAGAGAGCCAGATGAACTGCACAGTGGTAGCCCTGACCATTTTATACGGATTCTGCATTATTCCTGAGAACATTTGCAACATTGTCACTGCCTATATGGCCACTGGGGTCTCACAGCAGACCATGGACCTCCTGAACATCATCAGCCAGTTCCTTTTGTTCTTTAAGTCCTGTGTGACGCCTGTGCTGCTTTTCTGCCTCTGCAAACCCTTCAGCCGGGCCTTCATGGAGTGCTGCTGCTGTTGCTGTGAGGAATGCGTTCAGAAGTCTTCCACGGTGACCAGCGACGACAACGACAACGAGTACACCACCGAGCTGGAGCTGTCCCCGTTCAGCACCATCCGCCGGGAGATGTCCACTTTTGCTTCGGTTGGAACTCATTGCTGAAAGGCAGTATTCGGTTTGATCGGATCTGTTTGTTTGATTTGCACATCTTGTGAACATTTTTACTTAGTACTTTTTTCTTACAAGGAAAATATGCAAAAAAAAGGCAAACAAATACATATTAACGGCTATAGAACTGATTTTGCAAATTAATATTTGTGCTCTGAAAAAAAGTGTTTATATTTAGTTATTGAAGAACCAGAAGGCCAATAGTTTTAGATCATTTTATCTGGTATGGTGCTAATATTTTATTTGGAAAAAGTTACTGCACCTTAACCTAATTAATTTGCTAGATTTCTTTCTTTTAAAATGTAGTTATTGTATATTGATTATAGCTATCTGGTTTTGCAAGGTATTTTATGTATTGTGACTGAACTTATATTGTATATGATATTGTGAAATGATTTGTACTTAGACGCATTCACAAAGTAGCACCAAATAAATTACACTTTATTCTTTAATGTCATTGTCAATCTGCTTTTAACCAAGATTCAATAAATCTTTTAATTGCCTTAAAGACACAATTGCTGGTTCTACGCACGATTTAAAGCTGGCCTTACTGTTTTATTACGTTCTCCTCTAAGGCAGGAGATAACTATGTTATAAAGAAGCTTTCTAATAGTACTACTTTATATGCATGATTCATAAACTCTATTGTATCTTAAAACAACTGTATTTTTAATATTCACACATAGATGTACAGTTATATCTGAATATTTATGAAATATGAATAAATAGCAGGGTAGGAAGAAAGTATCTTTTTTTAGAAATTCATCTCTGAACTGGCATGTAGAGCTACAGGTTTTCCCATGAGGTGTTATGGACAGAATCAAGAATTTAAAAAGTGCACTTGACATCAGATTTCTTCTGAACATCAGCCTCTGAAGCTTTGTGACTCCTACATGAAGCACTCTGAATTCCAATGTCCCCCCTTTTAAAAAGTGAAGTTGATTAAATCTTTATAATCTAATTTCTTTAAGTGAAGTGAAAGTATGGTAGCAGAATAATAAAACATGTATTTATATATCCTGATTACAACTCTTGAATATTCAGACACTGTCTCTAAACTGACATTTCATAAACTCTCAGGAAAACCCTGACTTCTCAGTTTGGATTACATGCACCCCTCTTGCCTCTCTGGAAGTTCTAAGTTGCAGCAATTTTGTTGGATTCCTGACATATGGGACCCACGTCTAAACAAGAAGGCAGAGACAGTTACCCAGTGACGCAGTGATATTTAGAAGCCATCAAAGATGTGATTGAATGTCTCTGTCTTCAGAAAACCATTGTATGATAGATGAACCCAGTTTTCTACCTAGGATAATGTGTTTTCTGCTTTTAGATTTCTATACTATTTGGCACAACTGAATAAGTGCTTTCCTTCATCCAGCTTTAACATTATGTTATTTAAAATCACTGAAATTCAGTAGTAGAAAAATTAAATAAAGAGAGCTGAACTAGACCATTTATCTTCCAGATCAGCCCATATTAACTAAATGACAGTGCTCAGACTATCACCTTGCCTCCGTCTGGTACTTTGCAAAGAGATTGTTTTCTGCCATGTTCTGTTTTGTAAGTGATTCAAGGGAGGATTAAAAAAAGGCATTGTTTCCTTACCAGTACCTGTGACAGGTTTCCTCAAGTGAGCATTTAAGGACACCTCGATTTGGGCGGCTGAGCAGATAAACAATTGCAGTTTCAAATAGCCTTTTATGATACTTAGATAACTTATAAATCAGGAAGTCTGTGTATAAAGTTGCTGTGTGTTGCCTGTAGTAAATAAGGATAAGTAGAATTCAGGCTCAGATCATACAAAACCAGTGAGGGGTAGATTAGTGGGGGGAATAAGACAAACACAGAATCAACTATGATGTCACCTAGGACCTTGTAGGTGCCATAAGAAAGGTGTAAGCTTTAGTCACAGTACAGAAAAGAGAAAGAGCAAGTCAGACGAAAGAAGAACCTGACAGCCTCTGGGAGATTACCAAAGGTGAGTGTTCAGAAATGGGCCGTGAAGCGCTGCAAGGGGGGTGCACGCTCCAAGAAGAGAGAGCTCAGTTGATCAGGGCATCGAGGAAGGAACCATTGAGTGTGACTGAAGAATGAAAGACCAGCCCAGTTTTGCTCCTGTCTTCATAGAAGCTGCCATGGTTTGACTAAAGTTTAAGTCTCTATCTCAAAGCTCTATGTGATAGAAACTTCGTCCCAGTGTGGCAGTGTTAGAAGGTAGTAAAACCTTTACTATTTAAGGCCCAGGTAGAAGTGTTCAGACCATGAAGATGCCACACTCCCAGAGAGAATCATTTTGTCTCATGGGACTGGAACCAGGTTATCTTTGTGAGACCATAGCAGGTTGTTACAAAGCAAGACCACCTCACACTTGGCCTCTTTTGCCTACAACTGAGTGTTTTTCTGCTTCTCCGCCACACTGTGATATAGTGAAGGGGGACCTTATCAGAGGCCAAACAACTGGGGCACCCTGATCTTGGACTCTCAGCCTCCAAAGATTGTCAGCCTCTAAAGATTGACTGTGAGCTAAATAAACCTCTTTAGTTGATACAGTACTCAATAGCAAGTGTTTTGTTATAGCTACAAACATGGGATTAAGACAAAAGTCTTGTGAAAAAATACATAGTGAGATCGTATAATAAAAGGTCTGTGTTTTGAAAGATGTTTAGATGGAGTCTAGGAAATGGAACTTTCTTTTTAGGGGTTTTGAGTATTGGAGAAACAACATCATAACTCTTCAGTGGGAAGATAAATAGGCTGGTTGGGGAGAGTTTGAACATGAAAAAACTAACAAAGCTGTTCTATGCACGGAGCCTCAATGGAAGCAGCGGAGCATGAAGTTCTGTTTTATTTTGCACTTGCCTTTTGAAACATGTACTTTCTATTGACTCTTACCTCTGTCAGTACAAACTTTAATAACTCAAAACAAGTTGTACAGAGTATAAAGTGACTTGAGAGTTTTCTCATAGTCTTATTTTCCAAGAAAGCAATTTCTATAACTTATTTTTATATTGTTAACCCTTGTTGGAATTTCTCTGCTCCGGATTCTATCCAGTGTCTTCCCCTACCTATTAGAAAAAAGAAACTCAAATCTAAGATGACACCCAGTAAAGATATTAGAAAGATCTACAAACAGTGTGTGGTTACTTTAACCAGAATGAATTTGTGATTTCATGATAGCCAATTAAAAGTTCTTTTCAAAATATGCATCTAACTCTATAACTCTGTAGCAGAACAAATACAATTTAAAATTTCTCCAGGAATTAGCAGTTTTAAACCCTTCAAATTCATCCCTTCAAACATCAATGAACATTTATGAATATTCTTTGTGCCTGGTGCTAGACAATACCTGGTCTAGAATATGTGACCTAACTTTTCTTAACCTTTTAATTTCTGCCATTAAGTAGCTTATTCCTTGAAAGTAAGTCATATGCATAAATAAATAAACGAGTATGTGCAAGATTCATGAAGCGTGCTGGAGAAAAGGTGGAATGACAGAGGAAAAGTGAAGGTGAAGTGATTCCTGAACATGAAGAAGCCAATGAAATTGGAAAAGTCCAACGGAAGGGAAGAGAAGTAACAGAGGGGATCAGGGAACTAGGAGGAAGGTGTGTACAGACTTTGCTTTTTATTTCAGATGAGTTGTCTTTGGATTGTTTTAGATATAGTGAAATGAGTTTTCAAATAACATTTTAAATTTGTTTAGTTTTAATGTATAGTTAGTATATAGTAGATTTGCTGCCTTCAGCATGTAGTTATGAGCACACACAGGTGCATAACTATCAGCACGAAATACAGGATGGTTTCAATATTCCAGAAATTCCCCCATTCCCTTTGCAGCCAAACTTATTCCTCCCCTGGCTAAGTTTTTTTCTTCATAATTCTGCCTTTTGCAGGATGCCTTACAAATGAATTATACAAATGTAACACTTCTGAAACCATTCTTAAAGTCCTCTTTCATGAGTA
The DNA here is from genome assembly GCF_000276665.1 of Chinchilla lanigera. Taxonomy (NCBI): domain Eukaryota; kingdom Metazoa; phylum Chordata; class Mammalia; order Rodentia; family Chinchillidae; genus Chinchilla; species Chinchilla lanigera. The sequence goes on along the minus strand of NW_004955479.1, from coordinate 6,057,909 downwards.
TCTGTAGTTGTTCTGCCGTGGCTGCCTCAGTGTTCCAGTTCTATTCAAAATATTTACGTTTCATGGTCATTTTCACTTTGGGTAGCAGTCAGAAGTTGAACAGTGCAGATCAAGTGAATAAGGTGGGTGAAGACACACAATAATGTTTTTATGAGGCTGCCTTTCTATTGGATGGCACCTAACAGCAGAATTCATTGTATTATTAATCATACCTCATAAGGACACTTACGAAAGAACATTTTCAGAACTGCTTCAGAAAGTGACAAAAATTTTGAGATAAGTGCTTTAAAGTGAGGGGGATGTTCTAAGGGGGATTAATAGCAATGGGTCTTTTAGTGCAATCAATTTTTATTTTAACAAATTTTTTTGTATTTTTTGATTATCTTTGTATATCAAAGGACATTTGGACTGTTTCCAAATTTGGAATAAAGCCACTATAAATGGTCATGTGTAAGTTTTTATGTGAACAAGTTCTCATGTCTTTTTGGCAAATAGGGGGAAAGAGAATTCTGATGGCGTGGTAAGTGTATATTTTAACTTTACAATAAATTATCAACTGTTTCTCAAATTTGTTATGTTGTCTTGTAATCCCAAAAGCAATGTATGAGAATTCCATTTACTCCACATTGTCAATAGTATTTTCTATTACCAGTTTTAAAAATTAATTTTAGTCATCCTAATATGTAATATATGTTTGTAATGATATCTCATTGTGGTTTTGCATTTCTCTCATTGATTTAGTCATCCTAATATGTAATGTATGTTTGTAATGATATCTCATTGTGGTTTTGCATTTCTCTTATTGATTTTAATTTTAAAAATTTAACTAACAGAAATGTTGAAAGACAAGACCCATGATAAACATGCACACACCATTTTCATAAAATCACCCATCATTTGGTAAGTTTCAATGCTGATTTTATTTTATTTATTGCCTTAGTCACTTTCCCATCACTGGGACACAAAACCCAATGCCTACAACTTAGGGGAGAGATTTCTTTTGGCTCATGGTTTCCTAGGACTCAGTCCATCATGGGTTCTCTCCAAGGCAGAAACTTCTTGGTGGAAATATCATGGAAGAGGAAAGCTTCTCCACCCAAAGAAGCCAAGAAATGGAGATCCAGGGGGAAGAGAAGAACTGGGGAGGGAGATGTCCTCTCCAAAGGCACGGCGTCTGTCATGTATCACTTCCCAATAGACTCCACTCCTGAAGAGCAATTTGGCAATAAACTCATTAGTGGGTGATCGATGATAAGTATAACAGCCCTGTGATGTAGCCACCTTTGGAAAGTTCCACCTCTGAACACAATTCCAAAATTTGGTTGATCCTCCTTTGACCTCTAGCTTTGACTTTACTATGTTTGACCTCACTCATCACTTTAGCTTTTCCCCTATCTATCTTAACCCGAGCACCACCCACAAAAGGGTAAAATCACTCCTCTAAGGGGAAAATCATTGCATACAAGTACATGTTAAATGTTTGATTTTTATATAACTTTAGAGTTTGCTCTTGTAGTTGGAGGTAGCAGGTTAATGATTACATAGTTTGTAGTTAAGCTGTATTTGAAAGTATTGTTATTACTAATTGTACTACTTTAGCCAGGATGTCATATATGTTATAATGAGTTTTTCTCACCTGCATGATAATACTGTCTGCTTACAAACAATCTGAACTTCAAACAAAGAAAAGCCCAGGTCCTGATGGGTTCACAGCTGTATTCTACAAGAAGTTTAGAGAAGATTTAATTCTTATACTCTCAAACTCTTCAATGAAATTGAAAAGGAAGCAATCCTCTCTAACACATTCCTGGAGATAAGTATTATTCTGATACCAAAACCAGAGAAAGGCCAAACCAAAAGAGACAATTACAGGCCAATCTCCCTAATGAACATAGATGCAAAAATCATCAATAAGATACTAGCAAACAGAGACAGAACTTTTGGTGGGAGCAAGTGCTCCAAGAGCTGCTGGTCCTGTGGTTCAAGCCCATGCTTTACTTCCACTGCCACAGTTCCCAGCTGAAACTTGCAGAGAGAGCCAGGTATTTCCCATCTACTTCCTGGGGGCAGAGCGGGTGACCCAGGACCCCGCCCCATTATAGATTGAGTCTCTGTCCTTTGTGCACCCACAACAGACAGGAGGTCCTCACGCAGAAGCCCCAGAGACTGCTCTAGCTAGGGGGCATGTGTGGCCCCTCTCTGTATGCACCATGCACCAAGTTAGCAAGTATTCCAAGAGCTGCTGATTCAGTGGTTCAAGTTTGTGCTTTACTTGTGCCCAAAACCCCTTGGGGGTCAAAGGCACAGGCAGTCTGTGATTGCTGCCCATCCAGCCTGCATCTGGTTCCTGTATGTGTCCTGAACTGACTGGAGACACAGAATCAGCTGGTTCACAAACTGTAGAGCCTGCAGTTTGTGTCAGGGTATTACCTGTACCCTGAACTGCCTAGAGACATAGGTCCACTGGACTGGGATTGTCACACCAATGCAACTCGAGTCTGGGCCGTGAACATGCCTTGAACTGCAAGAGGACACTGGATCAGACAGTCAGCCATCAGCTGACAACAATGCCTACGTCTGAGACCTGGGATAACTAGATACAAACCAACAATTGCAGGAAAACTCAAGACTAAGTAGTGCTTCTCATGAGTCACTGATGGGCAAACCTGACCAACAGGAAAACTAGAGACACTAGTGGCCTTTGCTGTGCAGCCACTGAAGAAGAAAACTGAGCTTTCTGCATCTGGTAGCAAACATGACAAAACGAAGGACTGAAACACAATCCCGGAACTTTACCCCAAGCAGAACAAGTCCAGGAGACATCAACATAGGAGAACTTCGTAAAGACATGCCTGAAAAAGCTGAAAATGATTGCAATGGAAGTAAAGAAACAACTCCATAAGGCCATAGAAGAGATGAGATCAGAAATAGTCTCTCAGACAAAAAATGAAATGACAATAACAATGAAGGAACTGCTCAAAAATTCTGAAGAAGAAACATATCAGAAAATAGAAGAATAAAGGCAATGGAGAGAAGCATGAAATGAAAAATATAGAAAGGACATAGAACACATGAACCAGATTCAAAGAGACTTCCAGGAAAACAAAGCTTCCATTGAAAGCTGCTAAAACTGCTTGAATGAAGCTGAAGATAGAATCTCAGACTTTGAA
>NW_004955479.1:6048296-6050819 GCF_000276665.1 Chinchilla lanigera | reverse complement strand
ATTAAGAAATCAACCAATAATAAATGCTAGTGAGGTTGTGGAGAAATAGGAACCCTTCTCCACTGCTTGTGGGAATGCAGGCTGGTGAAACCACTGTGGAAATCACTTTGGAGATTCCTCAACAAACTTGGCCTAGAGGTTCCATTCATCCCAGCTGTTCCCCTTCTGGATATTTTCCCAGAAGATCTAAAAACATCATATCACAGTGATTAATGTGCACCCATGTTCATAGCAGCACAATTTGTAATTGCTAAATTGTGGGAGCAACCCAAATGTCCATCCACAGAGGATTGGATAAGAAAATTGTGGTACTTTTATATAATGGAATATTACTCATCTATAAAGAAAGATAAACTCAAGGCTTTTATAGGTAAATGGTCACAACTGAGACCATACTCATAAGTGTAATAAATCAGACCTCATGTGCAAGCACTGCATTGTCTCACTAGTGTAAAACCTGAAAGAGTTAATTGAAACTCGGTGGTATGACAGGCATTGTGAAATGATAGGAAAACACTCATGGGTAAAGGGCAACTGGGATGTGGGAAGAGAAGGGAAAGAAGGAGAAAATTTTTATGTATGTATATACAGGATAGTTAACATAGTTGATCTACTGTCTTCTATTTCTTTGCTGAAAGAAACTGTTAATGAGTCCTTGATAGATCAATATTGCATGTCTCTATCTGTTTTCATGAGCAACCACTTCAAAGATATCAATATGTAATACAATAAGCATTGTTAATTCCCTACCACTTTGTTTGTAACTCTGTATTGTCTGTACTGTTCTTCTGCTATTTTGTAAAATGTTGTCTGTCTGTTAATGTTTTCCTCCTTTTATTTTTAAAATAAAACAAAAGATACTAGTAAACAAGAAGGAGCAAATCATCAAGAAGGTTATACAACATAACCCAATAATTCAGGGATGGTTCAACATACACAAATCCATAAATGTAATACACCATATTAACAGAGTCAAACACAAAAATTTCATGATCATTTCAATAGATGCATAAAAAGCTTTCAACAAAGTCCAACACATATTCATGATTGAAAACCCTAATGAAAATCAAAATAGATTATCTTTACCTCAACCTGATAAAAGCCAACTGTAAAAAACCAACAGGTAATATCATACTAAATGGACAAAAAGGGAAAGCTTTTACTTTATAATCAGAAAAAAGACAAGGATCCCCACTACCACCTCTCCTATTCAATATAGTTCTGCAAACATTAGTTAGCGCTATTAGACAAGAGAGAGAAATAAGAGTAATTGCGCTAGAAAAGGAAGAACTTAAATTATCATTCCTTGCAGATGACATGATTCTCTACATAGAAGACCCTAAAAACCCCACCAAAAGACTTCAAGATTTAATAACCAAATTCACTAGCATAGCTGGATAAAAAGTCAACACTGAAAAATTAATACACAATTCCTGTGTATTAATTAAATTCCTGTGTAAAAAATTAATACAAATTCCTGTACTCAAAGAATAAACTCACTGAGAGAGAAATTGGGGAAACTACACCCTTCACAATGGCATCCAAAAAAATGAAATACTTAGGAATCAATGTAACAAAGGAAGTAAAAGATCTATACAGTGAAAAGTACAGTACTCTGAAAAAAGGGATGAAAGAAGATTTCTGAAAATGGAAAGATATCCCTTGTTCATGGATAGAAGAACCAACATTGTGAAAATGGCCATATTCCCAAAGTTGTTATACAGATTCAATGCAATCTCAATCAAAATACCATCAGCATACCTCACAGAACTAGACAAAACATTCCTAAAATTCATTTGGAAACAGAAGAGACCTAGAATAGCAAAGGCAGCTCTGGGCAACAAAGGCAAGGCAGGAGGCATCTCAATCTCTGACTTGAAGTTATGCTACAAAGCTACTGTGATAAAATCAGCATGGTACTGGCAAAAAAACCCCTGAAACCAAAAAGCAAAAAAACCCACCCTGATGATCAGTGGAACAGATTAGAAGATGCAGACACAACTGTAGACACTTCATTAACAAAATTGAAACTGCACAGGAAATACTCCAAAGAATCAACAGTTGGGATTTCATCTTCTTAAAAGCTTTTGCACATCAAAAGAAATCATCAACAGAGTGAAAAGACAACTCACAGAGTGGGTTGAAAAAATGTTCAATATTTTTGGTCATTTGAGAGATGCAAGTTAAAACAATACTGAGATTCTATCTCACCCCAGAAAGAATGGCTGTCATCAAGATATCAACCAATGACAAATCCTGAAGAGGCTGTGGGGAAAAAGGAACCCTACTCCTCTGCTGGTGGGAGTGTACAATGGTGCAACCACTGTAGAGATCAGTGTGGAGATTCCTCAAAACGCTAGGATTAGAGATCCAAGCAACCCACCTATTCTTCTTCTGAATATTTTCCTAGAGGTATTCAAAACCTTGTGCCGGGGCTGGGGATTTAGCTCAGCGGCAAAGCGCCTGCCTGGCAAGTGCAAGGTCGTGAGTTCGGTTCCCGGTACCAGAGAAAAACCAAAAAAA
>NW_004955479.1:6036551-6047876 GCF_000276665.1 Chinchilla lanigera | reverse complement strand
AAGTAAATATATATATGTAACATAGCTATACTACTAATTTCTATTAGTTCATTGAAAAGAAATGTTTGTGCTTATATGACCTGATCAATTTTTCATGCCTGTATTTGTAATCTGAGCAAGTACTTTGAAGATAACAAGTAATACACTGTTGTTACTCTCCTACTATCTTGTTTTGAAATTTTGTATCATTGTTTTTTCTCTTTAAAATAAAAAAAAGGAAAAAGAAAGAAAAAAGGATGCCATTACTAAAATCAGGAATGAAAAGAACAAATATTACCACCAAACCTACAGAAATCCAAACAATTTTAAAGAAGGTAACAGCATGACTCCCAGCTCATGTCCAGAGGCTTGAGAACTAGAGTGTGCTCCAGAGGGCCTCCTGGGGTAAGCATTGGAGTCACACATCTGAGAGCAAGGAGTACTGATATCTACTTATATACACAGCCACACAATTTGATCCTAGGTGAATAATCATTTAGCATAAAAATTATAAGAAATCTCCTGGGGATTGGAAATAGTAACTCCTTTCTCCTTAGCCAGTGTGCACAGAGCCCATCTATAAAAATCAGCTGATCCTGTAACATACAGTAAGTGTTCAATAAACACTTGCTCAGTGAGAGCAAATATTTGAACTAAAAGAGCATACAGAAAATACAGGTTGGCAAAGTATAAATGTTAAACCAGAAACATGAATTAAAATGTCACAACCAAAAAGTTTTTTTAAAAAAGAATGTCTAATTTTTTGTAAAATATTGAGGCCATTAAATTAGGAGTGTATTTATGAATGCACTCAAACCAGATGATGTATTCATCTATGAGCATATATGTGGGATGTTGAGATATGTTCTGGACAAATTATGGCACCTGGTGTTATAATTAAATCTTTAACTACCTCCACAATTAATAAGTAGGGCTGGTATCCTAAAAGCTACTTTCCACATTGCCCATTTCCTTCCTTCTCCATTCACTCTATTCAGTGTGTTAAACCCTGCATGCCAGACATCGTGCTAAATCTTAGGGACCAAAGAGTATAGATGTTAGACACAAAGATGTTCCTGTCCCAGGTTACATTACAGTAGCACCTACAGGTAGTAAATGCTATTTACTCAAGTATTTATTGAAAACATGATTAGTGCTGGGAAAGAAAAGTACTCTAGGAGTGCAAAACAGGGAAAACATGATCTAATTGTAATGTTTGCAAAGTTAACTTCAGGAAGCCTAGGGAAAGGTTGGGGTGAGAAGAAAGGAGCCCAGGTAGAGGGAGGTGCTGCATCAGGGCTTTGTGTGGAGACAGAGCAGAGAGAGCTCAGGAAAGAAGGCCAAGAAGAGCTGCCTCACACGAAAGCAAAGAGCAGTAGTACGAGATGAGAGTTTATAAGGAACAAACTGTTCAGTTGCTGTGCTTTTCTATTGCATGTGGGAGGAATAACTTCACTTTATCAACGTGCTTGCCTTTCTGAGGTTCAGAAGAGACCACTCAACACTGTTTTTTTTTTTTTTTTTTTTTTGGTTTTTCTGCGGTACCGGGAACCGAACTCACGACCTTGCGCTTGCCAGGCAGGCGCTTTTGCCGCTGAGCTAAATCCCCAGCCCCTCAACACTGTTGTTAAAAACCAATCTTTCTACCTTTGAATGTCACAGTCTCACAACACTCAGTTCTGAATTTTCACTGTCTATCACTAAATTGTGTTTTCCACAATTTTAACCCAAAAGTTGTAATCTACAACAGAATGAGAATTCGTGGATCGAAGACATTGTATTGGTTTAAGTAGAAGATAATTATTATTTACTATGAAGTCTTTAATTCCTAGACTTATAATGCTAAATCAATTTTCCCTTATACTCTATGGATTTATAGAGGATTCAAAGTCTTTGAGGCTTGAATGCTAGAAAGATTTTTTGTTTTGTTTTGTTTTGTTTTTCTCTGGTACCGGGAACCGAACTCACGACCTTGCACTTGCCAGGCAGGCTCTTTTGCCGCTGAGCTAAATCCCCAACCCCGCTAGAAAGATTTTTTAAAACATAATTTATTCAATCTCAAAATGATCACTCTCTTGAAATAGTAATACTTTAATGAATCACGTAACTGTTAAATGACATTGCTGTTTCCTGATAATCCACCTGTCAATTCTACAAGTTTCATTGAATATTTTTTTTGACTTTTAAGATACATATGCAATAAATTCTGTAAAATCCATGAGAACTCTGGGAGTTGAATGTGTTGCTATACAGACAGGCACTGAACTTGTTTGTTTTACTTTTTTATATACACCAAATTTATAACGATAGACATTCAAAAATTTATCATCTAATCATAATTTCTTTTGATAGGTTTTAAGGAAAAAGGCCTCTTACAGTTACATTTCTCTTATTTGTATTTGTAGTGAAGATGTGTTTAGAAATTTAGTTTGACTAGCATTTTTTTCCTTAATCACACAAAGTATTGGAGTTGATAAAATTTGAAAATCAATGTCAGAGAGAATTTATGTATTTAAAAGAACAAAGCTTCAAGAAGAAAGAAACATACATACGTGGGCACACAAAAAGGGAAGGGGAAGCCAGGCGTGGTGCTGCACACCTGTAATCCCAGCACTTGGGAGGCTGAGGCAAGAGGATTATTGCAAGTTCGAGGTCAGCCTGGGCTACAAAGTGAGATCAAGGCCAGCCTGAACTGCATAGAGAGACCCTGTCTCAAAAAGACAAAAAGAAAGAAAGGGAAGGGGAGAGAAACTGAGGGTATACTAGCGTGCCTAGAATGAGTAAAGAAATAGTAATGGTTGATGGTTGTGAAGGAAGCCTTAAAAAGTTTGTAAAGTGATAAATCATACTTTTTACCTTCTTCCACTTATGACTTGCATTCCTGAATAGCATATTCTTCCCAACCTTGTTTACCAAGAGTATGCTGTTATCACAAGTGCTTTCAAGGCCATGGAAGAGTAATTGGAATCATAAGGCATATTGGTAATAGGGAAGTTATGTTGGGATAGGCTTTTGTTATCCTAAAAATTCATCCATAATTTTGTTTAAAAAATTGCATCTTGTTTTCATCACCTTGACATTTGAAATTTAAAATGTAAAAATTTTAAGAACAGCTTGTGAAGAAAGACATGTTCTTTTATGAATTATCAGACTGTAGATGGGATGGATGCTGTGAATCACACTGAAGTCCCTGAAGTTAAATGGATCATGTTTTCCGTCACTGAAAAAGTGCTTGTATACCATACAGCATAGGTAAGCTTACGTGGGCAGAATTTGTCCCTAATAAGTACTATTCTTACTTTCACTCTCCTGGAAAAAAAGATATTTTATTTTTGTCTCACTATGTTCGACTTAGCTTCAGTGAACTGGTGTTACGGCAGTATGTTATTTTGGCTTATTCTAATTTGAATTCCAAATTGATTGAACAAGCCCCACATGGACAGGTTGGCATTATTTGTGGGCATAATAGAGTGATTGTTAGAGAAGTGTGGCTTCAAAGTCTACTCAGGGTGTCAAATAGTAAATGAGCCTTTTGTTGGCTTTGGGGGGTTGGATTATTTTTCTTTGTCCTGATGATTTTGAGATTGTTGGATAGAAATTTAACTTTTTCTTCTTTCATTTTGGCAAGAGATTAAAAAAATTCACAATAATGTTTCTTCAAAAGGCTTCATTGATTTCCATAAAACTGTTTCTGAATTAACTTTTATCTCCTGAAAAGCTATGGATAGGACAAGCCAGGCATTTATAAGGCAATTGCAACAATTAGAAAAGTTCACTGCTGGAACTGATCTTTGGTCACTGAGATTAAAAAGTCTGGATGCTGTCATGCCATTTGATTGTGTGATTGTTTAAACCTTACTCATATAGGATTTCAGCTGAAGAGTCTTTGTCTAAGGCCAGCCTAGGAGGCCCAGCTGCATCTGCCCCTGGAATGAATGCCTTTGTGTAAGGGTCAGCCCAGCTCAGATATTTAATAGGCCCCTATTTGTACTCCAACCTATTTCTACATCAGAAGAATGCACACACATATAATGTTTGGCTTCGTACAGTGGTTGAGAAAACATATAGATATTCAGAGGTTTCCCTCACAATGTCACCTCTGGATGATTAAGCCTGGCAGAAAGAAACCTTATGTGATTAACCAAAAATACAGAATGACTGAGTCGTACCAAGCTAAGTTAAGACCATGACTTTATTTTCAAAGCTGTAATTTCCTGCTGTCAAGGTGAACAATATGGTTTTGCTCCTTTGGTTGATCAACTTAACTAGAAAATTTGCAAAATCTCTAATACCATGGACTAAAGTCATCTGGAAAAAGAGAAAAGTGTAAATGGTTTGTTGTAAACTTTCAGAGACATAAACAAAAACTGCCATATAAATCCACCTACCACAAATATGCACATACAAGCACAGTGCTATATATAATGATATGAAATTAGAAAGTTAAACAGGTAATACCATAACTTGATATGGCTGTAGTAATTGAACTTACACCTTCAATGTCTTTTTGTTTAAATCATAATCTCAGAAAGTTGCAATTCATCATTATATCAAAGGGACTAGGAGAAATGTTGCTCAGTAGAAATATGATTGCTATTGAGATAAGAGAGTTCTTTGTTACTTTTTATTGTATGTGACTTTCCAATGTTGCACCATGTTAATTGTACCTGATGTCCTAGGACCTAGATAGCAGTAATATATCTTCACTCTTGTGAGAACACAAAGCATCTCCTTCTCTACCTTAACTTCTGGTATTCCCCAGTATCCTTAGTAAGCTGCAGAGTGGAGCTGGAGCTCGCAGGTTGAGAACCATAGTAAGCACTATATTTAGAAATCTGTGGAAGCATAGCCACTATTCATACTTTACTCTAAATTATAAAAATAAGAAATGGAGAAACATTCTAGCCCTAAAGCCACATGACACTTGTAAGCAATTTCTGAGATTTAATATATTATTCCAAGAAGATTTCAATTGTTCGAAGTTAGTTACTTGTCATTTTAAACATACATTTCCATAGAAACTATTAGACTAGGTATCCGGGATTCATTTAACAGATGGTAATTTTTTCTAATTTGGAAGGCTTGTTGAGGTCTAGAGGTGCCATCAGGGAAAGAGGCTCCACAGAGCTGTCATCACCAAAGTTCAAAGTCTATTTCTTAGCCTTTGATTCTTTCAAAGTAACCAAGAGGGGTGCAAGTTGGGTTGACAAACCCACTGACTGAGGTGTGATAAGAATTTTAATTACTGTGCAGATAACAGATGTATGAGCGTATTTGCATGTTCTCTATCTGAGGTGTTTAGCCTTGATAGCCCTGAAGATTTGCACCAATTGCCACGAGGCTCCTTGATGAGGGAACAAGAATGCCAGGTCTCTAAGACGCGCTCCTCTAAGCAATGGGCAGACCGGCCAGTATTCGTTCAAAACTGAAAGGTACATATCTCTCATTCTGAGGCTCTTTGGACAGTGATACATAAACTGCAAGAACTACTCTGTATACTTCTGTGTTAATTTCACTGAATAAATTAATTGCTGTTCCTAATCAAATTTCCTTTCCACATAACTAGAAAATGATTGGTTGACATTAATTTTACCTTTAGATTTAGGTAGTCTTCCTCATTTCTCAAGAGTTGCTCTAGAAGAAACTTAATTACCTCTTACAGAGCTGATATCAATCATATGGTTAAATAACATCAATGAAAACACATCTTTCTATAGCCTTTATAGTACATCAAAAATAGAAATGAATATAAAATAAGTGTTAGTATATGAATGATTGAAGAACTCACAAGAGATCTTAGTGAGTTGAAGATTGTAAAACAAATTGGAACAAATTACTCCAACATTTTTCATGAAGTTCTATTCTGATCCTATATTGTTCTCCCTAAGATTTAAAAACATTGTATTCCCCATAAACGTTAGCTCGCATTTGTATCTTACTCTTGTTTGTCTTCCGTTGAATCATTCTTTCCTCTGTTGGGCAAGGAGCAAGCAGTCACCAATCTGTAAGCATCATTCACCTCATGTCAGACAGGTCTTGTGACAAATTATAGCCTCCACAGACATGAAAATACATTGATCAACGGAAGTTGTAAAACACAGAAGAAAAATTAATCCATAAAAAAGAAGAAACCATTTTTCTGATTAAGTTTTAAGCTGAGCAGATTCTGTGGTGTTGAAGGTGCACTTTGGTTTCCCATACCGACCGGAACAGGTGCACCATAGTACATTTCGCAGGCTGCTCCTCCTGCAGCTTGTTCTCAGCTGTGGCACAGTCCTAGAATTTGTGTGGATGGCTTTCTCTGGCTCCAAAGTAGGCTTATTGATTCTTGTGCCATATTCATCTCCCGAACAATTTATTATATTTTGTTATTTAGCCCATGCCTAACCACCCAGCTCATGGTATTTTCTTTGTCACTGTGACATGTTTGGTGGAAGCTGTAAACTTGTGAAATGTATGTGAAACAGAGTGTATCAGTATTTTATGGGTATCGCAACAAAGTGCTACAATTTAATTGCTTAACTCACATAAAAGTATTTTCTTGCAGCTTTGTGGGTCCGCTCCTAGCCAGCTACCTGTTGGAACTAATATGGAGGTGTCAGAGGGCTGCATTCCTTTTGGGAGGTGCTGTGGGAAAATCTTTTTCCTTGCCTTTCCTCGCTTCTAGAGGTTGATCACGTTCCCTGGCTCGAGACTTCCTTTATCTTCCTCGAAGACATGAATATTCCATCTCTCTGACCATTTTTCCTCTGGTTGTGACTTTCTCTGTGCATAGCTGGGAAAGTTGATTTGTTTCTAACAAAGCATGTGATTAGACTGAGCCTTTTTGACTCACCGAGGATAATTTCCCCATTTCAACAGCCTTAATTTTAATCACATCTGCAAAATCTCTTTGCTATACAGGGTAAAATACAGTTTTGAAAGGCTAAACCATGGTCTGAATTCTTTATAACCTCCAGATGATGGTGATAGGGGGTGAGGTCTTTGGTAGGTGATCAAGTCATGAGGCAGAGCCCTCTGTAAACGGATTGATGCCCTTCTAGGAGTGGCAGAACAAACTACCCTGTATTATTCCTCATGTACAAGAAAATACACCCTCACCAAACATGGAATACACCAACATCATGATCTTGAATTTTTCAGCCTCCAAAACTGTGAGAAATAAATTTCTGTTGTTTATTAGCCATGAAAGGATTAAGCCAAAAATGACATTTTTGAAAGTCATTATTCTTCTTATCACACACAGATTTTTCTTCAGTGATGCAGACATTGACTTCATGCTTCAGTTTTGTCAGTGAATGTGACAATTGGGACTGCCTCCGCCACACTGCTGTCTGCAGAAAGCTCTGTGACAGAGTGGCAAGGCTGGGACAGAAGAAGGGAAGCTGTGTAAGAAATAGTTAAGTACACAAGGTATCTGTAGAATTTTCTGCAATATAAGTCAATAAAGTTCCTTTAGTGTTTAAGTTGTTTCAATTGAATTTCTTATTATTTTCATTTAAGAGTCTTAACATATATATTTCAAATGTTCATTTTTAGTGTAAGTTGTACTCTGAGTCTGTTTTTTATCTAGCCCGTGGGGACTGTACATATTTCCTAGGCTCAGTGAGACATTTTTGTAAGTACACATAATGTTCAATGATCAGATTAGGATGATGGGAACCTCAATAACTTGAAACATTTATAATTTGTTTGGGTTGGGATCATTCAAAATTTCCCCTTCTAGTTGAGATAAGTAATTAATTGTTGTTAATTGTAGTTGTCCTGCTGTGTTATAGAAAATCAGAAGTTATTCCTCCCACCCAACTGCATCATTTGATTCATTAACCACATTTTTCCCATCCTGCCCATGCCCACTTTTCCCAGCCCCTGATAATCATAACTCTCTACTTCTATAAGATCAACATATTTAGCTTCTCAGTGCAAGTAAGGACATGTGATATTTGTCTTTAGATGACTAATTTATTTCATTTAGGATAATGTCCTCTAGCTCCATGCAGGTTGCCAGAAATGCCAAATTTTTCTTCTTTTTGGGGGGACTGAATAATACTACATTGTATACATCTACCACATCTTCTTGATCCACTCAGCCATTGATGGACACTTGGACTGTCTTCCTTCTTGGCTATTGTGAATGAGACTGCATTATAAACATAGGATGCTTGGTGTTTCTTTGATACACAATAATTTTTGAAACATATGAATGATAAGCTTGTCCAATTACCTAGCAGAGAACTAAGGACTGTCACAAACGCAAACGTAAGAAGCATGGTATTACTGAAATGGATGCCCACTGCCACTGAACTGATGTAGCAGAAACGTTCCATGGAGGGACATGCCAGGCTGAGTACAGCAACCTGGATCCAATCAGACTCTTTGGGCTATCTACCGGCGATGTAAGCAGAGTGAAGGCAGGTCACTTGAGCTTAGACCTAGCGCAAGCTTCTTGATCTTCCAATGCTTAAAATTTTTGCAAATATCAAAACCCAGGAAAATTTTAACCAATGAGGCTAACCCTAGCTTACTGTAGAATGGAGCACACTTCAATTCCCCTCTCTGCAGACCATCTTTACAATTTTTTACTGCTGAGTTTAAGAAATCCAACTGATTTTCATCTGTTTTCAATCACCCTAGAGAAAAGAGCTGTAATAATATATTTTAGAACAGAAATGCAAGATTTGTGAAGTCTTCAGTTACAAAAATGTACAATCATTTCTAATTTATTTCAAAAAGCACACTAGTAAGATATTGCCGAAGACTTAAAAACTCCTTAGTATCTGTAGTTATTTTTGCATGTAAACTGTTTAGATACTTCTATGATGGTCTGTTGCCCATAATTTTAATCTAATTTCAAACTACTTTTATTCCTTAAAGTATAATATTTTGTCCTCAGTTAGATGAAGATGAAAAACATCAAAATTTCTCCTAGATGAAATCTTACCATTTGATCACAACAAAATCTTCAAAAGACTTGAGTCATGCATTTTCTCTTTTAAGAACAAGTTACATGAAGAGGTGTCAAGTTAAAATGAATATTATTAAAATAATGATTGCAAAGACAAATATTTAGTCCCTGAGAATGTTGTTCAGGAAGTCATAATTTTTGTTCCCTCTTAAAGAATATGTCTGCTTTTAAACATCTGGGGACATTCTGTTTTGCCTTGTGTTATTAGCAAGGAAGTAGACTTTGACACTGTATTCAATACCAATTATTTAAAAATGATTACAAATGGAATAAAGATATTTTTCAGTTGGAGTTAAATAGGTTGCTTTAAAGTATTAGAAGTACAGCAGATCAATGTCTATATAGAATTTTTGTTAGGTTTGAGTAAGTTTAAAATTCTAGAATTGAATCAAAATTATTTCAAAAGGTTTTATTTTAAACTGTCTGGCAATACTCTTGTCACACAGATAATGTGACACTTCTTTTATTTTTTTTTACTTTATTTTAGAAATAAAAGAAGAAAAACAATAAACAGACATCCATTTACAAAATAGCATAAGAACAATGCAAACAATACAGAGTTATAGACAAAGTGGTAGGAAATTAACAATGGTTGTTGTATTATGTATTGATATCTTCAAAGTGGTTTCTCAGGAAAACAAATAGAGACGTACAAGATTGATCAAACAAGTAATCATTAACTGTTCCTTTCAGTAAGCAATAGAAGACAATAGTATAACTATGTTAGATATCCTGTATATACATATTTACCTAATTTCTCCTTTTTTCCCTTCTCTTTTCTCACACCCCAGTGCCCTTTACTTTTGAGCATATTCCTTTCATTTCACAATGTCTATCATATCTCCTAGCTTTTATTCACACTTTCAGGTTCTTACACTAGTGAGACAATATGTTGCTTACACATGCAGATCTGATTTATTTCACTTATGAGTATGGTCTCTAGTTGTGACCATTTACCTATAAAAGCCTCAAGTTTATCTTTCTTTATAGCTGAGTAATATTCCATTATATAAAAGTACCACAATTTTCTTAGTCCTTGGTGGATGGACATTTGTGTTGATTCCACAATTTAGCAATTACAAATAGTGCTGCTCTGAACATGGGTGCACATATATCGCTGTGATATGATGTTTTTAGATCTTCTGGGAAAATACCTGGAAGGGGAAGAGCTGGATTGAATGGGACCTCTAGACCTAGTTTTGTGAGGAATCTCCAAACTGATTTCCACAGTGGTTTCACCAGTCTGCATTCCCACAAGCAGTGGAGAAGGGTTTCTATTTCTCCACAGTCTCACTAGCATTTATTATTGGTTGATTTCTTAATGATAGCCATTCTTACTGGGGTGAGATGAAATCTCAGTGTTCATTTAATTTGCATTTCTTGAATGACTAATGATGTTGAACATTTTCACATGTATTTATTTACCATTTGTATTTCATTATCTGAGAAGTGTGTGTCCATCTCAGATGCCCATTTTTGGACTGAGTCTTTCAATTTGGGGGGACTGATGTTTTGTAATTCTTTGTACGTTCTAGATAGAAGACTTTTGTCCAAGGGACAATCACCTAAAATTTTTTCCACGTTTGTGGGTTTTCTTTTTACTCTGCTGGTGATTTCTTTAGATGTGCAGAAATTTTTCAGTAGGATGAGATCACAGTTGTTGATTCTTTGAAGTATCTCACATGCTGTTTGGTTTTTGTTCATGAACTCTCTGCCTACCCCTATGTCTTCTAGGTTTTTACCTATTTTCATTTCCAATAGATTTAGTGTTTCTGGTTGAATATTGAGATCTGTGATCTATTTTGACTTTAGTTTGGTGCCTGGTGATAGACTTGGGTCTATTTTCAGTCTTTGGCAGGTGGCCAGCCAATTTTTCCAGCACCATTTATTAAAGAGGCTATCTTTCTTCCAGTGAGTTTGTTTGGCCCCTTTGTCAAAGATTAAGTGGCTGAGTGTGTTTTTGGTTGTATCTGTGTCTTTCAGTCTGTTCCATTGATCTTCTGGTCTGTTTTTTAGCCAGAACAATGCTGATTTTATTACAGTAGCGTTGTAGTATAATTTCAGGTCAGGGATTGTGATTCCACCTGACTTGTCCTTGCTGCCCAGGATTGCTTTTGCTATTCTAGGTCTTTTCTCGTTCCAGATGAATTTAAGGCATGTTTTCTTGAGATCTGTGAGGTATACTAATGGTAGTTTAGTGGGAATTGTATTGAATCGGTACAACAAGTTTGGTAGTATGGCCATTATCACAATGTTTGTTCTTCCTATCCATGAGCAAGGAACATTTTTCCATTTATTGCAATCCTCTTCAATCTCTTTTTTCAGAGTACTGTAGTTTTCATTCAATAGATCTTTTACTTCTTTTGCTATGCTGATTCCTA
>NW_004955479.1:5999762-6035575 GCF_000276665.1 Chinchilla lanigera | reverse complement strand
TATTGGGTTGTTCAGGAATTTGATATCTTCTTGACTCATCCTTGGTAATTCGTACATATCTAGGAATCTGTCCATTTCTTCTGAGTTTTCTATCCTATGGGAGCAAAGATTTTAAAAGTAGGTATTAATGATCTTCTGAATTTCTGTGGTATCTGAATTTCTGTAGTAATTTCATCCTTTTCATTCCTTATTGCGTGAATCTGAACTCTTTCCTTCCCTTTTTTGATGAGGTTGGCTAGGGGTTTATCAATCTTATTTATTCTTTCAAAGTACCAACTCTTTGATTCTTTTATTTTTTGGAGGATTTTCTCCACCTCAGTTGCATTAATTTCTGCCCTGATCTTATAATTTCCTACTCTTTGGGCTTTGGGCTTAACTCGTTCTTCTTTCTGTTAATGTTTGAAGTGCAGTATTAAGCTATTTATTTGTTCTCTTTCTGTTTTCCTTATGTGTGAGTTTACTGCTATGAATTTCCCTCTGAGGACTGCTTTCATTGCATCCTGCAGATACTGGTAAGTTGTATTTACATTTTCATTTGTTTGTAGATATTTTTAAATTTCTTCTTTAATTTGTTCTATTACCCATTGGTTGTTCAGGAGGTTGTTGTTTAATTTCCAAGTGTTTGTGGAGTTTTTGGAGTTCCTTTTGTCATTAATTTCCAATTTCCTTGCACTGTGGTCAAATAATATGCATGGGATAATTTCATTCATTTACATTTAGGTAGGTATGCTCTATGGGCTAGAATGTGGTCTATTTTAGAGAAAGACCCATGTGCAGCTGAGAAAAATGTGTATTCTGATGTTGTGGGGTGGAACACTCTTTATACATCTACTAAGTCCATTTGTTTGCAGGTTTGGTTCAGATCTATTATGTCCTTGCTGATTTTTTGTCCCATTGACCTATCTCATTATGTCAGTGGGATGTTGAGGTCCCCTATTACAATAGTCATAGGTCCCCTATTACAATACAATAGGTCCCCTATTATTAATTATATGGGTTTTCATGTTTGTTAAGATTTATATAGTTTGGTGCTCCGATATTTGGTGCATACATGTTTATGATTGTTATCTCATCCTTTGCAGTTTTCCCCTAACAAGTATGTAGTGACCTTCTTTATTCCTTTTGATTGTTGTTGGTTTGAAGTTTACATTGTCTGCAATGAGAATAGCTACACCTGTTTTTTTCTGGTTTCCTGTTGCATGGAGAATTGTTTTCCGTCCTTTGACTTTCAGTCTGGATTTCCTTTTGAGTAAAATGTGTTTCCTGTATACAGCATATCATTGGATTTTGTTTCTTAATTCACTCTACCAGTCTGTTTCTTTTGACTGGTGAATTGAAGCCATTTATATTTATGGTTATAATCGATATGTGTTGACTTACTATTGTCATGTTATTTACTTGCTGTGGGTTTCCTACTTTTTCTACATGTTTAATTGCTTGCTCTGGTTGAAGCTTCCTTTTTTTGTTGTTCTTGAAATTGTGGTCATTTTTTTCTCTGTTTAAAATATCTTTTAGTACTCTTTTAATGATGGTTTGGCACTCATGAAGTTCTTCAGTTGTTCTTTGTCAAGGAAATATTTTATTTCTCCATTGAATTTGAAGGATAGTTTAGCAGGGTACATCAGTGTTGGTTGGAAGTTGTTTTGTCTCAGGACCTGTAGTATTTTGCTCCAAGCTCTTCTTGATTGGATAGTTTGCGTTTTCGAAGTCTGCCATGATTCTTATGGGCTTTCCTTTATAGGTAATCTGTTTCTTTTGTCCAACAGTTTTTAATATTCTGTTCTTTGGCTGGATATCTGGGATCTTGATTATTATATGTCTAGGTGTAGTTTTATTTCGGCTGTGGCTAGTTGGGGTTCTATATGCCTCATTCCCCTGCACATCAGAATCTTGTCCCATGCTTGGGAAGTTTTCTGCTATTATTTCTGCAGATATTCTTTTTATGTCATTTGTGTTGCCTCCTGCTGCTTTATTGACTCCTATTAGTCTCACATTATTTCTCTTTGCCTCTTCTTGCAGCTGTTGAATTGATTTTTCCTGGATCCTTGTTAATTTTAAGAGATCCTTCCTTTCAGGATCATCAACTGCCATGCTGCCTTCAATATCTGAAATTCTATCTTCAGCTTTGTTCAAGTGGTTTGGCAGCTTTTAATGGAAGTTTTGATTTCCTAGATATCTCTTTGAAAATGTTTCATGCATTCTAGTTCTGACCTGTATTGTTCATTTAATATTTCCATCATTTTCCTATGCTCATCTAATTTTTTGTATATGTCTTCTTTAGATGTGCTGAGCAGTTCTTTCATTACTGATGTCATTTCTTTTTCATTTGGGTGATTATTTCTGATCTGATTTCTTCTGTGGCCTGTTGGAGTTATTTTTTTACCTCAGTTGTGATCATTTCAGAGATTTCAGGTATGTGACTTTCATGTTCTCCTATGTCAGTACTTGTTCTGGGTAGAGTTGAGTTCCAAGATTGCATTTTGCTCCTATGTCTTGTCATTTGGGATGTCATATGGAAAGTGCTGAGCCAAATGCTACCCAGGCAGCTCACCAAAGGTCTCTAACAACCTTAGTTTACCTGGATATCAGACATATCCCAAGGTGGTAGAGGGCAGTAGAACACTGGGCCCGGGATCCCCAGGCAAGTGGTGGGGTGCATGGCTCAGCCCACAACTGAGATGGTGGGGGGAATGCTGGCCTTCAAAACCAGAGTCTCCAGACCATCAATGGAAAATGTGTGGGACTCAGCTGTGAACTTGATGGTGGCTAGTCAGGGGCTGCTGCTCTGGGTTCCTCAAGTAGCTGGTTGAGGGAGGGTGGGCCTCACCTCCACTGAGAGGCCCACAGAGACAGGGCCACTCCAGCGTTGCTTCCCTGTCCTAAAGGAGCATGGCAGGGTGTCATTGCAGGCCTCACCCGCCAACAGAGAAGTCCACAGAGACAATGCTGATCATACTTCTTTTATTAAGCATCCTAACATTTTCTTTGGCTGTTTGTGTAGCAGCTGCTGGGAAATTTTATATCCTTTTGGAATCCTATGTAGAGCTCTGAAAGACAGTGAGATTCCCTGGGTAGTTTCCAGTTCTTCACTCTCCAGCAATCTTATTATTTATATTAGTTATTATAAATAGAGTAGAGTTAGGATAAGTTTTTCTTTTAAAATGGTATCAGAAAAGTGAGGAAAGATGTCACAGATCTCAGTGATGTGATACTTCTGAAGGCTTAATGTCAGTATTCATGTTGAAATTCATTTCTCTATATTCTGTCAAACTTTAGCCTGTCCCTGCTCCAGCAGGTCTGAAACTTCAGTTGGAAGACTCGAAGGTGGAGGGTGAAGTCGTGGTGGGAATCACTCTGGCACGTGTCTGGTGGCTGACACTGGTTGCAGGTGACACATTACCTGGGATGGTGGATGGAACCTGTAACCTGAGCATCCTCACCACCCAGAGGCTGGGCTCCAAGGGTCAGGGTCTAGAGAGCCAGAGCCAGAGGCTGTGTCTTTGTTATAATCTGGTCTCAGAAATCACATAGAATAATGTTCACCCTATTGTCTGGAGCATTCACAAGACTTCCCAAGTTCAAGGATCAGGGATAAGCATTTCCTCCTGATAGGCAGTGGTAAAGTTTTGAGAGTACAGAGAACAAAGATATTTTGGTGGTCATTTTGGAAAATACTATCTCTCACATCTTGTAATAAAGCAACCTCAATCACTGAATCACTGACTGCATATAATTGTGTAATGGTGTATGATATGGTAGTTCTTTAAAGACTTAAATCCTGTCCATTTGGAGACTTTTATTTATTGAAATATTTCCATTTCTTTCTAAAATCCCTATTGATATACTCTGACTCATCAATCTCCTTAAAATATGAAAGATTCAGGTAAGATTTTATTAGAAAATAAAATAAACTGTATGCCTCCTAAATTAACTGTAGCTTTTTTAGTAATATCACATTATTATCTTAAAATGGATACCTTCCTAACTGGTGTTTCCTCTGATTCTGAAAATTCTAGGTTGAGTTACTTTTTCCCTCTTTTTAATTTTCTCTACTCTTCTCTCCCTTCTGGTCTCTCCTTTTTTTCTCTCTTGCTTGCTCCTCTCTTTTTTTCTCTTATTTTCACCTTTAGCTCTGTCTTAAATATAAGGACACTATTTATACAAATTTAACTTTGTATTGCTAAATTTTGCTGGTTTTCCCCCATGATGCTGAGATGTACTGGTTTCTTGATCTGGCTATACACCATAGTCCCAGTTTCCTAAGATCTTGGATCTGGGAATTGGCTGGAGCTCACAGTTGGTTAATGAATCATCTCAAACCTCAAACAGTGATCTTCTTATCTAGGAAAAATGTTTCAGAGATTGCTTTATTATCAATTCATTGATCATGAGGATCAGCAAATTCTTTTTGTACTTTTTCCAACACTATTGAAAATAGTAGTAAGATCTTTATGATAGTCAGACTTTTGGTGACATATATTTTTCCTTAGTTAACTGTAAAAAGCCTCCTTATATACATGTATCCATCCTTTAATCATATATCTAATGAATGTATATTGTACATTTTTCTGAGGTGTCTGCTATAAGGACTCCAGGTGAAGAAGATATGAATTGTAATGCAAGTAAAATTAGCATATGTAAAATTTTAGGAATATATTTGTATGTAATATACTAAAGGTATTCTGTATCTGTTTTCTCAAGAAAAATTTGAGTTCAGAAGGTGAACAGCATTAATTTCTCATCTCATTAAATTTAGAACAAAATTTATGCTAATTAAGTCTATTTGATTTCTTTATGAAATTACAACAATTGCTTCTCTACTCTCAATAAACCTTTCTTATGTTCATGTCAAGTTGGTTCATGTCAAGCTGGTTCAATTCTATATCCATGGCAAATAAAAAACTTCCTTGTTCCATGACCAAGAAAATTAGAAATAAGAAAATTTTTAAAATTTTTTTTGTTATTCGAGGGTGAAAACACACAATGAAATCTAAAGATTAAGATTGAGCTTATAATAGACAGTATACACCATAAGAAAAAAGTAGCCCAAAATACTATAATTTGTCTGAAATAGTATTCAAGTTATACAGGTTCTTTTGAGAAAGGGAATAGGCATATTTTTACTGAAAGAAGGCAGAAGTACTTGGCCCATTTGAATGAATCTTTGATAATATAATTACAAAAAAAAGATAATATAATTACAGTGGTACCTCAGTTGATGAACTTAATTAATTCCATAAATCTGGGAAAAGTGGCTATATTTGTGTTCATTTGGGGAAGATAGCTGTGCATTGCTGAAGGAGGAGTTCATGAACAGAAGCAAAATTTTGCCAAATGCTTTGTGAACCATTCTTAAACAGAAGTATTCATGAACTGAGATGTTACTGTAATGATAATAAAAAGTGAAAATTATAGTTAATACTACAGCCACTTTTTAGTCCTGCTGTGTTATATTAGACAGGGTTCTTTAGAGGGTTAGAATCAATAGATTGCATTGAGTCAGAAGGTCCAGGTGCTGATCAGTCCAAGAAGCTAGAAGCCTCAGAACAAGGTGTAAGGGATCCTTACACCTTTCAGTTGGGACCCTTAGGTGGATTAGATTAGCAGAACTGGACCCTGTTAATGGGTAGAAAAAAGGGGCCTCTAATCTCAGTAGGCAGCAGAAATGACCACCTCTGGTACTGACACCAGCTTCTGGGTAGGTACCCAGTCCCACTTAAAACCCTCTTTAAGTAGGTTACTCCTTCCTAAAAATGCTTCCCTTCCAAATTTTCTTGTTGGCTCACCTAACCAGGACCCTAGCAACAAGTCCAACAACCAACTAAGGAATGACGGTCCAAGAGGGGAATGGGGATGGGACCCTAACTCTATAAGGACAGGAATGCGGGCCTGCACTCGGTGGTGACCCAGCTTTGGGTGCTCCTGCTCCTCCAACAGAGTGGCATTGTAGCGCTTCTTGCAGTACCTGCAATAAAGGTTTTGCTTTGCACTGGTCTTCTGTGACTCCTTTTCCTCTTTTTATGTTGGACAGAGATACAAGCCCAGTGAGGGTAAACTTGGGGACTCTGAGACCTCAGACCCACCAGACGGAACAAAGAGGGACCACAAATGCAGCCACAAGTCCTTGGGGCAGGCTTTTAGAGTTGCAATGATTATGGGTGTGAGAGCTACACCCGCCCTAGGGTGGAAGTTTGCATATGTAAGGGAGAGGAAGAGGCTGCTTGCCGCCATTCCTCCCTTTTGGTGCTTGTTGTTTTTGCTGTGTTCTGCCGCCATGATCTGTAGCCCTCTGCCATGTGCCATTCTGCCTTATAACCTGCCAGGTATGGACTAAAACCTCCACAAACTGTAAGCGAAATAAACCTTTCCTTCCTTAATTTTGGGCATCAGGTATTTTGTCCCAGCAATTAGAGAAAATTAACCAAGACAGTCTGACACCGAATGTAAGTTTTCCCCACCATGTTGTGGATTTGCCTTCTGGAAAATGCAGCTGATTTTTAAAAGTCAATTATAACAGCACAGTGGTTTGCAGCAGTGACGGTGTTCCCCAGCTGACTTAAGCAGCAACATAAGTTTGCCAAAAGGATGGGGGTAATTTGATCTAAATACACCAGGACTCTTGTAGCTGTTAAGATCTGGGTTAGGAACAGACATAAGGTCTTTAATGTGCAGCAACAGAGAGGTGAATCTGACCAAGTCTTTTTTTGTACTCACAGCAACCTGCTCAAGATTCAGCTCCTCAAGAGAGTTTGCTTGGCCTCGGTCTGTGGCTTGTGGGAGAGCATGTGATTGGCAGTACCCCCGAGAGTTCCATATTGAGATACGGGAGATGATTGTCACATCTCATTATTAAGCATGGGTTAGGCTTTGTTTTCTTTTTCAATTCTAAAACTACCTATTAGAGATTCCTTAATAATCCTAGAGATTTACTGACTATATTCTCCTGTCATGTTTATATTGTCTCCCCAAAGGGATACTCAAACACTTACTTTGAATTTATTCAATCTTAAAATATCAAATGCATAATTGACCAAAATCCTCAGATCTTTGTAATCCCACATCAACTCAAACTGAAAAATATGCTTTCAAGTAGACAGGTAAATTAGCAGTTAATATGCCTTTAAAGAAAAAAAAAAAACAAACAACATCTGAGTGTTTCAGAACTGTACTACTAGCCTTTTCTTGAGTTGAACGCATGGATAAGACACAGATATTTCAATTAATAATGGAGCAGTGTTCCACACCTGGAGGCATGCTTGCAAAGACAGATGTCATAGAGAGGTCCTTGTTGAAATATTTGGACCAGTATCCAACTCACTTTACAGCATAAGCTAACATGGAGTAAGACAGATATCCAACATGTGTATTAAGATTATATTAGGGGAGTACAGTGTTGGGGAGAGCATGGCCAAGTTTATGTCATGAATCTTGGCAAATATTTCACTAATAATGAAGCAAACTTGAGGGTTCCAGGACTTTGGAGCATACACATGAAGGAATAAATGGTTCTACTGTGCACTTTATATTTCTTTAATAATAAATATTAATTCATCAATTAATTGGCTTATAGAAATCAATGAACTAAAATGGTAAATTACAGCCATTATTAAATATATCCTCTAATTTAAAAAGTTCTTTGAAGTGAAAAAAGTTTAAAAGTGCATTTATACCATACCTATAAGTTCATAGAGACATTTCAGTTATTCAGAGCCACAAAGTGAGGTAGACATTCTATATACTTGAACTATATGAAATCACCAACTTTGTCACCTAATATTGGCATTTTAAATAAGTTCAGCCTCATCGCTGGCTTTCAATCAAAGCCAAAAGTTTGTTTAAATAATTTAAACAAGCTGATAGAGCTGTGGTAAAGCCGAATTTCACCCAAAGACCATCTCGGTACAATCTCTCCTGGGTTGTCAGTGTATAGTCTTGTTCGTGTCTCAGTGACATTTCCGGCTCTGTGGTAGTGACATCGTAGTGCAAGCAATTTTGGCTTGAAGGTAGGACCACTTCCACATCTTAGCAAGACATAGGAAACATTACAGTCTCTTCATGCTTAAACCATCCCAAAGTGCGTAGATCCATATTACTCCCTCTGCAGAAGATCTTGTCCTTGCTACAGCAGGAGGGAAGAGGGAGTCGTGGGAAAACTCATCCCAGTTTATTTAGAAATAGACTGACCAGTATATTTAGCAGTGTACTAAAGAAATAAGAAAAACCTAAGTACCTTGAAAAATAAATCTTATATATATATACATCTTTTATAAGCCAATAAAATCAATTTTGATAGATTTGCTTCCTGAGATACAGAGCTATTGTGTGATACACATAACTTTTTCCCACATATGCAAGCAGGAAACAAAAATATCCTTGAGTCAACCTAGTTCATATCTTCACATAAGTATGTACTTAAAATCATTTGTCATATCTGGCTTTGTGTTTGCTTCTTTGTCTCAATTCAAAATATACCACGCTGAAAATAAATCTTGGAAGCAACCCAAATGCCCATCAAATGACAAATGGATAAAAAGGATGTGTTTTTTTTTATAATGGAGTATTACTCAGATATAATGAAAGATAAAGTTGAGGCTTTTATAGGTAAATGATGCAACTACAGACCATACTCACAAGTGAAATAAATCTGTCTCACATGTGTAAACATCATATTGTCTCTTTAGAGTAAGAAACAAAAAGAATAAACAAGATACAAAATGTACAATAGATACTGTGAAAGGCAAAGACACTGCTCAAAAGGAAACAGCAACTGGGATGGGGAAAAACAAAGAAGGAAGGGGAAATACACACACACAGAGACACACACACACAAACACACACAAAATAGCTAAGATTAGCTAACATTAATTTCTATTAGTTAATTTAAAGGAACAGTTAGTGCTTATATTGTTTGATCAATTTTACATGCCTTTATCTGGTAATCTGAGCAACTACTTTGAAGATAACAATATGCAATATAATAACCATTATTAATTTCCTATAATCTTGTTTTGAAATTCTGTATTGTGCTTTTTTGTCTTTAAAATAAAAATAAAAACTAATTTGAAATTGAAATAAAAAAGAATAGAAAAGACTTTCTTTTAGGAGCGTCAAGAATATATTGATACATTTCTTTCTCCTCCGTGATTCTTCTTGCTGCCTTGTGTATGTGGCTATTTCAGGAAATTTTATTTTGAACTAATAAACATAGAAGCAATTTGACAAAGACGATTGCTTTTCTGGTGGAGAGATGTTAGGTCATGTCAGTCACAATTTCATCTATGAAAATAATTTTAAAGATCCATCTCTGTTTTTCTTTGGATCCCAGCATCTCTTTGTTTTCTTTATCACACCAGCGTTTTTATCTCTTGATTCTTGATATGGAACAAAAAATAAATGTTTTCAAATAAGTCCATTTAAAACATAGTCTCAAGAAAAATGGGCTTTTTGATATCCTATAAAGATGTAAAATTTATTTTAGTTTCTTTTTTTATATCTTGCCCTATGGAACTAGTATTGTGAGAAATTACTTATTAAAATAGAATATGCTGAAGTTTGCAGCATAAATAGGGTATCTTTTTATGCTGGAGAATATTAGTTGTGATTTCAGATGCGTGAAATAGTGAGCTAAATATTATAGTCGTAAAATTTGCTATGTCAGACAGCTGATTATATGAAAATGACTTAAATTAGAATTGGTTTCCAAAGCCAGATTTGGAAAACTATGCTCATTGGGCCAAAACTAGCTGTCTACATTTTGTAAATTAGTGCCCTTATTTTTAAAATATCATCCATGGTAGCTTTCATTCCACAGTGACAGAGCTGAGAGCCTGTAACAGAGACTATACAGTGTACAATGCCAAAAATATTTACTGTTGTGCTCACTTTTATCTTTCTGATGCCAGATTTATGTCAAAAAATGTTTAGAAAGAAAATCTATGTAATGAATACAAGGGAAAGATGAAAACGCAATCCGATTTGCCATCTAAATTGAAGGCTGGAAAATAAACCTTTTAGGGTTTTAGGCTAAATTAACATTCATTTCAGGAATTGCAGTTCAAAAAAAGGCAGATGAGAGTGAATATATAAAGTGAAGAAGTCAGTAGCATAGTTGTTGGGATAATTAATTTTGTAGGACACAGGTTTTACATAACAGTTGTACCAACTTTTATGCTTTAGTCAGCCAATAAAAGGTGGCCCTATAAAAAGCTGGAATTAAGTCTTTCAACACAAAGCTCCATAATTGTCCATCATCTCTATTCCCAAAGAATTAAAGTATTTCTTGCATTTATGCTGCATCTTTGGGACCACTGGAGCTTGTATTAGTTGGAATAATCTAGGTTATGGCACAACTACCAAATATCAGTGGCCTAAAGGCAGAGTTTAAATCTCACCCACAAAAACTATATTGTATGTCTTGTGGCCCAGCAGGCAGCAACACTCCATGTAATGACTCATCTTTGCATTTCTGTATCAACACACTTCCTAGAACAGCAGTGGGAGAAGAATATTATGAAATATCTCATAAGGACACCCTTCCACCCAGAGATAATGCACTTCACTTCTACTTACATTCTGTTTTCTCAAGAAAGCCACATGGCCATCCCTAACTTCAAGGAGGTGAGGAAGTGCCATCTCCCCATGAAAAAGAGGACAGGAGACACATTTGAGGAGCAGCAGAAGGCAACTGGAAAAAGGACCAGATCAAGAGTTTCCATCTCACTCTTTCTCTTTCGCTAATGAGAGCTCCTCTAGAGTGTCCACAGGAGATCAAGTATTTAGTTTCATTAGTGGGAAAGACCAGCTAGAAGAAGGTTGGGATTCAGTATATGCACAGGCAGACAAGGGTGTGGGTTGATAGCTTTATTGCAGATAGCTAACTTATGAATTCATGGTCATTATACATTTTATTTATTTTCTGTTTTATGAAGCATTTTATTTATTTTCTGTTTAATGAAGCTATTTTCTTTAGCTTCCAGTGTTTGGTAGGAAACCGGGATCCTTTTATGACCAGGTTCTTTGTGTAAAAACCCATTTCCAGTGGTGTTTGCCCCTGGATCTAGAAGCATCTCCCACTGGCTTCTACATGGTAGTAATTTTTTTTGGTACCAGGAATTGAACTCAGGACCTTGTGCTTGCCAGGCAGGTGCTTGTGCCACTGAGCTACATCCCCAGGCTCATGGGTTCTACATGGACAGCATTCTGAACCAGCTCTTTGTCTTTTCTTCAGTCCAGCATGAAACTCCGAAAAGCCATTCTTGTAGTGATTTCTTCTTGGTTGTGCAACTCCTTATTTACTATAGTTAGCATCAATATTCATTCTTGCTCCAGTAATTGTGTTCTAATTCATATTTTTAACAGAATTTCGTTTATTCTAATACTATTTTGTCCTGTTCCTCATATGTCAATGACCACCTGATCACAAGTAAATAACATTACATAATACTCATGAGATAAATTCAGACTACTCACACACAGTGGGAGAAAAGTGTTATTCACATTGTTCATGTCACTTTAGTACATCAATTTTACTAAGCATTCATTATAAAGTACCTTGAAAATATGGTTTATGTCTGTGTGTCCCCCCAAAGCCTCCTGTGGCCCTGGGGCAGGCTATTAGAGTTTGAATATGGGTGTGAGAGCTACACCCACCCTGGGGTGGATAGTTTGCATATGTAAGGGAGAGGAGGAAGCTGCTTGGGGCATTCCTCCTCCTGGATTCCTCCCTGATGGGTGGCTTGCTGCTTTGCTGTGCTGCTGCCCTGAGATGCAGCCCTCTGCCACTTGCCACTCTGCCTTATAATCCTGCCATGTACGGATTAAAACTTCCACGAACTGTAAGCGAAATAAACCTTTCCTTCCTTAATTTTGGGCGTCAGGTATTTTGTCCCAGCAACGAGAGAAAAGTAACCAAGACAAGTAGATTAATTTCTTTTTGCAGTTTTCTCTATAGTACATATGAAAATGATAAGTGATGGTCTATGTGCTCTGAACTTTGCAAATAAATCCCTGTCCCTCAGTTTCACATATATTTATAGTATTAATCACACTTCCTGTAATTTCATTGTTATGTTTCATTATGTGTATGGACTCTTAAAGAAGGCTTCAGTTTCTTGCAAATTATTTTTCTGTCTTTCTTAATGAAGTAGTAAATTAATACACATACTGGAATCATTGCCAGAGTACATATGACTCTATAAACTTCAAGGTATCTGCCTTGCCCCATGCCTTAAACTGAGATTCCTCACAAAAAAGACATTTGAATTCTGTTGGTCATTACAGTCCTCAGTTGTAATAAGCATTACCACGTTAAATTTATGCTTCTTGCTTTTAGAATCAGAATTATAACTTGAAATATGACCCACACTGATTGAATCTCTGTCCCGTTGTTTAGTGTTCAACACTTCAATATCAACTTAGGTTTCACATTAATCTTATACCCCTTCCCCAGTATCCAATTTGGAAAAGATTGAACTATCTGAAACAAAATATCTGGAGCTTGATTAATATTTTACAGGTGCTTCAAGGGGCAGCATGTAGAGACTTGCTTCAAAATGGTGTCCAGAATTCATAAGTCTTTGTCCTGCCAATGACCATCACCAGTGGGCCACTGAGCATGGGTCTGGTGGTTTTCTATTAATGCTGGGCATTATTGATGATGTCCTCTCACATCCAAATATTTATGCAATTCACAGTTGGCATCTCGCTGGAGATTGATGGCCCAATGTACAATGATGGGTTTGTGATGGATTTCACTTATGATTGTTTCTTGACTGTTTCCTTTAGCATTCTTCCCTGGCTGTACATCCACCGAGTCATCAAGCTCAATAAATGCAGCTTGTCAAGTTCACACACATCTTCCAGGCATTTCTGTTCAATGTGTTCTTTTACTTGAAAGTATAATAAAATAAAAAACTCCTATTTTTCTTTCTGCCCAATGTAATTGTTCTTTTTCTAGCTATAAATCACTGAGTATTTCAAGTTTTTAATTATAGGGTATGATTGATAGTTTTAAAACGTCATATAGCACACTAGGTGTGGAGCAGTCATCAGTTCCCATTCTTAATATTTAAAGGAGGAGAAAAGAAGACAAAGTAATAACTGGAAAAAGGCAAACATTTTTGAAATTATGATCAAGTGTTCAATAGAAATGAAAACAACAGTTTAAACTCAAAACAGTTTAGTAAAACTTTAAGATGTGTTCTCCAGTTTTTCATATTATGATTTTTGTTGATTTATTTCCATTGACAAATACATGGCATTGTGCCCTCTCATCTCGACAGTCCATCACAATGGGTGCATAACCTCAGTCACTTATTCCAGTCTTGTACCTCTTCCAACCTTACCCTTGCTCTGTCTTCTGCCGGACAACTATGCCTTACACACACCTCCTGACATGTCAAAACCTTTGCTATCTTCACTCTCCACCGAAAATCTTGCTCCATATTTTCATGAATAAAAGCCACCTAAAAGCAGATAACTTTCCCAAACTACACGATCCCCTGTATTCGACTATCTGCTCTTTTCATTATGAGGGACTCACCGTCCCTATTCGTAACTGCACACCTCTTTCTACTGTGCACTCACTCTTACCCTCTCTTATTTGCTTAATTACTATGGTTAGCATTTCTTC
This sequence comes from Chinchilla lanigera, assembly GCF_000276665.1. Lineage (NCBI taxonomy): Eukaryota > Metazoa > Chordata > Mammalia > Rodentia > Chinchillidae > Chinchilla > Chinchilla lanigera. The sequence continues at coordinate 6,021,945 of NW_004955479.1, read as the reverse complement.
TCTTTCTCTTATCAATTTTCAAGTTTCTTTCTTTGCTAGGTCATTTGTTTTGAGACAACATCTCACTGTACAGTCCAGGCTGGCCACAAACTCAAGGAGATCCTCCCACCTCAGCCTCCCAAGTGCTAGGATTGCAGGCTTGCACTGCCATCCTCCGCTGCTATGTCATTATTGTCACCATAAAAAGGCTCTTATTTCTCTTTGTTAAGATTAAAACAATCTTCTCAACCTCACTCATCTTTAGCTAATATGCCTTTTAAAAAGCTCTCTAGAACTCTTCTCTATAACCCGTGTCTGGTTCTTTTCATCTTCAGTCTCTTAAATCAACTGTAAACAGATATTTGCTCCCTCTGTGCTATGAAAAGTCCTCTTTATACGGGTAGCAGTGAACTCCCCACTAACTCAGTTGGTAAGTTTTTCTGAATTCATTTTTGTATTATATCACAAATATCATCACTTTACATTATTTCCATTGTGAACAGGTTGGTGAAAGTTACCTAGATTATAACCACCCTATTGTCTAATTATGACACTCTTTTCTTGAGGGAAGATATAGTGGTTTTATTTCTGTTTTTATTGTATGACAAAGGGTGCATGGTAATAAATGTCCAGTGAACAAATTCATGGAATGAAAGGGATGAAGACTCATCCATTCCTGTAAGTTGGGCGTGCAGAACATAAGCTCTTATGCAGGCGTTAGTGTTGCTGTTGGGACAGTGACAACCCAAGTTACTCTCTGGAATTAGAGAACATTCCATTCTTCTCTGAAGGTATTCAGGAATGGATATCGAGGATAAATTTAATTACCATAGGTTACCTTGAGTAATTTTCAGGCCCAAACTAATGTCTGCTTTCTTAATATCATCATCATCACCATCATCATCACCATCATCACCATCATCATAGCCATTTATAAATACCACTCATAATATTTTTCTCCTGTAAAATACCCTCAGCATTTGGCACAGATATGTTGTGATAAGAGGCATAGGCAGCACAGATATGCAGTGAGAAAACCAGACATATTTCTGGCCACTGAGCCCTCAGAGTGGTTACAAATTGTGATGACTGTCACTAGGAAGTATATTGCGGTATTTTAAAAGTGTTTTAGAAACAGATTCATGGGGATATATTTCCCATATGATAAAATTCATCCTTCTGAAGTGGACAATACAATGTGTTCAGTGCAGGTACACAGTTGTGCAGCTATCACCGGAATTGTAGAATGTTTTTGTCATCCCCAAAAGAAACTCTAATACTCATGACCCGTCACTCTCTAATCCGTACTTCCCCCACCCAATGGTTCCTGACACCCACTTACCAGCTGGTGCCTCTCTGGCTTTGCCTATTCTGAGCTTTTATTGTAACTGTAACTATATCGTATGCTGTCTGTGGCTGGGTCTTCTCACCTAACATATGCTTTCATAGTCATACCTAGTGTAGTACATATATATTTTAATTTTTATTATGTGCACATCTACGCTGGAATTGCTGGGTCACTTGGTGACTCTGTAATTAACATGTTGAAAACCTGGCAAATTGTTTTCCAATGTGCCTACACCATTTTACATCTTTGCTAACACTTATTATTATTCTTTTCATTATAACCCTCCCAGTGGTTGGGGTATGGTTTTGGTTTACATTTCCCTGAAGACTGATTGTACCAGGGCATCTTTTCAGATGCTTATTGATCATTAAGAATAGGATATTTTGAGAAGGAATTTCTATCTCTGGAGGAGGATATTTTGACCACAAGCCACTTCCGTAAGTGTGAAATGCAGGAAGGCATAGATGGGATCAACACGAGGGAGAGGACTGTCCGTGCTGAGCGAACAGCTGTTACGCAGATAGGATGCTCAGAGGCACTTGATTTCCTGGGGAACTGAGGAGCCCCTTGTGGCTGTGCAGAGCTGAGTGAGGCAGAATGGCAGTGAAAGGTTGAGAGTGCAGTGTATGAACACTTACAACTCAGAAAATTAATTTCATTCACAGGGCAAAAGAGGGGAGCAGATTTTTAAGCAGAGAAGTGAGATAATTTGATTTATGAGGTATAATAAAAATGTGAATGTTTAAACTTTAAAAGGTGTGACAGCAAAAGACACATTGCATTAATTATCCCCAAGTTACTCCCATGCTTACTGTAAACATGCTTAGCCCGTTGTTCCTGCCACTTTCTGAGGCAGTTCTGAAAGTCCTTGCGCGTATCTTCAGTTGCACGGTCACAGCTGCCTCTGTGTCCTGAATCAATTTAAAACCTTTGCCTTTCATGGTCATTTTGATTTGGGGGAAGAGCCAGGAGTGGTATAGTGCCAGACCAGGTGAATAAGGTGAATAATGAAATACAATAATGGTTTTAATAGTCTGCCTTGCCACTGCATGGCACTTAGCAATTTTTAGCACAATTTCTAAAAAGAGTCTTGCAGAACTCCTTCAGAAAGTGGCAAAAATAATGGAATTAGTATGTTTAAAGAGAAGGGGAGTATTTTGAAGGGGATTAATGAGAAGGTGTCATTTACTGTGATACATTTTTAAAATTTAAAATTCACTGTATATTTAGTTCACCATGTATATGTTAATAATACCTTTTGAGGCATATCACTTACACGTTCTACATGCTATCTTAAGAGCTTTACAAATATTTACCACACCTGTAACTCTGTGAGGTAGTCTACTGTTTTCCTATTGCTGCAGTAACAAAGTACCATAAAATTAGTGGCTTCAAACAACATAGCTCATTATCTTCCACTTCTGGAGGTCACAAATCAGTTTCACTGGTTAAACTCAGGGTGTCAGTTGGCTACAAACTCCTTCTGGAAGCTATGGGGAGAATCAGTTCCTTTGCCTGTTTTGGGGTTCTTAGATTGACCATTTCCCCGGGCTCACAAACTTGCCTCAGCCTGAGAAGTGCTTCCGTCCTATTTCCCTTACTCACTCCTACTTCTCTGCCTACAAAAGAGTCCTTGTGATTACACTTGGATTATATACAGTGATATTCCTATCTTGCAATCTTTAATTTAATCCACCAGTAAAGTCCCTTTTGCCATGTAAGGTAATACACAGTACTACTGGATATCAGGGATGAGGGTGTGTACATTTTGGGGAACATTATTCTGCCTACTACAAATATTCTCTGTTAATTTCTGGATAGTCATTTGTTCAAGGTCACCTAGACAGTGACAGCACGCGATTGTTACCTAGATGTCTCATTCTAGAGAACTCATCATTAACTCTTAGGCTATCCTGCCTCTCATCACTACAGGATTTTTACAAATGTGTAGTTATTACTTTTCTATTGGCACTTGCCTTTTTGAACTCTGCATCAGAGAATGCTTAGTATGTTTTATAAATGATTCTCCTGTTATGCTTGTGGATAAAACTCAGTATGTTTGATTCCTTTTAAATTTGTACTTTGTTTTTCAGTAGCTTGATTGATTCACTATTGATTTGTAAAGAATGGTATTTCTTTCTTTATTTTACTAGTCAGGATGGAATTAAGGGAAGCAGACTAAACAGCACCCAGCCAATTATTTTTTGTTTAAAGGCAGTTTTCCAAAGTTGCAAAGTTGCCCAAATTGGGCTCAATCTTTCAACCTCCCTTCCTCAGCTACCCAGACCACTGGAATTGCATGTGTGTGTCACTGTACCTAGTTGAACTGCACATATTTAATGAGCACAATTTAATGCCGTTGGTTATATGCAAACATATTATTATCACTACAATCAAGGTACTAGAAATACCCAATACATCCCCAGTTTTCCTTGTGTCTTTTTTTGTATGATTGCTTGCTTTAGAAGGAGGAACACTTAAAATGATATTTATGCTCTTAGCAAATTTCAAACTGTACAATACTATATTGTTGACTACAGGAGCTATATCATACAGTAAATCTCTAGAATTGATTCTTCTAGCATAATTGAAGCATTGTGTTCATTTAAAACATCCCACATCGCTCCAGCTGTCCAACCCCCAGCAACCATCATTCTATTCTCTGCACCTATAAATTATGCTGTTATGGCTAACTCATGAAGTGGACTTATACCACCTATTTTTCCTTCTCTGGCTGGATTATTCCATGGACAGATATCCTTCAGTTCATGTATGCTGCTGTAAATGGCCCTATTTCTTATTTAAGTTTGAATAATATTTTGCATTACATATTTATATATAATTTTCTTTATTCATGTATTAGCAAATCTCTGTTTTTCCTAAGTCTTTCTTATAGGAAATAGTGCTACCATAAACATGGGAGTGCAGCTATCTTTTCATGATCCTTCTTTCAATTCTTCTAGCTCTATACTCAGAAATAAGATTGCTAGGTAATTCATTGATTCTTATTTTAAGTTTTGAGGAATTTCCATATTATTTTCCATACCTGTTGTACTATTTTGTATTCTTACCAATAATGTACAAGTGTTCCAATTTCTCCGTATCTTCACTAACACTTGTTATCTTATATTCCTTCTGATAGTAGCTATCTTATCAAATGTGTGGCTCATTCTTTTCTGTGTTTTTATAAGTAATTGAAGGAGGAGAAGGGGATTCAAAAAGAATTAAAATGTGTTACGCACATATACTAACTCCCCATAGTGAATGTAATCATTATATATTGCAAGCATGTATTGATGACAATTTAAAAACAAAACAAAAATATAATAGCTTTCCTGGCTGCTAACATTTTCTTTTACCTTTCCAAATAGATAACTTAGGAAAAAATCTAGCAAAAAAAAAATTGCTACAGCAAAAAAAAAAAAAAAAATGACATTCGTGTCAATTGTACATAAACTGAATTTCCTAGAATTTCAATTTTCATAAATAAATATGGTGAGGAAAGGCACATACATGATACTTCTTTGATGTTGGGCCACTACAACTATCTAAAGCTGAATGTTCATTAAAAATTTTGTTTCATAGGGTTTGACTGTTTCCAGGACTTGATGTGGGAAAAATGTGAAAGTATTATACAAAATAACAGGTACACATGCACAACACCTACGTAGAGAGATAGCATAATACAATTCGAATATTAAACACTGGCCATATTAAGGAACAGTGATGTCTGAAGTCTAGTCAGTTATCTCATCAGGTAACCAGAACATGCAGCATGTAGAGTACTTTCAAGTGTAATATCTGAATTTATATGTCTTTCATTAATTGCTATTGGTATAATACATTTGTCTTTTGATAACAATATTGCCTCACATTTTCTTGATTTGTAAGTTATCCTTTCTATTAAAGTAACATTCAAAATAAATACTGTTTTTTATTGCTCCAGGGAAGCAAATATTAAAATCAACAAATATGCCCCTTGTTATTTCAGTGTCTTATGGCATATCAGGGCAAGGCTTAGTTTTTGAAATGTTGATCAGAATTCTCATATGTGCATTTTTATTAAATATATTTGGACCACAAGTACATTGTTTAAAATGAGATGTGCATCTGTAAACCAAAAATATTTATCATACTATTAAAATTGTCTATAGAGGAAAACTATTAATAATAACAAAGGCTATTATTTTGGTTTGTGTATACCACTTAACTAGTTTGTATATACAGGTAACATCTAACTCTTGCAGTTATGTACAAGGACTGAAAACTTGCATTGCACCTTGGTGATACAGAGGCTTGTAGAAGGTGGAAAAAGCTCACCTAACTGTTATATTTCTATTTCCTTAATTATAATTTCCTTCTAAGTGCCAAAGGCCACACTGTGATGGTATACCATGTCAGGCGAAATACTTTAGTCCATTTCAAAGACACAGTGTTTGGGAATCTTGGGGTTTCCTGAAGGTGTATTTTTCCTTTTTTAATCTTTCCTCTACCCTTCATCACATGCCTTAGGGTTTTATGATATGTGGCATAAGCAGGAACTTCCACTGTAGATAAATGAGTTCCCTAATCACCTCTGCCTTGTGTATCACCTGGACTAGTTGTTTAGCTTTTTGGGAAGCTACTTCACTAAATTACACACCAAAGAATTATTTCCTTAATGAATATCTTTAAATATCTCATCTGAAATATAACAATAAAATTTTTATACTACATATATGACAGTACTTTTGAATAAAGCACTGAAGGACCTGCATACTTGGGAAGGTGTTTTCATGTTGAGTTTTCATGAAGAGTTTTCATGTTGTCATGCATTGCGATAGGTAATGTAAGGCTTACTGTGTACCAAAACATCCTGCAGTCTAAAAGATGTTTGCCTTTGTCCTAATTTCCTTAGTTGCTCTTCACTGTGGCCCCACTGTCTTTAAGAGAGTTTTCTTAAAGGCTCAATCACACTTTTCTTTGCATCTGCCTCCTAATTATGATCACACCACCCTGTTCAGTAGAGGGATAATTGTTTCAAACTGGGTTTCTCAAGCAAAAGTCTCAGGTGTATGGATAAATGGGGTGTTAATTGGATGGCAGATGCATTAACTGGGGTTTAACAAAACCGAGGAGATGATTGTTATAGACCCAGCTAGCCGTACAGAGGGTCATTTTAAGGATTTATTCTTCCACTTTTGGAAAACTTGATATTCATACATTTTGTAGCTTTGGGACCTAAAATTTAGGCGACATCTGGGAGAAATCAAATGCCAGCTGTGGTGAGAGGTAGAAACATAACTCCTTCCTTTTGTGTGGTATTTTCTGTTTATTGTACAGAGCAGCACCCCAGTTTGAGACATCCTCACCCTTCTGCTTCCCCTGCCATCCTTCTGCCCAGAAGGGGTGTCGCCCGCCTGCAGTCACCACCCTCAGTGTCACTCCTCAAAGCCCACAGCTGTAGCTGCATGACTGCTGCGCAGAACCACTGTCTGCCACAAAGCAGGTGCTTCTTTTTGCCTGTATACCAACCTCACTTAGCGCTTGTACAGAGACATCTGACACAACTAGGGTACAAGAGAGAAGTGAATTTTAATAAAAACTAAAATTAAAAAAGAAGAGAAATGTGAATCTTAGGTGTGGCATAGAGAAAGTGATTATGGAATACAGAGGGTCGGAAGAATTCACAATGATTCATTGGGTACAATGGTGCCCTTGCCGGGCCCTTAGCTCTGTCTCTGGCCAGTTAGCTCTGGTGGTTACTCTACTGTGTGAAAGACAAATCAGTGTTTTCAAATACAGTTTCTTACTGCTGCTGTGAGAATCACCTGGTTTCAAAATGCAGATTCCTAGTTCTCAGGACAGAACCACCACAATGGCCTTTAAAATTTATCCTTACCCAAGGCTTCTAGGTGATTAATTTCAATGGTGGACCATCCGTCATATCCCAGTATAGACAAGACATAAGGTCATTCAATCTATTGTCAAAGACTGCTAACGCAGGTCCATGACAATCACTCTTTACTGCATCTGGGAAAACGTCAAGCAAACAAACCAATACCATCCCCCAACTGTTTCAGTCTCTGAAATAATTGTAGAAGTTTGGTTGGGAAACACAAGTGAAAACTGTGTGGAACACATTTATTTTTAACTCATTATACATTCTCAAAATGGGGAAATCCTTAAATGTTATTCAGCAATTAAGTGAAAATACATGACCCTTAGCAACTATGCTCTACAAGGAGGAAGGCCCATCCCCGGGAAACACAACGTGGAGGTAAATTGCTATAGCACCTGTGCCATTTTTTCCCATATAGTGCATTCACATAAATATACCTGGTAGGACAGAGGTGATGGGTGGTTATTCATGAAAGAAGAGCTTTCCATATTCATGTGCCAGGATGCATGCTGAACTTGGCTTCCATAGGACCCACACATGTCAATAAAGCCACAGTGGATTGTGAGTAGTTGAAAGAAAATGAGAAAGATGATGAACATGAGTTCCCCCCAGTAAGCAGTTGTAGATTCCATGACTGTAACCTTCGGGATCTAATTAGCAAGATCCACAGAGTGAGGCTGATATTACTGAATGTCTACCTGAAAATAATGAAAATACAGTAACTTCTACCAATTTAAAAGGCAAGTTAGGTATTTCCAATAGATATAATTCTGGAGTTGGTCAGATACACTATTTTGCTAATTAAACTGTTGATTTTTTTATTTTAAAATTAAAAGAAGGAAAACATATTAATAGACATCCATTTACAAAATAGCATAAGAACAATACAAACAAAACAGAGTTACAGACAAAGTTGTAGGAAATTAACAATGGCTGTTGTATTACATATTGATGTCTTCAAAGTGGTTTCCCAGGAAGACAAATAGAGACATACAAGATTGATAAAACAAGTAATCATTAACTGTTCCTTTCTGTAGAGTGATAGAAGTCAGTAGTACAACTATGTTAACTATCCTGTACATGCATACTTACATAATTTCCCTTTCTTTCCCTTTTCTTTTCTCACACCCCAGTTGCACTTTACTTTTGAGCATTTTCCATTCTTTTCGCAATGTCTGTCATACCTCCTAGTTTTTATTCGCTCTTTCAGGCCTTACATTAGTGAGCCAATATGATGCTTACACACGCAGGTCTGATTTATTTCACTTATGAGTATGGTCTCTATCTGTTGATTTTTAAAATACCGTTAAGAAGTAATAAAACATAATCCATAAGTATACAAATGCACACATTCTAGAATATCAGAAATTATAGACAAACCTTTATGTCTGTTCTCTTCCCTTAAGAATTTGCTTCAGGGGCTGGGGATTTAGCTCAGCGGCAAAGCGCCTGCCTGGCAAGCACAAGGTCGTGAGTTCGGTTCCCGGTACCGGAGAAAAACCAAAAAAAAAAAAGAATTTGCTTCAGAGCACAAGAGAAAAATATAAATTGAGTTCAACTTGGTTAATTTCTTGTCGAAGTTTTGGAGTGTGTGTGAACATAAAAATATTATTTTTAACCAGATCTATAAAATGTTACTATCTTCTATGAGAAAGAAGAGATCATTATGTGGTCAATTAAAAGAGAAAAACTTTTATCATTGATGTTGAGAAGATCAAAGAGCCCGTCACTGATTATTAAATGATAGTTACATGTCTTTTGCAAATTGACTTCAAAATTGTAGCTGCCAGATTGAATTATCTTCTTTTAAGCTTTGGAAAGAAAGGTTCTCTAAAGGTTTTCTGACATAATTAGAAAACCATTTATATTAATCTGTGTATCATTCTTACAGGGTAGAATTGGTTGATTGTAGGAAAAAGCTTCATTTGCAGTCATTTTCTTCATGAAATAATTGCACAAATGTATGTTTTAGCCAAATTTATCAAGTCTTATTTAAAGAAAACACTAGGTTGGGGCAATTATATTTATTACCCATGGTGAAAAGCCTCATGGGAATCTGAACATCCACATAGTTTTATTCTCATGTCAAATATATTGTTAATCAAAATGCTAAATATATTGTTACTCAAATGCTAATACCGTAATCAGTATTCATATTTTGGGTTTCCTCTGAGGAAGGAGTTTTCAAGTGAATATTTTTACCCCCTATAACTTCCAGCTGTTTTGGTTGATAATCTACTCTGGAACATAATAAAATGAGTTACCTAAGCCTCAGTTGATTTGAACTTTATTTTGTCATGCTGAAATTGTTGAGGTAGAAATGCTATCTTCACACAGATTTAAGTAAATAGCCTTAACTCCATAATTTCTGAATTATTTTCTAATTTTGTCCCTAGTTTTCTTCCTTTTTATTCTTTGTCTAAGGCTCTTGAAAACAGATGGGGATAAGAATTTAATTTCTAGGTAGCTAATAATATATGTCAAACCAAGTTTTCAAATCATGATATATAGGAAAATTTTAGATGGTCAAAGCTATTTCCATCATCTAGTTATTTCTCAACATAATTTTATGTGCTTATGTGTAATTCCATCTCATATTGTTAGAAAAATCAATTTGTAAGAGTGAGTTGTGCCATATCAGGAATATGTGAGGCTATGAAGCATTTGGCATTGAAATCCACTACTTGTAGGACTGTAATGCTACTTTGGAGAAGAGCATGAATAAAGTCAACACATACTACTAAGCAACTCCTGGGATTCTATTCAACACACAAGGTAACATACTCACAAAACCAATTGTGTCAGAATGTTTCAGTTTATATATGCAAAACTGAAAACAACAAAAATATCCATCATTAAGGAAATGGACACCAGTCTGAGGTAAAGCCACACTGCAGATTGCTGCTCACCAATAAAAATGCTGCAGCATGGATGGGATGTCACAGGCATTAGGCTGAGTAACTAAAGCTAGAAAAAAAGCCTGCTATATGTTCATATCTGGACAAAAATTACAGACATGTAGGCCTAATCTATGGTGTTGGAAATTAAAGGAATAATTGCCCCTGGAAGTGGGAGAGTGTAGAACTCACTAAAATGGATACAAAAGAACTTTCTTGTTGATGGAAAATTTTTTTATGTTCATTGGGGAGACAGTTGCCCAGATGCACAGTTTCAATATACATTAAACTGTATACTTAGCAGTTGTACCTGTAACTATATGGAAATTATAACGCCATTTAAATACCTGTGTATATAGATAAATACATGTGTGAATGAATCAATGAAAAATGAATTGAAGAATATTTTCTGGACTAAAAATGATGTGATTTAAATCTTTGCTTTAAAATTTTCTGACTATGTGAACTAACAATTTTATTTCTTTGTGTGCTATTTTCTTACACTTAATATTTAAGAATAAGTTTAAGAATAAGAGGATGAAGTAAGTTAACACATCTTAAGACTATAGAATAGTGCCAGGAATATGAAAATGTTTTGGTAGTTCATAGTTCCTAAATATGATGATATTGTTCCCCCTGGAGAATGAAGATTGTCATTCAATTTCAGTCTTTCATTTCATAGATTCTGCTTCCATTTGTACGGCAAGATAATTTCTAAGTCAATTACCGTGATGTGCCCAGTTGGTGTGTGTTGAGAAAACACCCCAGACTCAGATTGTCAGTGCAGATAGTGAGGCACTCAGACACCAAGAAATCTTGACAAGGCAAGTTTTCTTCTGCAGAAGGGTGTGTAACACCGATATGGTGAGACTACAGCAGGCTCCTTTCTATCCCTAACACGGGAGAAGCAGCCGACCTTTGCTCCCCATTGGGCGGATTAAAGGCTCACAGTCCATCCCGACTGGCTAGTTTAAGTGGCGTGAGGGGAGGGCCTGAAGGGTTGCTGGGCAGGGTTTTTAAAAAAAGGCGGAGTTGGGGTAGAGGGAACTGAAAGACCTTGGCTGTGTTCCAGGCATCTAAGCCAAGCAGATGTTTTTGTAACTAACAACTGCAACCGTAGTGTAAGGGGTGGGGAAGGGCAGCCTAGGGTAGACAAGAATTCAAGATAGAGACCCTGTTTTCATATTTTTTGACAGAAAAGACCTTATTTCTTATGGTGTACAAGCATTTTTTAATCACAAAAATAAAGATACCAAGTGATCACTAGTTAATTGAGCAATTAGCTAAATCTATTCACAATTAGCTCCTGTGATTTTTAGTTGTCACTGTGGCGGGTGGAAAATCAAACATACAAAAGACCATCAAACATTTTGTCCAACATACAGTATCTATATGTGGAGTTTTATACTAAATTCCATGATTCTCAGTTTCAATAAAGAGCCCTAAGAGTAAACTTTTGGGCACTGTTACATAGTATACAGAGAGAAATCCACTAATTTTGTGATTGAAATAATAGAATTAATTGAAGTGAATATAGTTCCTAATTTCCTACCTCACTCAATACAATGAGCAAAGCTTCCTTTACAAATAGTGGATCAAAAAACTTTAATAATTTAAATAATCCTTTCCTAGGATTTCTCTGTTAGCTGCAAAATGCTGAATTTCCTACTAGGAGATTAAGTACCAAAAGTATTACTGATGCTTGAGCCTGTCTGACCTTAATAGCTAGTTTCTGTTTAGCACTACATATGTGAGCTATAAGGAAGGTTTCTTGTCCTCTCTCAGGGCTGGTGCACTCACAATGACCAACTGGAGAAAAGTTGTTTTTTTCCCATGATGTAATTCATTATTGCCTATAATTTCTTACTTCTAAAGTCTCACATTGTTAGCCCCTTATTATGGTAAAACTGCAGAAGATTCACCTGGTAGCAATTTATATGTATTAAATCATGGGAAAATGTTTTACTGGATGTAATCTCATATAACTCCTGTTAAGGACTTATTTATACTTTGTATCCTATTCTACTCAAAGAGATATAGTATCCACCTTCTTTTTAATAATATCTGAAGTTCTTGGGTCCATTTATCAAATATGTTGATAATATGGTACTTTGATTTTAATTCTGTTTGGTGATAGTTAATGTTGTTCTATTAGCTAATATCTTTTAGTCTGTGAAAGAGAAACAGTATGGAAATAGATTTGCCATTACCTACAAACAAGTCAGAATGGGTGAAGATAACTGTCACAGTGTCCACTTGCAGTAGGGACTAGACTGTGTTAGGTATGTTGTCTCCTCTCTTAGTTGATTCATACTGTGATAACACAATACCATACCTGATTTATGGAAATGGTGAGTTCTCACTGAGTCTTCGTATGGGAGTCAGCTCTCAGGGTTATGTTCTCTAAGGGCACTAATCCCATTCACAAAGGGACACCCTCCTGAATTAATCATCTCCCCAAAGGCGCCACTTCCTAGTACTTTTACTTTAGTGGTGAAGATTTCCACATGTGCATTTTGGAGAGACACAGATCAGAGCATCTCACTAATTTTCTATGCACTATTATAAAGTCATTTCTCTTAAATATGTAGACTGATTGGAATTCCTTGTCTCCTATTCTTAGAATACGCTGCCCTGGATTTATGAAGAAGGTCAGATAATTTGACCCATAAAACATGTTAAATGTGTCCTATGAATGTGGCCCCTATGGGGTATGATTTAACTGCAAACTTAATCATAATTCTTGAAATCTTGATATCTGTCCATTGAGTCTGAAATTGGAGTGAATAACTCATTTTGCACACACAGTAAAAGTCTTCTGAAAAGGGCTGGCTGTGGGAAAACAGCCTCACCTTTTGCAGCACTTCATCAAATGTATGCATCCAGATGATACCAAACTCTAGCAAGATCATATTAGTCCAAATTATTTTCCTTCACCAGCGGTTTGATATATCAGGATTTTCCAGTAAATATTTCTGACATCCTGCTGGCGGATTCCTTATTGGATGCAAATTGATCCAGTAAGGTGTCAGAATGGATAATTAATCCTTTTTGCCTTTTGACTGCTAAGAAGATGTTCCAAAGCCTTTTGCTGGGGCAAAAATTAATATAGGGCCACAGAAGAAGGAATCACTAAACACTGAGAAAATGAGTGCCGGAAAAACATCTGTTTAGAGCAAGCTTTTAAAATCTCAGTTTGAAAACTGCAGGCAAATTTATTGTAACACCTATACACAATTATTCACAAGCAAAATGAGTCACAGTCTTTTGCTTATAATGATGATCTTATAGTTTAATAATAGAGGAAAGCAAAATTTTCCTTGAATGGCATCATGTTGCTAAGAGTATAAGTTGTGCATCATAATATAGTTAAACAAAACAGGGCATTCACTCAAGCTTCCTAGAAATTGAGGTTTAAATGATTTAATTTTCAATTTTGATAACTGAATATACCTTCTCTTTTTCCAGTGTTCATCCATCTTGTGGAAGAGCAAGAGAAATACCTCTTTTTAATTCAGTTTCAGAGTTGTGGACACAAAGGTGACAGTGCCAATGATAATGAGAAGTCCTATCAATTTAACTTTAAAAGGAATGATTTTGTTTACAGTGTTTTACACTTTTTCTTGTCACAGTCTTCAAAGTTTAAACTTGTAATATGGACTAATAAAATGTTTTCTGTTTCTCAAATTTATATGATTTATATTCATAAGTCATCATCTCACATCATTTCAGTGAATTTTCTGATAATTTATACCAGAGACGGAATGAAGGTTTTCTCTCAGGCTCCATGAGACAGTTTGCATAGCTGCTTCAATTGTTGCATAGCTAAAGCAGGACTTAGAGAGCAGGAACAAAAGGACAACATAAGATCCCTGGAACAAGGTCTGAGAAGAAAAGATGGCAGACCTGACTCAGCAGCAAAGGCTAGCTGGAGAAGCTCAACTTAGGGAGTCAGGACTCCAGCAATGTTCCGTTCTGCTTCCACTCAGAAGGCTGATGCTCAGGTGTTGCGCTTAGCGAGCACATCGCCACCCTTCAGACCTGCTTGAAGATTCTCGGCACCAGGACAACACCGCCAAATAGAAGGCAGGTTATCACAGCCTCCAGCCACCACACTGGAGGTGGGGACGAAGTCTTGTTAAGGGGATTTGTGGTAGACACTGTGGGGGAAGAGCAAGGCTATCTAGCTGCCAACAGGTAAACCTGGTCTGCTTATTTATAATTATGGTAATTTTCATAGTAATGAAGCCTAATGAAGTGAAAATTACTCTGTTTTGCCTAATTATGCTGTTTGTGATATACCACACACAAGTATACATAGACATGCACACATACGCACACATATACATATTTAGGGAAACAGTAGAAAGGGCAAATGTTTTTGATTTTTAAAACTTTCATTCATATATGTTTGCACAGTACAATGATCTCATTCGTTGTGGGAGGTGGTACACACATAACACATCTTACTGCTTTTTACTTCTTCCTCTCCACTCTGTCACTTGGCCCTCCTGCCATTTGCAATAGAAAGGACAAATTAATGGATTTCTCTTACTTCAGACAGGGTTGTCTCTGGTGGTGGGAGGAGTCTGTTCCTGGCAGTGAGCAGCATGGCTGGACATATCAAGAGGGTGCTAGAGAAGAGAAAGGTACCCAGAAAGAGGCAGGAGACCCAACAGACAGCTCACAAAGTCTTTAGTCTAAGGTGGAGCCGTAGAACTACGGCGAAAGTGCTTACTTTCTCGGGACTTTACAGAACATGATTTTAGCATCTCTTAGAAAAGTTTCCTTGCTGTTATATTTTTTTGCTATGTGTTAAAGTTTTTTTTGCAGGAACTCAGACTAAATCATGGTACAAACAATGGCAAGAAATGATATTTTAAGTAACATTTGAAGACTAGAATGTTGCTCATCTTGTCGAATCTGTTTAGGAGGATGAAGAGAACAGGAGAGATATCCTATGTGGAGGTGATTGCTGCCTTCTTCTGTACTATTTGGACCTCATAATTTGAGTGAAGGCAAGAGAAGTTAACTAATATAGACACTCTTAAATTATAACAAAAGAACACTAATTTTCACCCATAATATTTTATAAAGTTATGCTCTCAGCTCTTTTCAGCTTGGCTGAGCATAGCTCTGAAGTAGTGACAGGAGCCACCACAAAATGTAAATATGCTGTGAAATTAAATCAAATTGATTTCCTTGTTACCGTAGGCATAATTTGCTAATCAAGTCAACACGCAATATATTTATATGGCATTAAAACAGAATACGTAAGAATTTACTGGTTATTTGTTTACTCTCCAGATGGCTACTAACTATAACTAAAATGTTTTATATAGTAATACATAGCTGGGACAATGGTACCATTAATTGAATGATAAAGGTTTTCGCATTGAAATTCAGTACCCTGCCTTGGAGAGAGAAAAGGAGACATATTTGGCTCTGGTGAAAACTGCCACAAGATATTCTACTTGGACAAAGAAACAAAGAGAAACACTGAAAGGAAGTCTATGCTGTGGATGTTACTCAGGGTCAGCTTGCATTGGACGCCCCACGAGTAACAGCTTTCATGTTTGTACATGCCAAATTAATCTTCACTGTTCAACAACACAAAGGAAATGATAACATTAATTAATTATAAATATATGAAATCAAATACACCAACATGAAATGCGGACAGATTTCTTTTCTTCTTTGAAGCTACCTCTTTGAAGGGATATATGTTCAAACACTTGACAAATCCATCCCAATAGCTATTTTGGAAATCAAAGAGAAACAAACATAGTGTGGTAGTTCTATTTTCATTAGGGTCTGAGTGTGTGTGATTTCTTTTTTTTTTTTTTTTAAGATTTACTCTGATAAGAATTTGGTTTCCTTTTTAAAAATCCATCTTCAGGTTTTGCAGCTATGGTGCTTCTGATCATTCTCCAGAGATTCCCTGTGATTAGTAAGTGTGCCTGCTCATTACTGATTCCAAGGCACTCTTAGTAGAAAAGTATTTTTGTGTGCTTACTAGATATCAGAAATGTTTAGCTTTAAGCCTAGGTATACTACTGGTAATAAAGCTGTCATTGAGCTTCTGTGCATACTGGATGTTTTTCTTTTTTTAAAATCTCATTTTATCCACAAAATAGTCTTATAGGAGTAGGATTTATTTTTTCTATTTTTCAAATGAGAAAATCAAGACTCACAGAGGTAAATGACTTGCCCACAATGTTATGCAAAGCAAATAGCAATCTTTGCTATCTTGGTATGAAATGACCTTTGCTCATCTGCCTAAGCAACTGAATCCTCTAGACAATGTCATGTGACCGATCCCAAATACAAGTATCCTTTCAGCACTGCCCCCAGTCCTATGGCATTTCTGTGCTCAGCTAACTCTTCCCTCTCCAGATTCTTGCCCTCTCTCTTACTCTCACTCTACACAGATTAGAAGTTGAAGTAATCAGAGTGGAACCCACACTCACCATCTATTTTTCCTTCGCCTTACAAGCTCCACCCCTTCTATGGCAGCTGACTCCTGATCCCCTCTTCCACTGCCATAGGACCAGAAGACCTTCACATATCCTTACCCTTTCCTGAGTATTGATTAAAACTGGAGATAACTGACTAATACTCCATTGTATATTGCATTCTTACCTCTGGTAATCTGAGCTACTTCGTTGAAAATAATAGTATGTAATATAACAACCACTGTTAATTCCTATCATTTTATTTTGAAGCACTGTACAGTTTTGTTGTTTTTCTGTTGTTTTATTTTTGTCTATGTTGTTATTTTGATGTTTTTTATTCTCTTTGAAATAAAATTTTTTAAAAATGGAGATATAGCTACACTCACCTTCTAGGGTCACTTTCAAGAGAAAAGAAGCACATTTACAACTAATGCACAAAACAATTTCAGATATGTAACTGACACCGGCTAGAGGATGATGAAGGCAAAGATAGTGAAGATAATCATATTCCCTAGCTATCCTTTTTCCCATCAGAAAGCATGATCATATATCACTGCAGTGTTTCTCAGAATAAAACATTGACATAGGGAGTAAGAGTTGAGTTTTTTTAAGTACAACAATAAGCCTGTATGCACTTTGGGGATAGTTATGGTTTTAGAGCAGGAGGATGCTTTCTAACTTGAGAAACAGGTTTAATATTCTTTCATTGCAAAAACCCCCCGCTATTACATAAAAATGTCAGCTGCAGACAGCATACCCTAAAAGGCATTTCTCAAGCTAATATAATGCTGTGGAATTATAAAAAAATTTCAGGTTTCTTAATATTGTTTTTCCTTTAGATTTTTTTCCTGTTCTCTCTGAAAATTTTCTGGCAGAACAATTCACATGCTAGTTTCAGCATTTTAAGAGGAAACCGTACAATTTCCATTAAGGAGATCTCTCAGGAGCCACCTAATTTGAACAAAGTATAAAGCAAGTTCTGTGTGAGGACAACTGCCTTCAAATGTCTTTTCTTCCAGTCATTTTAAATAATTTATTATTTTCAATAAATAGTAATGAATCAAATATACTTTCAAAAAAGTTTTCATCTTTCAAATGATAATATTTGAAAATTTCTTTTTTCCATTTTCCTAAATTGCATGCCAAATTGTGTTTTTCATGTCTACTTCCACAATTCTTTTTCTCCATTTGCTTTCTATTTTTTCAAAACAGTAATTATCTTTTGGTGTACTTATAATATTGCCACAATCCACTGCTATCCAATTTCATAAATCTGATGCTGTCAAAGCCCTAGACCATGGAGAACACCAGCATCAGAATAGGAAGGAATACGTTTGTGTACATGGATAATAATGTACCGAGAAAACAAACAAAAATCACACATGAAGTCACCTAGTTCAGTCTTTTATTGCTTATAAATTTAGACTGAGCAGATAATCAGTTGCCTCTCTACAAATAACTCCATTGGTTAGACACAGAGGAAAGGGGCCCTCCACCTTGATCCCTGCTTTTCAAACACCGCCTCTCATGCCAACAGTGGCTGTTCCAGGAATGTAGGAAACATCTGTATACTTCTCACTATTCTAGAAACTTATCTATGAATAGTTTCTAACAAATTCATGATTAATCAGATATCTATCTTTTAATATCAAGGAAACATTTTACAGTCCTTTGCATTGTAATTGTAATAGTATGCACTATTTAAGCCTTTTGTTACAAGAGCTTAACTGCTTTTGACTCACTTTCTTAAGTATAAGTTATGGAGAGTATTAAAAGCATTAACATATAATGTGAATAAATAAATGCTGACCTAAAAGACTTGTATTTGAAGTTTCATGCAGCTAAGTTAGCTAACTGAGTGGTCTGCATCTGTTTTAGATCTGTAAAATAGAGATGGTGCCTGTGTTACTTTGAGGATTCAGAGCACCAAGATGATCTATGTGAAAATATTCTGTAAATTATAAAATGATTTATAATGATGTTGGAATATTGAGCAGAACCACAGTAGCAGCTAGGGATACAGCAGGCAGGGCGAATTGGCTTGTTTTCTAGGAACTTCAGAGGGCAGTCCATGGTAAATTCACTGATCTGTGATTTAGTTCTCAGCTTTTGCAGAAACTCAGATTAATTTAACTTGGATAGATTGACTCACAACGCTGATAATTTACACGCATAACCTACTGATTTATAAGCTATCAGCATAAATTCTCAATTTTGATAACTAAAATGACCATGTTCCCTCGCCAGCACTTCTTGTTGTCATCCAGTATATAGGCCAGGAAACTTTGTAAAGAGAAAATAAATTTCTTCATTGCACTACAAAAACATTTCAGTGCAGTGAGGTAGATTTTGTAAAAGATATTTAATCCAAATCATCATAAGGTCCAATTAGTCTTTTCTACCTCAACAATAGTCTACTTTTTTTTTCCCAGAAAAGAGTTGGCTAAACATTACCAACCTCTCTTTTAGCTTCTGTTTTTAGTGCTCTGGGCTAGCCATCCCTCTTTCTGTTCAGTCTTTGCTAGAGACAGGGAGAAAAGCAGTTTCTTTCGTTTTTACTTACTATTTGCAAACACATTTCAGACCTGCCTTCCTGTAATTATGTCCAATTACATTGACTAGAGTTTAGTTATTTCCAAACTCTTGAGTCACACATTTAAAAATAGTTCTGCAGTCAGGTCTCAGAAACAGTTAATCACATCTTTATTTGAATCGTTCATATAACTTTCAAAGGACAACTTGACACTTCTTCTTTCCAGGTTCTTGTAAGTGGCTTTATTACTATACAGAGAAGTGTTCTACTGAGGGTTTTTATGACTACTCAAAGTAATTTAGATGTAGTTGATTCTAGGGAGAGTCTACCAATTTTTGTTTGTTTATTTGTTGACTCAAGAAATTCAGTTGTTAAAAATTGCAAGTTTTCTAAGAGCTTAGAGTTTTGCTTAAATAAGGCATTAATTTCCAAATTAATTTTGGACATCTTTGAAATAAATATTGAATGTCAATACTAAAGGTAATGCTGTGGCACACAATCTGTGTAACTTGTGTTCATCTTGCACTTCCACAGAATTTTTAGTCTACTGAGTATTTTAAGGTGCTTCTCCACTCCTCATTTTATGAGTGAGAACCCCAAGTTCTGGAGAATGCTGATTTTGTTTATTGCTAATCCAGGGATCTTTGCCTGTTCACCTCTCTTTTTCCCCTTCAAAATGCTGCCGGATTCTATTTCAGGCTTTTCTAATTGACTATTCCACTCACTTGAGAAGCTTTTGAAATAGTTTACCTTCATTCTTTCCCTCCTGTAATTAACAAGAACATAGTTTCACTGTGAGAAGGGGTTTTATTAACCCCTCAACATAACCTGGGGGGCGCGGGGTTGGAGAAGCCTAGAGAAGTTCCTGAGAGGTGACTTCTGAGCTTGAGTTAAAGCATAGTCAGGGACATCAGAAGAAATGGGAGAAACTCTTCTTCAAAAGGGGCTTGGTGATGTCTTCCATATATTCCCACTGTGCCCTAATTTACTTTTAATTACGTGGCATTGCCATGTAATTGCCTGTTATCTCCTTGTATCTCAGGTGGATTACAGATTTGCCTGCCACTGATACTGTCTTATTCTTATAGCTATGTTACCTGGAATATTATAGATATCACATAACTAATCACTGATGATTGAATAAACAAATCGGTGAACATTAAAAATAAATATTATGAGGGGAATATTTAGGCAAACTATGGAAACAATCCAATTGCTATTTAAGAAGACTTCTGAAGAAGTGAGAAGAACCACCCAATTTGCCTGGGACTGCTGTTATTCATACAGACTTATTTGCCACCCGAAAGCCTCTCAGGACCAGACAAACCAGGATAGTTGGCTACCTTCTACCTCACTCCTCCTCAGTGGGGTTCCAGAGTTGGCTTCCTCCAGATAGTGAGAGGCAATTTTACACCTTTCTTCTCAAAACTGTTTTCAGTGACATGCTGTAGCTTGAAATCAGTTAAGGAGGGAGAATTATGCTGGACAAGTGTCAAATGCTACAATCAGAGATTTTTTTGTTTAGGATCAGTTTTCAGCACTCCACATTTTTCAGGACACCATTGCTTCTGCGCTGCCTTCACTACCTTCTCAAGTTCACGTTTTGATCCATCAAGTCCTCTGCCTGGGCAAAGCTTGCTGAAGGCTCCAGTCTTGCTCCTGTAACAACATCATTTTGTATTCACCCATTCTTGGCCTCACTTTTACAGGGCCTTGCTTTTTGCTAGAGACCTGATAAATGGACCACTTGAAAAAGTGACTCTTCACATTGCATAGTTTCACTTTAAGAAGGGGCTTTATTAACTGGTTACTTTATTAAAAGAGCTGGGAACCAAGCATGGTGATTGTTTTTGTGCTGCTAAGCCATTTCCCCTCTTTTGCACACTATGTGTTAGTGGCACCTACGAGTGATCTAGAGTTTGAAGGTCATTGACCTTATTCAGTTTTGAGGTCTTTTCTATGAAAAGAGTACAAAATTTCAAAGATAAAGATAAACACAAAGTTTAAGTATTTGTTTAAAGTAAGGGAAAAATCACTATATTTTATAAAAGTCTCAGAAATTCATATTCTTTATTTTTATGGTAGCTTTTGGCAATTTCCCAGAAATCCTTAGAGAAATTCTGTTGAAGCTGGCTTTTCCTTTCACTTATATACCCTATAAATCCCAGCACTCCACAGAGGCCTATGCAAATGAGGACCTTTGAAGGATATGTTAACTTCATTCTAAGTTCTCCTCTTGCATGGGCTGCTTATATACTGATTGGTAATTTCCAACATTACTTGTTACTTCCATGAGAAATACTTACAGGTAGTAAGGATGGAGTGGAAATGGATCGTGCTCAAACAACTAGACTCTAGTCATTGTTTTACCTTGACTCACAGTCCTGGAAAAGCCACTACACATCTCTTAGCTTTGTTCTCAACAAAATATACTTGATACTTATTATTCTTGAACTCTGTACTTGCAGATTTTCTCATTCTCTGCAGTCTACTTGTAGCTCCCAAATCAGTCCTCACTGCACACTGACAGTCACTCGTGGACATCCGCAGTGGTAAAAATTTGAGTCACCCAAAGTACATGTTCCCAGCTGAGGGCAGACAATGTCCTGTCTTCTTGTGTCAGCTCTACTACTGTAAACAAGTTTCTTTTTTGTGGCTTACTTAGTCCCACTTATTCACTTTTATATGCTTTCTGATAGTGATTTGCTATTTTCAATGTACTCCAAGAGTACTGCTAAACCGCTGTAATATTGTTAAGCAGCATAAGGCCATGATGTGCCTCATGGAGAAAATGTATGTATTAGATAAACTCTTTTCAGCCATACGTTCTAATGCAGCTGACCATGAGCTAAATGTTAGTAAATCCACAGTACAGTACATCCAAAAAACACAGCTACTCAAAGGATAATAATGTCATATCTATAGTGTGTGATGACTCTGAGGAAAGACAGAAACAACTTTTAAATTTGTGGACTTATAACACCAGTTTTAAAAATGCACAGTAAACAAAAATGCACAGTAAAAATGCACAGTAAATGCACAGTAAAAGAATGCACAGTAGGGGCTGGGGATTTAGCTCAGCGGCAAAAG
>NW_004955479.1:5995947-5999658 GCF_000276665.1 Chinchilla lanigera | reverse complement strand
GTTACCAAAGGCCTGGACAATGTTTAATCCTTTTCAGGTAATATTTTAGTAAAAAGGAATACTGCACATAAGTAATTATTTGTAAAACATATATATGAACTTGTCTTTAAACAGAAATATCTAAAATCAAGGTTAAGTTTAACAGATTGAAGAAAATATGACCAGGGTTTCATGGGAACCTAACCATGTGCTTCCTTTAGGAATTATGATCAATATTTTCTTATTCAGTGTGAGCAGTGGTTTTATAAAATATAACTGCCACATACTATGAGAATGTACACTAGAAATGTTCAAATTTGTGGTCACCTTTACATGGTTCTCCAAAGACATGTGTTGAAATTGAGAAAATGGTGCGCTATTGTAGGATTTTTTTTTTAATGTTTTGTACATTTTTTTCTATAATAGGTGTATGTTTCTATCTTACATACAAAAATTCTAAGTCAAATTTAGTTTAGAAAAGATCTGAAGTTTTATTTTAAATAAGAATTTAAGTATTTTTTTATTTTAGAGAGAAAAAATCAAAATAATAACAACAAAGACAAAAACCAAAAAACACAAAGACAATAAAAAAGATACAGAATTTTCAAAATAAGATGATAAGAAATTAACAATGGTTGTTATATTGCACATTGTTATCTTGAACGAAGTTGCTCAGATTACCAGATGTAAGAATGTAAGATTGATCAAACAATTAAACATAAACTATTCCTTCCAATAGACCACTAAAAATTAGTAGTACAATTATCTTACTTATCGTGTGTGTGTGTGTGTATGTGTGTGTATGTGTATATTTCTCCCATCCTTTTCTTCTTTCCCCCATCCCAGTTGTTATTTCCTTTTGAAAAAAAAAGATAAACATAACAATGAACCCAGGTTTCAAAATAAATCATTAGGACTGTTATAGGAATTGACACATTGTGTACTGTGCTCTTCCCAGTAGTTATTCAGAGTAGAAGATATATGCGTGCTACCTTGTCTGTACAATATTAGCACAGGACTTTCTTTTTAACGAATTAAGAGAAATTAGCTGCATAACAATCTTAGCTATTTGTGTTCACATATATTTCTTCCTTTCTTCATTTCCCCTTTGGCCATCACAGTTTGTCTGTTCTTTTGAACAGTTTCTTCCCAGTTCTCAATATCTATTGTACAGTTTGGATGTTATTTACTTGGTCATTTTTTCATACTAGTGAGACAATACAGTGTTTACACTAGGGTCTGATTTATTTCACTTATGAGTACGGTCTTGAGTTGCATCTATTTACCTATAAAAGACTCCATTTTACCCTTTTCATGGACAAGTAGTACACCATTATACAGAAAAACTCCACATCTTTTTTATTCACTCTTCAGTTGATGGACATCTGAGTTGTTCTCAACATTTAGCTATTACAAATTGTGCTACATGGGTGCACATATATCAGTACCAATTAAGCAGTTAATTCTGTTGTGAAGGATTAAGAGACAATTCAGCCTCCAATTTGCTTTGGCCATTGTAAGAAAAAAATAAAGTCAATCAAGATGTGCTGCAGGTAGTTATTCATTTTAATAGTTTATAAAGTTTTGAGAATTTTGCCAACATTACTAATGTCATGATATAAATGAACTGGCATAAATCTGACCAGGTAAAACATGTCTCTCTGTTTCTACAAGTAAAATATCATGAGGATGACTCATCACCAGTTTTGTCACAGCTCATATATTCAATACACACATTTTGAATTACCACAGTCAGCAAGTGAATGAGTATATAAGCTGATAAATACCTTTCCACAAAGTAACATGTAATTTATGAACAAGTCTGCCTTTTCCTAACAATGATCCAGGTTGGGTTTCTACACTGAAACCAAACTAAGCTATACCTGAAAGAAACTTTAAGATATTTTTATCATGAAAACTATTGTATATTATTTCAGGTTTCAAATCTTAGGGGCATCTTGCATTTAATTTAAACCTGATAACAACCCTATGAGAATTGTTATGAGAGATTCACTTGCCCCATTTCACAGAGCTCATTACATGGACAGTGCAGATGCAAACCATTACTGGTAGAGTAGCACATTTATTATTTCTATGTCTGATATGTGGGACCTTCACTCACGTGGTATTGATAATGTTCCTATACACTAATAATGAGCTCACTGAGAAAGAAATGACAAAAAACAATACCAACCATAATAACATCAAGAAAAATTAAATAATTAGGAATTAACCTGGTCAAGCAAGGGAAAGAATTCTATAATGAAAATTACATCACTCTGAAAAAGGAAATTGAGGAGGATATCAGAAAATAGAAAGATATCTTCTATCCTAACACAGTGAAAAAGGCTATGCTTTACTTCCAAATCTGATATATAGATTTAATGCAATACCAATAAAAATATCAACAATATTTCTCACAAATCTAGAGAAGATCGTCCTAGATTGATACGGAACCCAAGAGACCCAGAAAAATGAAAGCAATCTTGGGTACCACAAGCACACACAAGAGGAGGCATCACAATCCCAGATTTGAAGTTATATTACAAAGCTACTGTGATTAAAACAGCAAGGTACTGGTACAAAAACAGGCATGCGGCTTAATGGAACAGAATAGTGGAAGCGTAAACAACCCAGGCACATTCATTTAGTTGATCTTTGACAATGGGGCCAAAAACTACACAAGAGGAATGATACCTCTTTAAAAAATTGTGCAGAGAAAACTTGGTATCCTCATGCTGAAGACTGAATCTAGACCCATATATTTCACTATGTACTAAGCTAAAATGAAAGTAGATCAAAGAAATAAGTGTTAAAATAGGAGCACTTTACTTGCTGGGAGGTAAAGTAGGCAAAACCACTGATGTTGTATATATAGGTAAGGACTTTCTGAACAGAACCTTAGTTGCACAGAAAATAGCATCAAGAATCAGCATATGGAATCACATCAAATTACAAATCTTCTGTACAACAAAAGAAATAACCAACAAAGCTAAAAGGTAACCTAAAGAATGACAAAGATTTTGCCAGCTATTGCTCAGACACAGAACTAATACCTGTAATATATAAAGAACTAAAAATATTGGACCCTTCCAAATAGAGAAGAGCAACTGAAATGAATAGATACTTCACCGTACAAGTGGCCAATAAATACATGAAGAAATGCTCAACATCACTGACTATTGGAGAAGTGCAAATTTAAAGAAAAAATATTGAGTCCATCTTACTCTAGTAAGAATGATCAACATCAAGAAATCAAGTAATAACAAGTTCTGGTGAGGCTGCCTTCTAAATTGTTGGTGATAATGTAACATGGAGCAACCACTATAGAAATCAGTATAGAGATTCTTCCGAAAGAGTTAAAGTAAAATTCCATTTGACGCAGGTATGTCCTTTCTAGGTATCATTCCCAAACTTGTGAAGACATCATATTACAGTGATATATGCATATATATGTTTCTGGGAGCACAATTTATTGTAGCTAAATCTTGGAAGCAGCCTATATGCTCATCAACAGATGGATGGATAAAGAAAATATATTGGACAATTGAATACTCATCTGTCACAAAGAAAGATAAACTCGGGTTTTTTGTAGGAAAGTGAATGCACCTTGAGACCATAATGTTAAGTTCATTAAATCAGACACACAAACATAAGTATTATACATTTTCTCTTATATGAGAAACCAAAATTATAAAGAGCAAAAAAGACAGATAATAGGAAGTGAGGGCC
>NW_004955479.1:5964636-5995289 GCF_000276665.1 Chinchilla lanigera | reverse complement strand
TTTTTTTTTAATATTTTGACCAATTTTGCATGCTTGTGTCTAGTAATCTGAGCAACTTATGAGAGGAAAACAATTTTCAGTATAACATCCATTGGTGAATTTCTACAGTCCTCCCTAGTGACACTGTGTATTGTCTCTAATTTTCTTTTAAACTCTTATTTTCTTGTTCCCTTTAATGATTTGATTAATCTTCTATTCTTGCATCTGATAATCTGAGCAACTTTGATAAAGGTAACAATATGTAATATAACAACCACGGTTAATCTCTGTCATTTGATTTGAAACACTGTATCATTTTTAATGTCCTTGTGCTTTGTTGTTTGTATTTTGCTATTGTTCTTTTTTTTGTACTGTTCTCTTTAAAATAAAAAAACTTGTATTACATAGTGAAAAAATCATACTAAAATATAGACTAACATATAGAAGATTCTTTCAATTAGAATAAAATAGGAAGTAGATATTGAATACACAGCCAAGGCACCTGACACTGTTTATTCATAATTATGCTTTTGGCATCTTCTAGGCTGAAGTCATACAAGAATGCCTGCCACCTCAGTCTCTAAGAACTGAACACTAAGAACAAGTAAAGTCCAAGTTTGGCTGATGGTGAGAGAAAAGTAAGCATGGCATTTTCAAAAGGATTAGAAGCTTAGCTTCATTCATAAGTAAGCAGTGTGACTTGAAAACTTTAAAAACACAGTATTAAGTAAAAAAGTCAGTCGCACAATTTCAAATATTACATGCTTTCTTTTATATTAGAAATGACAGCTAGATAGATAGAGAAATAGACACAGAGCAAAACAGAAAAGAGATAAACAGGAAGTAGGCAGAAGTTCAAATACTTCCACAAATTATATGTCCTCGTTTTAAAGAAATATTTCAATATATATGCTAATTTGTGTATTCTTACTAAAAGTTTATCTTAGCTCATCGAAAAGGGGAAAATTTGTGTTATTATTTGTTTATTTCTTTTTTGCATCTTTTTGGTTTGTGTCTTGTACTCAGTAACTACCAGTACTTTGAAGATAAGGACACACACTGTAGCAACTATTGTTCTCTCTTATTATTTGGTTATGAAAATACTTTAGTTTTTCATAAAATAAAAAGAAAAAGAAAAGATTAGAGGCTTAATGCACCTCACTTTCAACAAGACAGGCAGTGTAGGATTGGATGTGTGGATTATAAATATTTAGTCTATGTGCCTTAGCACTGAAGCTGGAGAAAATTAACTAAACTTTCTTCACCTTTTATTTCCAAATAAAGCTTCTACTACGCAAGCCATCAAAATAGACCTCAGTGACTACAAAGTACAGAAAGTTTTCTTTTTTAATGCATGTCTACTCACTTGAGAAATACTTGGTATAAATGTTAGGGAATCTTATGGTAGAAAAGTCTATTATAATCTAGAGAAATTTTATGATAGAAATAGGACACATGTCTGCTGGATGTAGAAGATGAAAAACAAATCTGAAATTAGGAGCTTACTTGCAAAAGATAATTATAATGTTAGTGAAGATGGAAAGATCACTTGTAGTAACAAAAATAAAGAAACTTTTCACATAGCTTTCACCTTATGGAAAGCGTTGCCCAAGCAACCCGATGTTAACCTTGCTAACTCTCAATATTTCTTCCTTTTTTAATGTAGCATGCTATTATTTTACTCTGTGTTTATTATTGTAGTCAATACATTCAGCTGACTACAGAGACTCAGTCTTTAGTCTCATCTTTAATTTATGATAACAAAAACATGGATTTTTGGTAATAGGTCACCTTTTCAGGATAAATTTTGCCACCCACTTCAAAATCTATGCTTGAC
This sequence comes from Chinchilla lanigera, assembly GCF_000276665.1. NCBI lineage: Eukaryota > Metazoa > Chordata > Mammalia > Rodentia > Chinchillidae > Chinchilla > Chinchilla lanigera. The sequence goes on along the minus strand of NW_004955479.1, from coordinate 5,993,473 downwards.
TTCATTTCTGAGTTTCTGCTTCATAAGGAGTATGCTGGAAACTGTTTTAAAATACTGTCTGTGGGTTTGTTTATTAAGAAGCAGTAATTGAAGGAAGTGTACTAAAATCATGAACTTCCCAACTTTACTACAGTGCCTGCTGTTGAAAGTCATTTGACCTCTTTCTGATAAATAAAAAGAATTACACTTAAATGGAAAGAAAGATCTTGGATGGATTAAAGAGTTATTGAGGCAACACCATCAGTGACAATCTGAAAATTATACACTGATTTCCTAATCAATATATAGAACTTTTTCTTCCTAATGAGATAAAAAAAAAAGAGAACTGAGTCAGGATCCTGAGATTGTGATGTTTTTCATAATGAAAAAATATTATTTGGTGGGATGTTTGACAGATACTTTAATGTGAATCCACTACACAATGAGGCTACTTTTTAAAACATGTTATACATTTTTGAAATCATCATTTTGAGGGAAATAATTTTAGGAGACATTTCTGAGGAGTATTTTAAAGAATTCTTAAAATATGGAATTAGTGGGGGATAGTGGTATAATGCTGAGTATTTCTATTTCAGCTGATTTATTAATTTGAAACACTGGATGCAACATCGTGGTATTTGTAAAACCCTGTAATAGAGATTCAGGTAGGGATTCACAAAGGTTTTTTTGATGGTCCTAAATTCATGTTTTCTACTTTAGCTTGAGCTATTGTTTACAACTGGTTTTGTTACATTTTTATGTAATCATATAAAAAATAATTTGGTACCCAATGAACCTCTCATGTACTTTGGTTGTAGAAAACTGTTGTTTGGGGGATTGTAACTCATCTTTGTTCTGTCCCATCCTACTTCATATCAAGTAGAATTCCTGCTATCTTTTTTTGGTACAATTTGTTTGTAGAAATGTCACCAAACACTATTAACTATTATTTTTCCCTAGTAGGCTGGCTCATTTAGGGAATTTTATCACATTTCTCTTGCTTCTGTAACAAATCACAAGTTTCATGTCTTTAAAGTACAAATAATATCATCTAAAAGTGGATTGTTATAAAGTATAAATCTATTACTTTTCACTCTGTAGATGAGACATTTGACACAGGGCTCATTGGGCTGAAAGGAGTTTGGCAGTGTGGATGAGTTCCTGCCTGGAAGCTGCAGAAGAGAGGAGAACCCACTTTCTGTGGGAGCTGCTGGAAGTCCAGCACTCCCGTGTTCAGACCCAACAGCTTTGCATCTCTTTGACTGCTTTTCCAGACTCAATTTTCGCTGAACCTCTTTGTCTGGTTTTCTCTTATACATTAAGAGAGACTTAACCCTTGTGTCTCCAACATTTCATGTCTAGATTTTGTCAGCCATTCTTGACTTCTTCAATGCATGCATTCTTACCATTCTTGATATTTTCTAAAAAGAATTGAAAATATCATACTGCACCAATGTATGCACACCCATGTTTGTAGCAGGGGAGTTTGTAACAGCTTAACCTTGGAAATAGCCCAAGTGCCCATCAACTAATAAATGAATAAAGAAAAAAAATTTTAATACAATGGAGTAGTACTTAGCCATAAAGGATAAACGAGACATTAATAGGTACATGGATGGACCTTGAGACCATACTTTTAAGTGAAATAAATCCAATTCACATGTATAAGTATCACATTATTTCTCTGGTGTGAGAAACCATAAGTGCAAATAAGGACCAGAATGTATAGTAGACATTATGAAATAGGGAGAAATACTCAATTGGGAAGGGGTCTGAGGAGGGGAGAGGGGAAAAGGGAAGGAAGAGAAAAGAAAAAACTGAGAGAAGGAAAACAGAAAAAAGTGCTGTAAATAAGGAGGAAAAGAGGGGTTGAAGGGTGGGTTAAGGAATGGGATTCTAAAAAAAAGAGGAGTTGAGAGAAGTCATGTACAGGTACAAAGTTCTGATGATGAAAGTGATCTTTATGTAGATTTAACATGGACCAGTAAACTTCATTAAAATTCACATGAAATAAATTATCAGACACTTTCAAAAAGAAAGAGACCCTTGTAAAGACTTTGCAGCCACTCAGGTGCTCTAGGGCAGTCTTTCCATAGCAGTGTCATTAGTCACACCTGCGAGGTCCTGTCTGCCTTTGACGGTAGCATTCCCAGGCCCCAGGGATTAGGATGCCGCCATTTCGGGGGCATTGTTCTTACAAGCACGTGGCTATTAGCCTCCATGGTCTCAACTCCTACCACTGGTGTTGCTTCTTGTTTATGGTGCTGTAAAATAACATTCGAGGAGGCCACACAGAGCCGAAGCAACCGTGCTGGAAAGGAAGGTACTCTTTTCCCCAGTGTTCCTGTTTGATTAGCTCTTGTTTGTGATCGTTTTCTTGCGTGGCTCAGATTTAAGTCTCTGAGGACAGTGCTCAACAGCACTGATCCCACTGAAATTGTTGTTTGACCACAGGGTGCAGGATTTGTCTTTGACCTTGACACCTTCACTACATGAGTTTTTACCTACAAAATCATAGAAGCAAAGAATAAATAATGAACTACTTAAGAAGAACTGGAACAATTATCTAATTATCTCTCAGTTATAGAACATTTTCTAAATTATATTTTATGCCACTATTGCTGCAGAACATTTTGTTAACTAAACATGGCGTGTGTGTTTGTATGTGGAGGGGCTGTGTTCCTCAGTCACACAAGTCCTGGGGATCCCGTGCTGTGTATCGCCACACAGAGACTCATGATGAGCATGAGGTGTCAGAGAAACAGTAAGAAGAGCTGTTAACAGGATAGATTTGGAGTTGTCTGGAACTGGGCAAACTGCTTAACCTCTCTGAACCTATTTTTCTGATCTGTAAAGTAAAGGGGAAACAGTTGTGCCTAGCTCTTGAGATTATTTTGAAGATTGAATGAGCTATCATTGGTTAAGCCTTTTGAATAGAGTATTGCACATTTTGTGTTATATACAGATGTAAGAAAATGAAGTAAGAATAAAGGTTTTGGGTAAATATGCTACAATTTAGTCTGTTTAACTTTACTTTTGAATTCCCAGGGCTTTGGTTCTGTGATACTCTTTTCTTAAATATTTTTCAAATAATATTTATTTACATTCCACAGAAATACTTCTCTACAGAAAGCCCTGTAGAAAGTAGATATAATAACCTTTTACAATGTATATTACATAACTGTTGCAATACTTTTCAGTGATACTTATGCAAGACTTTGTTTCTGAGTTCTGTGTAGGCAGACATATGCACAAATAATTCTGATTTATTCAGATGGCCTCAGATTTCATTAGCTTTCTTCTTATTTTTTGTAAGAAGTAGATTAAATAGCAGGTCACAATTGCCACATTTGAATTACAAAGAGGAAGTTGTACAAACCAGAGATCAAAATGAATTTGTTACTTTAAGTTAGTGATGCTAAACCAGGTATCTCAGCAACAATATGCTCTTAATGTAATTCTATTCTAGTTTGCTTTCATTTAGGCTGAATTTTTCTGTTTTGTGAAAGTAGAAACATTGGCTTCTAGAATATTTCAGTTGACCAAGTTCTGGATAACAAAAATTTTAATGTGTTTAACTATCTCATCCCTGTAATTTCATCCAATTATTTCTCTTTGGCCCATAGCAAAATGAAGAACAGTTGTTCATTGCCATCTCCTTTCACTTATTTATAACTATTGGATAACTCAGCAGACTCCCCTTTTCTGAATTAGTGACCCATTATTTAGCTATTTTATTTCATTGAAATTATAAACATTTAATGAATATTTACTATATGCCAAGATTAAAATATCTTTTTTATAACCACAGATAATAGTATTGTGAGTGTCAGACACATACAGACAATGTTTGGAACATGATGTATTTAAGAGTTGAATTGTAAACAAGTTTAAGTGCTTTAATGAGGAGTCTCAATTTTTGAATATATAGTGGCACAGGCCAGAATGTGTGTGAAGTGTTGACTCATTGAGTGGATTTCAGCAGGTTCATTATGGGCTACATCGGTGTAAAACAGAACCACAAGAAGTCATGTAGATCATGGTAAGAACCCTGCATTTAACCCTGTAGGCAATGGGTGTTCTCTGGGCAGATTGAAAGTGTGAAGTGGTAGGATCAGATAACAGTTTGAAAATCATCGTTCTGGCTGCAGTGAAGCATAGAGTGTGAAGTACGGAGTGTGGGCTGATGGTGGTGGCAAAACTGATGTGACTGTTCTCTAAGAGAAAGCTGAGCCTGGCTTGGGGTGGGCATGGATTTCAGACAAATATCGGGGATGCAGTTGGCAAGGCATGGGGTACTGCTATCCATGAGCAACATAATATGAACCACGTGTGTAATTTTAAAGCTAAAGGAAAAGGAAACCAGGGAAATTAATTTTAATAATGTATTTCATTTAACCCAATATATTCAAATTATTATTTCAACATATAATCAATATTAAGATATTAGTAAGACACTTTGTGATCTTCAAAATCTGGAGTATAATGTACACTTACCATATTTTAATTTTGAAGATATATTTTCAGAGTTCTATGGTCAAATATGGTTCATAGCTAGGTGGAGTAGCTGTGGGTGCAGATCTATTGTGATTCTAAAGATTAGCTTTGCAGTTTTTATAATTTTCAACAAACTTCGTAGATTATTCTGAGCACCTTATTGCATCATTGTTAGATTAAATCAAATAATGTATGTGAAAATAAATGTTCAGTAAATGATCTTTTGATATGAGAAATTGGTAGTTGTTCACTTAGACATTTCCTTAATAATGGTAAAATAAGAGAAAATCTATTCAAAGTAGTGAGGAAAAATTTTTTTTAATTTTTTTATTTTAAAGTTTAAAAATAACAACAACAACAATGAGGGCAAAATCAAAGCAACACAAAAACAAAAAAGGCAATACATGACCTCAAAACAAAATGATAGGAATTAACAATTAACATGACATACTGTTATCTTCAATGAAGTTGATGAATTCTTATGTAAAGAAAAAATTTTTAACTGATTTTTAAAGTCAAGATGGACAGTTTTAAAATTTGGTTGCTTCCTATAGTGAAACCATCATTTAGAATCACTGGTATGGATCACATCCTTAGGAAAAAGGCAGACAACAAATAGAGCGAGAATCCTAAAACTATGCTTTAATGTCGCTAATGTTTTTGTTTCAAAACAAAAGGTGACTGATTGGGGTAAAATAAATTGTGGCATGGTGTCATTTTTTCACAATCTATTAGTTCTCATGAACAACTCCTTTACGGTGTCTAAACATACTGGATCTTTTGCAAACACTACAGAAAAACCTATTACCATCGATATTTATAACACTTCTGTGAAGTGCTTTATTTTAGAAGCTGAAACAAGACTTTCCTTTCTTTTGGTAGCGGTCACAAAGATTACTCTGGCTGCTTTTGATCATGCCTACCTGGCTGATGAATTAAAATAGTCAATACAGTAAACCAATTTTCAAATATTTTCTCCTTTTAACTCCGTGGGAATTATCCCACAGACACATCCCAGGAGAGTTTATCTCAAGGCAACTGATTAATCAATGATATGATGCTCTAGGCAGCTTCTCCATCAGGGATGAACTTCTTTAGGTGTAGCAGTACAATTGAACCATAAATAGCATATTGAAGAGATTCCTGCTTTTACTTATTTTCCACATTGTAGTGGGAGATTTTTCTTTTCAAAATGCAATTCTGATTAAGCCATTCTTTTTTAGCTCACCACGTTGCAGTGACTCTATACTTTTAAATCAAGACTGGAGTCTTTAAAGTGGCCCCTGTGGCTCTGCACAGCCTACGTATACACCTGGAAATTAGTTCTACAACTTTCCCTTACCTATCTGTGCCCCTTCTCGTCCTCTTGACCTACATATACACTCTTTGCTCTCTGCTTTTCAGCTAAACTAGTGTTCCATGGTTAATCAGGCAAACAATGTTTTCCCAGGACTTTTCCATAAATGATTTTGTATCTTTGGAATAATATGTCTATCAACATCCTTTTTGGTCTCATATATGGGTTTAAGAACAATACAGGCAGATTCTACATTATTTTTTAATTTCATTTCATTTTATTGTCTTTTTATTCACATGTTTGCAATACATGGTAACTACCTTCATCTTGGAGAATATATTTGAGAGTATTTAATCTTGATCATTTTTATATCCTCTTTCCATACCCTTTCCCCCATCCCTCTTCTCTGGATCTCCTTTCCACCTTCCTGAAGTCTGCATGGAAGGGTCTGGAGACCATCATGTGAAGTGAAGTGAATTTGACATAAGAAGTTAAATATCATATGGTTGTCTTAGGAACTTAGAAATATAAAGAATTTAAAGAGCAAGATTCTTCATATTCTTCATCCAGCTCTTCAATGGTAAAATAACATTTTCATCACTCCAAAGATCTCTAAAATTGTCCTCCCATAACTACACCCTTCAGCATTTCTATTCTCAATTAACCTTTGGCAACCACTGATCTGTTCTCCATTTACATAACTTGTCATTTCAAGAATATTCTATACATGGAATCATGGACTATGTAATCTATAGAAATTAACTTTTTCTTCACTTAAAGTAAGTTTTTGGAGAGTTTTCCAGGCTGTTGTGTGTATCAGTAGTTGGATTTTTGTATTAATTTTGTGTCCACAAGTGCTACTATATAGACATATAATCACCTTTTTACATTCTTTTAGGGTAAGTAAATTCTTTTGGGGCAGGTAAATTGTTTTAGAGTAGCTATATTCTTCTAGGGTAGGATATTTTAGGCAAATTCACTTAATTTGGCTTTATTTGAGGTGTGCCAAATTTTCCTCATTCTCGTAGGTTATTTTTGTTGGCATAGAATTCTGAGTTGCCATGTTTTCCCCCCTAGCTCTGTGAAATACTATTCCAATTCCTAAGGCTTCTTTGGCATGAAGCCAAACCAAAGTCAGTTGTTATTTGAATTGATTTTCCTATACAGGTAAGATGTCATTTTTCTCTCGCTGTGTTGATGACTTTTTTCTTTCTTCTTTCAGAAGTTTAATTATGATATTTTTTGCATAATTTCTTTAACTTTATCTTATTTGGAATTTACTAAGCTTCTAGAACCTACAGATTAATGTTTCTTGTCAAATGTGCAAGTTTCATTAGGTTTTCCTCATTCTCTAAGTTCTCTGTCTTCTCTTCCCTCTCTTTCTTGGACTTCATATATGTAAGTATTTGATTTTTTTATTGCTCCACAAGTCTTAAAGGGGCACCTTTTCCTGCATTGTCTCTATGTTTCTCAGATTGTGAACTTCCATTTCATGGATTTATCTTCTAGTGGAGAACTCATGTGCTGTTTTTTTTTTTGTTTTTTTTTTCATTCCATTTGAGATCATCTTGGTTGTTGGCATTACTAGAGATTTTTCACCAGAACCTAGACATTTTCTTATTATGTTCTGAGAATCTGAGTATTACTTAAATCTTTTCCCCTTCTGACATCACTCCAGGCAGAGGAGAGAATGAAAGACTCAACCTCATGATTTCCAAGTGGAATTAGAGATCTAGGTTCCTGTGTTCCCTGTGATTGTCAGTTCCTTGATGCTTCTGGGCAAGGGTGAGAGTTCGGTCCCGTAAGTGGTCTATGACCTGACAGTGTCTGCGTCTCATGGTGTCTGGGAGAGATTGAAAATTCTAACTTTCTGCTGGGCATCCTTGCTAGCATTTAGCATGGAATGAGAAGGCTATCACCTTTCTTCAGGGTGGTGCTAGTGCCCAGCCTATGTGATCCATATGAGGGGTGCTGATAATATAAGGGGTGTTAATTACTTGCTAGTGTGGGTTAGTTTCATTTCCCCAACTTAACCTGTTCCAACGCCACCCTGGTAACTGTTTGAGGCATTGTTTCGGCTTTCTGAGGGTAGCCTTATAGGTTCCCCATAAAGAAGGCATGGCCATTTATTCTGTGACATTTACTTAAAGCAGAACGATTATTGTGCAAAAATTTCCTGTCTTGCTCACTGTCTTTTTAAATCATCCTTTGGTTAAAGAGATCATGTTTTTGTTGTGGCTTTTGATCTGTACCTGTTAGTATTTCTGGGTTATGAGTGTCTTCTGTTTCAAAAGAAGGATACAATTCTACAGCAAGGGGGCATGGAGGCCACTCTTGGGGCCATGAGACCCTCTGAGTCAGGCCACCCTGGCACTCAGAGGAGCCAAAGGAAGTCCATGCTTCTGTCAGTGCAAGGGTTTATTGAGTATTTACCATATTCAAGCAAGATGAAGGGGAGCTCACCCACAGCATAAGCTGGGAACTGGAGGCAGCCCCACCATGCAGGTTCCTTCTTCCACCCCACCAAGGTGCAGGGTGCACACGGGGGCCGAGTGGGCAGCACAGGAACTTGTGATGATCCGGAGACCGGCACAGCCAGGGAGCCAAAGGGAGCGCTCAGGATGGGCAGAACGAGGATCACTCGAGCAGCAACTCCACAGAAAACCACACCAAAGGCAAAGCCCACAAGCACTGAGCCAGAAGACCAAGCTGAAGAGCACCCAGAGGCTTTGTTTTTTACAATGTGGGGAGGCTGGTACAAACTGTGTGCTAGTCTGATAGGGGCGCATGAACAAATCAAGGTGCTAGTTCTATGGTGGTACAAATATGTTTTTCTTCATGGTAAAAATACATCTTTCAGGAAACATATATTTCAGTTTCTCAAGTGGGGTTTGCAAGATAAGCTTGGCATTGCAGGCTGTGTGGTCGTCACACCATCTGGTCACCAGAGAAGTTACCACACAGGCACACAGGTTACACAGTGGTCACATGGGTCACAAGCTTGTTCATTTTCAGAAAGTCAGCCTGACACCAGACAGAAGCATCAGATGGCAGCTGTCCTCCTCAGTGCAAGGTGGCACAAAGAAAACCTGAGGGTTTACCGCCCTTGGGTCCCGTGGCCTCTAGACAGGCTGCTTTCTTCCACCTATACTTCACCCTCTTCTGAGGTTTGTTTCGTATGTAGTGTCCAGGAATTTTCCCTGTGCTTAGCGTGAAGAACAGGGAAACGTATGTCTACCTCACCTTTCCAGAAGTGGTGTAAGGAGGCTTGGCTTTAAAAAATGCCCTTGACTCTTTAGATCTTTGTTTAACATTTTTACTGGAGCCTTTTCTTGACTTTCTTTAGGACCCAAGGCAACTGATTACTAGGATCATGTATTTGTTTTCCCCTACCATGTATTTTACAATTAAAATCTTTTTCATTAATTTGATTATTTGATTAATGTATCTTCATTAGATTCTATGCTTTATATGGGTAACGCCTATGACTATTCTGATTACCATTTTATTGACAATACCAGGCATTTTTACCTGGGCATTACTAGTAGACTCTTAGTAATATTTGGGAACAAATAAGGCTGAGTAATAAAGTAAAAAAGGTTATAGTCATGCAGTTAGGTTTTGCTACTTGACTTTACATGGGGTAATTTTTATATTTGTGGTACAAGTCTTCACCCAGTGTCTGTGGCATAATGACCACGAGTAGCTATTAATTCCTGAAGCTGCAGTCTCATTTACTTTTCTTTGCATCATTGATGACAGGCACATTTCCCAGGATGTGTTATAAATTTGGTAATTATCAAATGAGATTAAATTAATGTTCTTAGTATTATTTAGGGGTCTGCTATGAGGAGTGTAATATAATGTCATGCATCTAGGAAAACAAAGAAAACAAATCCAAAATTCAGGAAACTGTTTAATTTAGAAAACAGAATAGCTGTTTTGCCAATGGCTCATCCTTGAAGCAGAGCACCAGGGAAGCATAATTCCAAGGAAAGGGTTCCAATGTTCACTGTATAATAATTGCCACAGAAAGTTATAGGAGCAAGCACACTTTGAAACATAAAAAGAGCTTGGAGACCACCAGCCCTCTGAAGAAGCAGATAAGAGAACTTTGTTCCATGAAATCAATTTTACCTCTCACTGAGTCAGGAAAAGGGGACAAACAAAAAGTAGCATTTGCTTTCTTAGGCATCAAAATACACACTGGCATTGCTCATGGGAGAGAAAGAGCTATAGGAACAGACATTTATACCCTTTTGCCGATCTCTTCTTTAGCAGCTCAGGTTTGCAACCTGTTATTATGAAAAAGCAAGATAAAATCATAAGGATTTCAGAACCACTAAGGTTCAAATGTGAGTGAAAAGAGAGCGATAGGCAGATTGGAGACTGCCCATGAATGTGTATGTTATGGTTTTTGTCTGGATGTCCCTCCAAATCCTCATGCGGTCATAGGGCGGGCTTCTAGATATCTGATTGATCCATCATCCAATGCTGGGATTATGGGTGTATCTGCTACACCCTCCCTGGGGTGGGTAGTTTGCATATGTAAGGGAGAGAAAGAGGCTGCTTGCTGCCAGTCCTCCCTTTACTGCTCTTGTTGCTTTGCTGTTTTCCACTGCCATGAATGGTTGCCCTCTGCCACATGCCACCCTGCCTTGAAGCCAGCCATGTACAGACTGAAACCTCCACAAACTGTAAGCTAAATAAACCTTTTCTTCTTTAATTTTGGGTGTCAGGTATTTTGCCTCAGCAACAAGAGAAAAGTAACCAAGACAGTGTATAAATGATGATTATAAATCTTACACATAGTGAATGCCAGACAGTCTGAGTTTTATGTATTTATCATTTAAACTCATTTAAACTCATATATGGATTAAATCATTTAATTTATCATTCAATCATCTGGTCTGTTAGCATTGATGTTTATGTTCTAATACTCAGGTTAGACTACAGGAGCTGCCCTTTTCTACTAGGCCTATTCACACTCGGAGGGAGACTGTGAATTGGTCGCATGTTTGAGATGAGAGAGATAGCCCATCCTCTGCTCCGTGTTTTCTGTTATGGATTGAGTTGTATACACCCAACATTCAGATGTTGAACTCTGAATCTTCAAGACATTAAAATTAGAGTTTATTTTAAAATATGACTGTTGAGGATGAATCAGTCGAGCAAAGGTCATGCTGGAGTGGAGAGGACTCCCGTTCTGGATAGTTGCATCGCCATGAGGAGACGGGAGGTAATAGCCGCAAGGAGCCAGGCCGAAACAGGTCCTTCCCTCTGCGCCCTAAGCAGGAACTGACTCTTATCCAGTTCTCATCCCTAAACTCTAAGTCCCACCTCTGTGAAACAATCAGTTTTATGTTGTTTTAAATTATCCAGTTTCTGATACTTTTTCTGGACTTTCTCACAAACCAACACACTTTCCCTAGAATAGCAATTTTTACTTTTTTGAACGTAATGCATTTCTCTGAAAAACAAAATTAAGTAAACAATGAAAGCTTGCTTCAGAAAAATACAAACACCTCTCATAGAATTTCAGGGCCTACCACAGTGCATGACAACATATTATAGAAACTGAAAAATGTATAGGCATAAGGATCTGCTCTCATGAAGCCGAATCTCACATCATAGTATTCAGCTGCCTAGAGAGTCCGTTAACCTCACCACAGTGCCTGAGGCAGCATCCGACTGCTTCTCTTGTATCCTTTTCCTTTGCTTAAAAAAAAAAATAAATTAAAAAGTCTTTCTTTCATGATTTTTTTTTTTTTTTTGTACCAGGAATCATCTCTCATAGTTTCTTGGTTTAATTTGCAAGGCCAAGTTTAGAAATAGTTAGAGACAGCCTGTTACTCTTTTGCTGTGTTTTGTGAATTCAAAGTGACCAGTTCATTTATATTTTAAACCCCAAATAGAATTCAAGAGGAGAGCGTAGATAAATGAAGAAGTGAAATCTCTCAGGACCTCTTGAAAGGTTAGAAGGTCTCTTGTAGAAGAGATGAGAGGAAGCCAAAAACTCACTTTGTTTCTTTCATACCTGGCTTACTGCTAAGCGTGTTTGTACACAGTCTGAGTCTCCTGTTATGCTGTATATGCACTAGATTGAAAGGGATTATAAAGAGAAGTGTAATAACCACCTGACTACATCTTTCTTCTTTGCCAGAGTTTATACCTATGTCTTGCTATCTGAAAGGTGGATTTCTCCCCTTGCTCAAGGAAGGCATCTCTCTGTTACTGTGTTTAAAACTCTGGGAAACCCAGTTCACATCCTATTTTCATTTTCTAGTCACAAGTAACAATAGTTTTGTCATGAACTCATGCTATGATAGAAGAAGACTTCTCATTTTTATTCATATGAGCTTTATCTGTCATTCACTCTATTAGTGTATTTTCTGTTATTATAACAAAACTCATGGAGCTGGGGATTTTATAAAGAAAAGTTTGGACTAGGGGTATTAGCTCAGTGGTAGAGTGTGTTCTAGTATACTTCAGGTCTTAGCTCAGTACTTGGCATCCATAAGAAAATAGGGAAAGAGATTCATTTAGCTTACAGTTTTGTTGGAGACTTAAAGTCCATGATCAGATGTCCTGTGAGGGCCTTCTGGCTCCATCACCACAGGGTGGAAGACATGGCATGAACATGTGTGAGAGGAAGAGAACAATCACATGATAAGAGAGAACAATTGCACAATGAGACAAGAAGCGAGAGATACCAAGAGCTAAGTTTGGCCGTTTTGTAACAACTTTCTTTCGAGGAAACTACACAGGGTCCTGCAAGAACTATGTGAATTCCTTTTGAGGGCTGTGCCTCCAGGGACCTACATGGCTAAGCCTCATTTCTTACAGGTTCTACCATCTCAGCACCACTGTATTAGAGATCAAGTTTCCAGGCACACAAAACTTTCTGGAAAACATAACCCATATTAAATCCTAGCTATCATTTTGAGGAAGAAATTGCTGGTTTTGGCAGTGCCAACCATTTATGGATAAGCCCAGAAGAATAAATCCCTGTTGGTTGGCTCTCATCACTGTCATCAAATAAATGTCAAATACAGTCTAGAAAAGAATCTTGTCTGCAAACCAAATGAGATTTCAGAAAGCCCAGCGGCTCCTTCATTCTCTGCCGCAAGACAGTGATCCCATCCTTTAACATCCTTTCTCTCCAGCTGCTGTTTTCTCATACGTGCCTGGCATTCTGGGAAGCTCAGTCATTTGTCTCTTCTGAAACCTTGGCTGCCTCTGCCTTCTGAGTGTTGAGATTGTGTAGGGAGATCTTTTTTAGATGGGAAGGGAATGAGAGATGGAGGGAGGAGTGTGGAGAGGAAGGCAAAAGGGATTTTTAAAAAGAAGAATCAAAGGAAAAAATGGAAATACAGCTTTAAAAGGGGGAGGGGACAGAGTTGGAGGGAGCAGAGAAGGATGGAAGGGGAAGGGACATCATATTTATTTCAGTCACTCAAAAGGTTGTAACATCCTGAAGACAGTGCCTGGCTGTATTTTTTTTTTTTTTTTTTTGCATTTCTTAAAATAATGTACACATGTGGTATACATAGCAGGGTATATTGAATACTGTTTCCTTCAAACCATTTTGTATCTGGTTCTGCTTTTTAGTTTTCCTGTGTTAATCAGAATTTGGGTTGACTTTTGCATTTGAGGTGGAAAGTAATTTGACAGATGCAAAATTGAAAAATGTAAGCAAAGGAACGGCAAGAGAGACACCAGTCATTTACTAAGATCCCACAGACACAATGAAAGTGTAATAGGTAGTTAAAAGAGAGGGAAAATAGAGGATAGTGGAGAAAGTTTAGATGGAACCTTAGGGAACACTTAGGGGTTGTGTTAAAGGTTATAAAATGTTTAGATTTATATAGCAATTTTCTTTCAAAGAACTTAAGGGAATTGTGGTAATAGAGGCGTAGGTCAAACTATTGCTACATATTTTATATCACCAGAGATAACATAATGCCTGAAATGAAGTAAGAATTCAGTTAGTATTTGTGAAAAGAGCATGTAAAGCGCTGGGCATTTTGGAATGAAAAATGGATTGATTAGAGAAGACAACTATGGACTACGGAGGGAAGTTATAGAAAACAAGCACTGGATGTAGGTTTTAGCCTTAATCATTTAATAAAAACAAGTTAGTGTGGGGTCAGAGAAGAATAGTGAGGGCTGATCAGATCATGAATGTTTGTGGTAGATAAATGGAGTTATCTACCCTACTCTTTAGCTTCACTCTGCTGAGCTACAGAAGCAGCTGGTCCCTCAGAGAAACTTCATGTTTAGATGTGCGGTATCTCAGCAAGTTTGTCTAATGAATCTTAGTAGAATTGTCCTATGATAAGTTCTCAGGTGTCTTCAACCAAGACAATCACTTCTTTAGTTATCTCTAGAAAAAGGAATACTGCGAATATTCTACAGTGATTAATTCTAGAGTATTACTTGGAGCCTTATTTTCAAGGTGCTAGAGGAAGTGGTGGGCATTAACAGGAAATTATGGTGAAAGCAGGGACACATAATGGTCTAACTTGCTCAGTGAATATTTATAAAAGGTCTACTATGTTCTAATAAGCAGTGGTGTGATGGGATATACGGTGGTATGTTTGGGGAATGATAGAGCTCCACTGACTTACATACATAAGAGATGGACAGAGAGGATGGTAGAAAATAAGGTCTGAAAATGTCCATGGCTAGACCAGGAGACTGTGAGCAACTTGGATTTGTTTCTAAGTATGACATGCAGAACTCAGGAAAGTTTTTTGTAGAAAAGCGATATAACCTGATTCGACTTATTTTCATTTTTTTATTAGGACATATTTGCAGTACACAATGATTGCATTTATCATAGGGAGTTGGTACATGTACACAACACATTGTAATTCCTTTTTGTCTTCTACACTTTCCATCCCTCCCTTCTCCTTCCAACTCTTGGTCATCTTTGCATCTTTATGTTTGCAAAAGCTCTATTTTCATTTTTTTCTTTTGATTTTTTTATTTTAAATTCTGTTCCCTCCACCTCTTGTTCCCTTTCACATTTGAAAAAGATCTCCCTATTTCCTATTATTTATATTTTATTTGGGCCTTTATTTATCTTTTGTGTTTCTCATAAGAAAAACTACGTTATATTTAAACTTGTGTCTGACTTATTTCACTTAATACTATGGTCTCAAGGTACATCCATTTACCTCAAATGCCTCAAGTTTATCCTACTTTATGGCATGATAATACCTTATTATGTATCCACACCACATTTTCTTTATCCATTTATCTGTTGATGGGAATAGGCCATTTGACATAATTTAGCTTTTATAAATTATACTACTATAAATATGGGTATGCATGTATCATTGTAATGTGACTTTAACTCTTGGAAAGATACCTAGAAGGGGAATATCTGGGTCAAATAGATTTTCTCCTTTTACTTTTATGAGGAATCTCCTTACATAATGGTTTTACCAGTTTACATTCCCTCCAAAAATTTAAAAGTGTTCCTTTGCCCACAGCATCACCAGTACTTGTTATTTGATTTCTTGATGATAGCCATTTTCTGGAGTAAGATGGAAATTCAGTGTTGCTTTAATATGCATTTCTATAATGGTCCGTGTTGTTGAGCAGTTTTTCATATATTTGTTGGTCATTTATATTCCATGGAGAATTGTCTATTCATTTCATTTGCCCATTTTTATTGAATCTTTCATTTGGGAGCTGTAATATTTTTACATTTTAAATATATTCTAGATCTTATTCATCTTCTAAGGAATACCTAGCAACTGTTTTCCATTCTGTAGGGTATTCCTTCACTCTGTTGGTTGTTTCCTTTATTGTACAGAAATTTTTTCACTTGATATAGTCTAATTTGTTGAGCTTTGGTACTCTTTCTTGTATTATTGGGGTTCTGTTCAAAAAGCTCTTGCCTGTGCCTATATCCTCAGAAGTCTAGCCTATTTTGTCTTCTAGCAGATTGCTTGTTTCCACTGTAACAGAAACTCTGAATTTCATTTTTCAAAAGCCCTCCTGGCTGCTGTATGGGGAATGAGCTGTGTAAGGACGGGAATGGCAGCAGAGTGTGGTGAAGAGTGTGTGCACTCCTGTGTTTAAGTGTATTTGCTGTCTTTTGCAAGTGCAACAGCAGGAGAGATGGCAACAGCAACTGCATTTGGGAAGTGTTTCAACATACAGGTGTCTGCACTTGCAGGTAGCTTTTTTATAGATGAGTGGGAAAGTTATTCAAGGAGAGCATCTAGTGTTTTGGACTTAGCACATGAATCAAATACAAAGAGTGGAAGGAATAGGTTCTGAAGTGGATAATAAAGACCCTGCAGCCTCTGGCAGATGTTTCATAGACACCCTGCCTTAGATATTTTTCTCTTGTTGCTGAGACAAAGTATTGACACCCAAAGTTACAGAGGGAAAGGTTTATTTAGCTCACAATTTGTGGAGGTTTCAGTCCATAATCAGCTGGTTCTAAGGCAGGGTGACTTGGCAGAGAGGGATCACAGAGAAGAACAAGTTCATGGTAAGCAGAAGACAACAAAAGCAAGCAAGCAAGCAAGGGACAAACAAGCCTGTTTCTGTCCCTTATATTGTATCCAGGTTACCAGGATTAGGGTTGTGCCAAATCAATCAGTGGACTGGTTTAGAAATCACATACCCTTAAATCCCAGCATTGCACCATGAAGCAATCACACACTCTAGATCCAGCTGCCTCTGAAAAAACCCTATCAATGATTGCATGTACTGCATCTATGATGGCTTTGGGGGGTCATCTAAACACAAATCATAGCATATCCAGAGGAGATAATGAAAGAGTGTCGTATATGCGAGTTCAGCTTTACTAGTCATTAAAAAACAAAGAAACAAACCACACAAAGCCACAGCGAGATATCACTTCCTACCAGTCACAATAGCATCTATCAAAAAGGTGAAAGAGAAATGTTAATAAAGATACAGATGAAAGGGAATTTTGTGCACTATTAGTGGGAACATAAATTACTAGAGTCAGTATGAAAAATGAGATGGATGTCCCTCCAAAATTTAAAATAAAACTCTTGTGCACTCTCATAATACTGCTTCTGGGTGTACATCCAAAAGAACCAAAATTATTATGTCACCATTCCCTGCACAGAACATACCCACTGAAGAACTGCAGTGGTACGTCAGTTCATGAACTTGATGACTTAAGTGGTTCCGGTCACAATAGCTGAGGGAAAATCAACCTAAGAGTCCACCAGTGTTTGACAGGTCAAGAAAACGCCACGTACATACAAAATGGGATACGTGTCAGTCTTAAAAAGTGGGAAATCCTGTCATTTGTGACAGCATGGACAAATCTGGAAGACATTGTACTAAATGAATAAGCCAGGGACAGAAAGACAAGTACTAAATGAGCTCCTTTAGATATGAAATCTAAGTTAAACTCATAAAAATAAAACATAGAATGATGAATCCCAGAGGCTGACAGGTGGTGAGGAAGGGAGAAATAGTAAGATGTTAATCAAATGGTACAAAATTTCAGATGGACAGGAAGAGAAGATTTTGAGAATTTTTGCATAGCAGTGTGACCAGTGTCAATGATAATACATTGTATGCCTCAAAATAAGTAAGAAAGTAGACTTTGAAATTCTCACCATGCAATTTTAAAAAAAGAAAATCCCAGTATGTGACTGAATGTCATGGTGACTTTTGAGAGCATTTGTAGAGTGTCTTTTGAGTAACGGGCACAGATTGTAGTGAGTCAGAATAAAGGGAGACATGAAGAAACAGAAACAGTGGGTCTAAACCACTCAGATAGTGAGGAGAAACTAGATTTAAAAAGATCAGGGCCATAGTAATCATGAGGATTTTTACGAAAAAAAATAGTATGTTTTTCATTACATTAACTGTGGGACTAAACTGTGTTCTTAACCACATACAAAATTGTAATAAATTCCTTACAAATTAGTTCTAATCAGCTTTCACTTCCTAATTGCACAAATGATCACAGTGACTCATGTTAACTGTTACTAAATATCCAAGCGGTGAAATAGTTTCTGCACTCCTTGGCTGTTGGGGCCACCACAAGGAGGCTCCAGGCCAATTTGAATAATTTACTGACTTCCATGGGAAATGTACCGATATCCCCTAGAACATATTCTTCACATTGAAGACTGAAATTAAGAGTGATAAATTCATTTAAACTTCAAAGTCAAATTCTCACGAATACTTTTATTTTCCTATCTACTTTTAAGCCTACAGAATTATCCTTTTGACGATTTTTCAAAGTGACATTTATAGGCATAGAATAAAGAACACCTTGTGCACAGTCAAGAGGCAGATATTAATATTCCCTACTTTTATTCACCCCGGTTAAGGACTCATTTATGGTTTCTGCTATATTTTATTTGACTCCTAATTTCCATTAAATCATTTTAAATAAGCAGGCATGCCAATGTGCCTTTCTATCAATTTTCCTAAGTTCATTGTTTGGTCTGTAGTCTTTGGTATCCTGAGTACTTAAGGATAAAATTTCTTTATCATTTTTTTAAACTCTTCAGGAATACAACTCATGCCTTCCCACATGCACTTTACTAGCCCTCAAAAAAAAAGAAATGTATCTTTTTTTTGTCTTTTTCTTTCAAAACTATGATAACTAATGAATTTTCATTTCTATGGGAAATTTAGCAGGTTTTGTGAGTAAGAACCAAAAACTATAATACTTCACTCAAGAAGAAAGTGTTCATGCTTCTTCAAGTTATGCTGTAGCTACGGAGACCATTTACCATTTTATGTACTTTCCTTTTGACTTTCCAAACTAGGACCTCAAAAGAGGGAAAAATGGTGTTATTTTTAATTACCTAAAAAGGGGTCATTGGCTAAGACAGAGTGATGTATAGATGTTGTACTTTTGTATTTCCCATTCCAAAAATAATAAATAAACATGAGAGGGGTTGCTGCAATTACAGAAAGTGGCTAGAGAAGCACTGCTTTGTGTCTTGCTTTTCAGTCCCCATGAGCCTCCATTCTCACTTAGAGGCACCACTGTCACTTCGGGATAAAACTGGCATCATTTGCAGATGCTGGATTGTAGATATAAATCACTACCTTGACCAATTCATTACCCTACAACGTTTCCCTTCCTTCAGCCTCCTGGTTCATTGTTTACTTTTTCTCATTCTTGGCCTTGCCTCAAACTTTGGCCCTATTGTACATCACACTGTTATATGGACACCAAACTTGGTTTCTGGTCAACCATGACTTGAATTATTCCACATACTAATCTGTGCCCAATTCTAATGTGAGACAAAAAATAATGCTGAAGTTACTTACTCGACTTTTGCACCTCCTTCTCATCATAGAAAGCAACCGTACATGGGAGCCATGGAGTCATTTATTTTCAATGATTTTGACTAACACAATTCTGGATCAAATAATGACTAGTCTTCTTTCAGGATATAAGCCAAACAGGTATAATATTAAACACTAACATGTTAATATTACTTATCATTGTAATTGCTTCAAAAGAAAAAAGATATGAACAGATTATTTTATGCCTAGTCATCAAACATATAGAGTCGACATTGGTTACTAATGTATAAAATAAATTTGTAAGATTTTTTTCATTGTTGCCTAAACAGCCCAATAAATAAATGTGTCATTAGCAGTGAGAAAGAGTCGGCAGTGATGAGTGACATTCAGGTTTCCTTTAAAGCATGACTTCCAGCTTGGGAGTTTTCATATAAAGGATTCTTTTATAACTACACTTAGGTTTTCTGCTTAGGGCTGGTGGGAATGAAAATAGTACAGTGTGAATCTGTTTCAATACATCTGAAAGGCACAGTGTAAATTAAGATGACAGATGGGAAGAGCCACTACTGACTTGGGGTAATTCAGAAAGGGTTGCCTAGAGCCCATTAATTGTATGTTCCAGAAGTTTGGGCACCAGCTTGAAAATAATAAATTAACTGTGCTAAAGTAATGAAAAAACTTTGCTTTTTTTTCTTACAATAAGGAAAGCTGAGGGGCAACATACATCTATTTATCAACACCCAACCTAATGTGTGCTTACCGCTTTTACATTTCCTAGCGGTTTATAAATTTTTAGAATATTTATCTCAAATGAGAAATGATGTAAGCAAGGGCATTTGGGAATTCCAGTACTTCTTAAGCTTGAATTATTCTAATTTATATCATAGTATTGCATTTCTCAAATCTGATAAGAGAAAAATGAGGTTTATTTTCTCTGTGAAATTCTTGTTCTGCAGATCTAAATGGCTGTTTGAAGGGTGTGTGTTCATCGGGATGAACTAGTTGGGGTGGATGAGCAAAAGAGAGATGGGTCGTGTTCAGAAATGATTACCATTCTCAAGGACAGACTTCACTAGACATGAGCTTTCCTTCTTCTCCACTCTGACCTCTCAAGTTCAAGCAAGACAACACTGTCCTTCAGCAAGCTAAACAGCATTGCTAAACCTTTTAATAGGTCTTTAGTAGTCTTCTTTTTTTGTTCCATTTATCATTAACCAGCCAAAAATATCTCCTTTCAAATGCATCACAACATGTCATCTTCCTGTTTTAAGGCACCCTAACTTTTCTCACCTGAGTTAGAACAAGATCCAGAGTCCTTACCCTGACTGGGAACCTCCTCATGATCTTGCCTGCAGCAAGATGCACCTTCTTCTCGCTCTTCTGCTCTCTCCACGAGGGGTTCCATACTTTCCCCTTGTTTGCATCACAAAGCATTTGGCCTTGCCCTGTCTTTCTGCCTGGACCCCTCTTCCTCTGAATGTCTCCTGGCTCCACTCATTTGGGTATCTGCTTAGCATCAGCTGCGCAGAGAGCCCTTTGCTGACAGAGTGCTCAGGAAAGCTGCTTTCAACGCTTACATGTGATGCCCATTCAAATCAGATAACCAAGGATTCAGTTTCCTCTTTATATTAGTTTTCGATGAGTGCACAACAAATTACCCCCCAAATTTAGTATTTTTAAACATGAGCATTTGTTATATATTTCTGTGCATTGGTTTCAGGGTGACTCACAGGCTAAAATCAAAGAGTGTGTCAGAATGCAGTAGTACCAAGGCTTCCCAGGGACGGGTTCACCTCCAAGCCACTTACACACTACTGCAGGCCTTGCTGCCTACTGAAAACAGATGCTGCACTAGTTCCTCACTGCAAGAACCTCTTCATAGGGCAGTTCACAACATGGGTGCAGCTACCCTCAGAGTGGGCAGTGAAAGAGGAAGAAAACACAAACAACATGGAGGCAGCTGTCACTTTTGCCATATCCTGTTCTTCAGAACTAAGTTTCTAGTCCAGCCCACGTTCACAAGTCAAGGGGAAGTGTGGATCATTATTGCCACATTAAAACCTGCTTACCACACTTTTGCATAACAGGGAAATATAACCTGCTTCACAAGATGGCTGATTATAAACACAAACATAAATGTATCCTCACAGATGTGTCTGTGTGTAATTTAAATCTAATTTTTGTTGTAAACCATGGAACTAATACATGTGAGATCAACAAAATAGCTGTCTTGTAGATGAAAAAATATTTAAAGGGAATTTCTTAAACATAAATTGTTCTTAGATCTATGAACAAAATTCCAAAGAAAAAGTGCCTTTCTACGCCTTGCCGCTTATTTATGCTTGGATTTCTTTATCCACAAGTAGTGCCATGTAGTGTCTTTGGATGCATCCACCAACAAAATTCTAGACACCAAGTACAATTCATCTAAATATCTAGAATCTTCATAGGAAAATAAATGCACTTTCAGTATTAGAAGTATAATTAGCTTAGCCACAGACTTTAACTCACAAAGTTAAGATAGTCACAAGCTTTAGAATACACATAAAATCTGAAGTACTTGCTGGGAATTTAACCTAATTTTAGAAAATTTAATTATATTATGTAGGAAAATAGTCTATAGATGTTATCTTTAAAGAGTAATCCTTTCATTCCATAGAAGTGATTAAAAAAAACAACTGGTTCAGACATTCTAGAAACAGAGATGTAGCCAAAGTGATTTTCAGTAAGCAGTTGCTGCAAGAATTTAACAGCCCAGAAGGTAAAACATTCACAAGAGAATAACCTAAAGCTCATAAAACTGGGACGCTTTCATTAACAATGTACTGCACTTTTCACTCCCGCACAAAAGAAAATTCAGTGAATGTGTGGCAGCCTCCAGTGTGAAAAAATACCATCAGAAAGTAATTAATAATTAAAAAGATAAGAACGCCTTGCTAACTAGAAATTCAAAACCTACTTGAAAGTGCAAGACATAACCACATAAAATAGTAACTAAATGTAAGGCTAAACATCCCCCTGGGCCATTCTACCCACCAAGATCTGCATAAAATTAGCAGGAGCCCACGTTCTTCATCCAGTAGAAAGTGTGATGTCTTTCAAATTTCTACAAAGTCCCAGACATCTACCCCCACTTTCCCTGACTCAATTTCTCCCTTCTTGCTGGTCCTTTATCGTCCTCTCAGCTTCTGATGACCAGTTGGCCCTTCAGACTCTGCTGTGTTCTACTCTCAGCATAGACCTTCGCTGCTTTCTCATGAAGTCTGAGGAAAGCACTGAGACCAGGCGCTTGTGTGTGTGGCACGTGCTTCTGAATGGGAAGATTCGGTGTCAGACATCCGCTGTACCTGTTTCATCCATGTCCAAGCCTCCACCTGCACTGCCTGTCTCTTTACTACTCTTTCATCTCTGCTCTCCACTTCTCCAATTTTGGTTCAGTCTTGCTTTTCCTTTCTCTATTGATGACACACTTCTCATGGTCTTATGGTCCCCACCCCCAGCATGCATCAAATCAATTCCTTAACCAGGAAAAATCTCTGAGAGAGAAATTCTGGTGCTATTTATTCAGAAAATAACCTTTCCACCCTTTCACATCATTTAATATCTTGAGAATACTTTTAAGCTTCAAGAGAAGAGCAAGCAGCCCAAGACATTCATCAGAGTGTGATGATAAAGAAAAATCTTAAATAAGAGCCCACACTGAATCAGCATTCCACGGTTAGGTGGGCTACAGAACTGGGGGAGCAGCACGCTGTGGAGTATTGCAAATAAAAGTAGGGTGGGCTAAACACACCCTGGCATTTGTCAATAAATAATAAATGAATTAAAAATTGTGTGGAAATGTAGGCTGTTTAAAGAGATTTTCTAATTTTAATTGTAGTTTTGTCTTTTCTAAAGTGATTCTTAAGGATAGGTTTTAGTATGCAACATTCTATACCTTTAATTTTTTCTTTATAAGTAGTTCAAAAGATGGTCAAAATGAATGGGGGGAGGAAAGGAGGGACAAGAAAAAAAGAATAGAAGGGAAAATGGAAGCAAAACTTCTATAAATAAAGAGAGGAGGAGGGGCTGAGGGAGGGGAGGAGAACAGGAAAAGAAGAAGCAAGGCATACCACGTACAGGTACAAAATCCCTATGACGAAAGTTATCACTGTGTATAAAGTGGACCAATAAAATGAAAAGAAAAAAACAAAGCTTAAAATATACATATTAAAAATATTTACAGAAAAAAGATACTGCCTCACAGAACACACCTTGAATGTTTGATTGTTTTATGTGAGTCTTAAGAAAGTTATGTGTCAAAGCAAATCATTAAGATGATAGATGGATCGATGCTAGCTTTATGGGCACTTTACACTGTTAACCTTGTGTAGAACCAGTTGGAACACAGCTGTGAATTGCTTCTGTCAATGCTCGCCTCAAATAAGTCTGTATATTCTACTCCCCTATTTTCCAGCTAATTTAAATCAATGAAGTAATACATCATAAATACTCAATATTAAATTGGGCTGAATTGTTTTTATGGCATACAAATCTTTCTTAGAGTGGCATGTTTGAGGACTGAGATAATTCCTTGTTAGAGTATGTAAGATCACAGACTATGGAGATATATGTCATTGTTTGTATCCCTGGTACAGGTATCTACTGCATATGTTTCCATGGGAAAGTCATTTACTATTTATGTGGTTTAGTCTTTTTAGTCTGTAAAATGAAAACAGTACCAGTGAGTCATGGGTGGAAAGAGTCTAAACTGGACATTGTTTAACACCTTAAATTTCTGACCCTAACATTCATTATATACTGTGCCCCCAATGTATGTGCAGGTGAAGATATACACATATACCTAGTATATACACATGTACATATGTATGTATATGTGTATATATAACCACATAATCAAATTTTTGTTTTGGCATTTTCATTAATTTTTATAAATATTTCTATATTGTCCTAAAATAATGATAATGATATTAAAATCTCTTTTTCCTGTGAATTCTAAACTCTGTCCATTCTTTCTGTCCAAATGGTTGTGATAGTTTTCTAATTTAAGATCCTTGTTTAAATTAGGAAATGAATCCTGTACTTCAGCACTTGGTAAAGTAGTTTAAAATGCAGAGTCTGGACCGTCAAACTAATATTCAGAATCAGGAACCATGAGGTGGATCTTAGAAACTTAAATAAGTGCTCAAAGGTGATTCTTCAGCAACTGATCCATAACACACATTAAAAAGAAACCTTAAATAGAACTGGTTTAGTTTTTACCTGATATGTGAGTCATAGCTCCTGAGATTAAACATACTTCATAGTAATTTCTTCAAAAAGTTATGCAATTTTGCAATGATTAGATTGGTGAAGGTAGAGATTTTTAACTGTGCAATTCACTAATAAATTTTTAGCACCTTGGTGCACTGCCATATTATTAGCATCTAGACCAGTGTCCATAATATGGGAGATCCTAATACATATATTAATGTTACCTGCTATGTAATGAATTATAGGAGCAAAAAACTACATTCAGAAGTTACTTTTTCATAAAGTTTTCAGATACTTATGGCTCAAAGAAAATAGAAGTTAAATACAGAATGTAAAAAAAATTAAGAAAATAAAGTTATATTATTTTCTCAGTATACTTCTAGGGAAGGTAAACAGTGAGCTTGGATCAAAGGAAAGCTCCCACTGAATCTCCTGTAGGACATCATCAGAAACACATAAAAATAAAATCTGTATTACTAGCAGAAGCAAGTTACTGGAATGTAACTGAGCAAATTGAATTTCCAGACAGCTCAGATTCTTCTGGGAAACCTGGGTTTTCAGTCAGTTTGTACTCTCAGTGTATTCTTTGTCAAATTCTGATGTCACTCATCAACGGGTGACTTTCCAAGGGCAAAAATTATTGGATTCTCTCATTACCTTGTGAAATTTTAAAAGTATATGTTAGATCAGAGGTCTATGAGGAATGCTTAGTTCTTAAGAAAGGAGAAATCTATGGGATAGAGATCTCATTTTGTTGTTGAAAAAAATCTGACTCTGTTATCACCTTCAGTTGAGAAATTCGTTTATGAAGCACACAATTGGTTTGCTAAAATATTTCTCCAACAGTAACAACAGTGTAGATACATGCAGAATAAATGTCATTATTCAGACAAGTCAGTACCCCACTAAAGGAAAACTCTCAGTTGAACTAATATCCAGGTATACACATATGACAGATGTAATTGATTTCTATATTTTGATTATGTTGTAGGTATTGCAACTGAATATATTTTGCTCCAGTCCCAATTCTTTGACCTCTTAGAGTCTTAATGAGACTCCCAAAGCAGCAATCAGAAGCACAGTAGATTTTGCAAGCATTCAGAAAGCAATGTGCTTTGTCTAAATTTAGTTGTAGAATTTAAAAACATACTCATCCATTTTTCTAGGAGATACACAGTCACTTAGGAATCATATAAATTTGGTAAATAAAAGTTATTTTCTTTTAGTTTATTCACATAAAAAGAAAACCAAGCTAGAGAGGGGGTCACACTATAACAAAGCTAACATGTAGGATTTTCTCACGACTGCAACTTAGGTATACTCATTTTGCAAGACATCAAACTGTAAAAACTTTTACATTTATTTAAAACAATTTTAGTTCAGAAAACATAAATTATAATTAAAATCCAAGTAACACAATTAGAGGCTAAGAACACTTTTGAAGAAATATTACTTGTTTTATCAAGATTTACATTTGGCACAATCTTTAGAAAATAATTGGATATTGGAGAAAAAGCAGACTCTAAAGTAGCAGTTCACCACACAAATGATATGCAAAATACATGTATCTGAAAATTAAAAGTCTTGCTCATTTTACACAATATCATTAATTTTAAAACAGATGTTGCTTATGGTATTTGATCAGAAAGGTGTTTCTGCATGGCATAATTTAAAGGAGCATTGCCAGCTCTGGGAGCATATTCAACAATTCACTTTCACGAAGCTAAATTGAGTTCTTAATGTGAGAAAGTCCCAAATATGAATAACCAGAAACAATTTAGATTGTCAGGACAACCCAAATGTAATATACCTTTCCACATATGGAAAGCTGTATTTAATTAAATTAATTAATTAATTTACTTATTTGGTCTTTTTGAGACAAGGTCTCTTTATGCAGTTCAGGCTGGCCTTGAGTTCACTTTGTAGTCCCTGCTGGTCTCCAACTCACAATGATCCTCCTGTCTCAGCCTCCCGCGTGCTGGGGTTACAGGCATGTGCCACCATGCCTGGCTGGAAAGCTGTATTTTAAAAGTTGCTATTTTTAAAAAATAGTATGGAAATAAGAACGTTTAACATAAAGTGTGGCCTCTTATTGTATAATATACTATTGGTTTTCGTAGGTAAAATGTTATACAGCAGATGTCTACCTCTTATTCATTCAGCTCAACTTATTTTTTTTTATTGGTGCATGTTTTCATACATGTGACTCACAGTTATCTCGGGGAATGGGCATGTGTGCGTAATATAGCTTGCTTAGTTTTTTCAAATCCCTTTCCTCTTCCCGCCTGCGTCCCTCTCTTCTCCTCTAAATCCCCTTTCTGTACTTTCACACTTGTCGGTGTTCTTAGTCCTGCCACTGATCATCAGTTCCCCATGTTCTCCTTCCTCCAGCCCTTGGCAACTGCCATTTCCCTATTTGAGTATGTACATTTGACTTTTGAAGATATGCAGAAGAAATCATGCAGTGTTTGCCTTTCTGTGACAGATTTATTTCCGATAAGGTAATGTCATCGAGGTCACCATGTGGTCAGTTCTTACAGAAGTTCTTTCATTATAAAGACTGAGCAATATATAGATATATATAGCACACTTCAGCAGCTCACCATACTCAGAAACATCTGTTAGCTATATATAGATATATATATAAAGACTGAGCAATATATAGATATATATAGCACACTTCAGCAGCTCACCATACTCAGAAACGTCTGTTAGCTAATGGCCTTCAGTACAAGCACCTGTCGTAATTGCCGAGGCCACAGGTAACTTGTATTAATCTCAATGAATTTAATATTAAAATATTTATGTAAGTTTCTCTTTTTGTGATGTATACTTTTTGTGGATATATATATAATATATGTATATTACATTTAAAAAATTACAAAATAAATAAAAAGCACCTCTATCAAATAGAAATATACAAAATTGTAAGTAAAAAATGGTCAAGCTGGTGCCTTAGAAAATAAAGTTATCTGCACACCTTGGTGCTGAGATACTATTCAGAATAATGTTAGCTAGATGTTTGTCATATACAGTCTTTGTTAAAATTTATTTTAAAATAAAAGAAGGAAAACATACTAACAGACATCCATTTACAAAATAGCATAAGAACAATGCAAGCAATACTGAATTACAAAGTGGTAGGAAATTAATAATGGTTCTTGCATTACATATTGATATCTTCAAAGTGCTCTCTTAAAAAAACAGAGACAAGCAAGATTGATCAAATAATTAATCATTAAATATTCCTTTCAGTAAAGTGGTAGAAGTCAGTAGTACAACTCTGTTAGCTATCCTGTATATACATATGTACATATTTCCCCCTTCTTTCTTTTCTCTTTTCTGTCATCCCAGTTGCTCTTTACTTTTGAGCAGTTTCTTTTTCTTTCACAGTGTCTATCATACTTCCTAATTTTTACTCACTCTTTCAGGTTCTTACACTAGTGAGACAATATGTTGCTTACACATGGAGGTTTGATTTATTTCACTTATGAATATGGTGTCTAGTTGTGATCATTTATGTAAAGAAGTTTTGAGTTTATCTATCTTTATAGCTGAGTAATATTCCTTTATATAAAAATACTGCAATTTTTTTTATCCATTCCTCATTGGATGGACATTTGAGTGGCTTCCACAACTTAGCAATTACAAATTGTGCTGCTATGAACATGGGTGCATATATATCACTGTGATATGATGTTTTCATATCTTCTAGGGAAATACCCAGAAGGAGAATAGGTGGGTTGAATGGGACCTCTAGATCTAGTTTGCTGAGGAATCTCCAAACTGATCTCCACAGTGGTTTCACCAGTTTTCATTCCCCACAGCAGTGGAGAAGAGTTCCTATTTCTCCACAGCCTCGCCAGAATTTGTTGTTGGTTAATTTCTTGATGATAGCCATTCTTACTGGGGTGAGAGGAAATCTCAATGTTGTTTTCATTTGCATTTCTTGAATGACTAATGATGTTGAACATTTTCTCATGTATCTATTTGCCATTTCTATTTCTTTATCTGAGAAGTGTGTATTCATCTCAGATGCCCATTTTTGGATTGGGTCTTTGAACTAGGGGGTGCTGATGTTTTTTAATTCTTTACATGTTCTATATAGAAGACCATTGTTTGAGGGGCAGTCAGCTAAAATTTTATAATTTATGAGTTTTCTTTTTACTCTGCTGGCAATTTCTTTAGATGTGCAGAAATTTTTCAGTAGGATGAGATCCCAATTCTTGATTCTTTGAAGGATTTCTTGTGTGGTTTGGTTTTTGTTCATGAACTCACTGCCTACCCCATGTATTCAATATTTTTACCTACTTTCTCTTCCAATAGATTTAGTGTTTCTGTATTAATATTGAGATCTGTGATCTACTTTGACTTTAGTTTGGTGCATGGTGATAGACTTGGGTCTATTTTCAATCTTTGGCAAGTGGCAAGCCAATTTTTCCAGCACCACTTATTAAAGAGTCTATCTTTCTTCCAGTGAGTTTGTTTGGCCCCTTTGTCAAAGATTAGGTGGCTGAGTGTGTTTGTGGT
>NW_004955479.1:5908014-5955806 GCF_000276665.1 Chinchilla lanigera | reverse complement strand
ATTCAGGATTTTTATATCTTCTTCATTCCGCTTTGGGAGTTCATATGTATCTAGAAATCTGTCCATTTCCTCTGTGTTTTCTATCCTGTGAGAGTAAAGATTTTCAAAGTAGATATTGATGATCTTCTGAACTACAGGATCTGTAGTGATTTCATCTCTTTCATTCCTTATTGCATGTATTTCAGTTTTTTTCTTTCTTTTTTTTAATAAAGTTGGCTAGGGCCTTATCAATTTTATTTATTTCTTCATAGCACCAACTCTTTGATTCATTAACTCTTGTTTTTTTTTTTTTTTTTTTAGTTTCCATTGCATTAATTTCTGCCCTGAGCTTTATAATTTCGTGGCTTCTCTGGGCTTTCAGTTTGATTTCTTCTTTTTCTAGAAGCTTGAGGTGAAGCATAAGATTGTGCTCATTCTGTTTTTCTGAGGTAAGAATTCACTGTTATAAATTTCATTGCATTTCACAGGTTTCTGTAAGTTGTATCTACATTTTCATTTGATTGTATATAGTGTTTAATTTCTTCTCTGATTTCATCTGTGACCAATTGATTGTTCAGGAGGGTGCAATATTATTCCCATGTGTTTATGGAGTTCTTGTGATTTCCTTTGTCATTAATTTCCAATTTCATTGCACAGTGCTCTGACAGCATGCATGAGATAATTTCAACTCCTTTGCATTTCCTTAAGCATGTTCTATGTGTTAGCATGTGGTCTATTTTAGAGAACATCCCATGTGCAGCTGAGAAGAATGTGTATTCTGATGCTGTTGGGTGGAACACTCTGTACAGGTCTACTAAGTCCATTTGTTCACATGTTTGGTTTAGCTCTGTTATTTCTTTGCTAATTTTTTGTCTAGTTGATCTGTCTCTTTGTGACAATGGGGTATTGAAGTCTCCTATTATGATTGTGTTGATGCTTATTTCATTTTTTATGTCTGTTATAAATTGTCTTATATAGTTGGGTATTCGTGTATTTGGTGCATAGATGTTTATGATTGTTATCACTTCCTCTTGAAGTTTTCTCCTCACAAATATTTAGTGATCTTCTTTTCCTCTTATAGTTGTTCTTGGTTTGAAATTCCCACTGTCTGTAAACAGAATAGCTATACCTATTTTTTTCTAGGTACCTGTCACATGGAGTATTGTTCTCCATCCTTTGATTTTCAGTCTATGAATTTCCTTTTGAGTTAAATGTGTTTCTTGTATACAGCACATTGTTGGATTTTGAGTCTTGATCCAATCTGCCAGTTTTCTATTACATTAATGGTTATAACTAATATGTATTGGCTTATCTTTGTCATGTTCCATATTGGTTCCTCTTGTTTCCCTCTGTTTGTTTGTGCTGCTTGGTGTTTCCTTTCTGTTGTTCTTTACATTTGGTTTTTTTTTAAACCTCTTTGTAGAATATCTTTTAGTACTTTTTGTAGGGTTGACTTGGTGCTCATGAAGTTCTTTGGTTGATCTTTATTGTGAAAATATTTTATTTCTCCATTAATTTTGAAGGATAGTTTTGCAGGGTACATCAATCTGGGTTGGAAGTTGTTTTCTTTCAGGTCCTGAAATATTCTCTCTAAGCTCTTCTTGACTTGATGGTTTGTTTTGAGAAATCTGCCATGATTTTGATGGACTTTCCTTTATAGGTGATCTGTTTCTCATCTGTAACTGCTTTTAATATTCTGTTTTTTTGTTGAATTTCTGGGATCTTGATCACTATATATCCTGGTGTAGATTTATTTTGGCTATGGCTGGTTGGAGTTCTATATGCCTCACTTATTGGATGTCCAATTCTTTTTCCATGCTTGGGAAATTCTCTGCTAGTACTTCTGCAAATAGTCTTTATGTCATTTGTGCTGACACCTGCTGTTTCATTGATACCTGTTAATCTTACATTGTTTTTCTTTTCTTCGTCTTGCAGTCTTGCAGCTGTTGAATTGATATTTCTTGGTTTCTTGTTATTTTTAAGAGATCCTTCTTTTCACAGTCATTCACAGCAATGCTGTCTTCAAGGTCTGAAAGTGTATCTTCAGCTTCACTCAAGTGGTTTTGCCAGCTTTTAATGGAAGATTTAATTTCCTGGATATCTGTTTGAATATGTTTCATACTTTCCAGTTCTTTCTTATACTGTTCATTTAGGGTTTCCATTAATTTACTATGCTGCTCTATTTTTTTTCTATGTCTGCTTTAGATATGCTAATCAATTCTTTATTATTGCTGTCATTTCTTTTTTTACCTCAGAGACTATTTCTGATCTGATGTCTTCTATGGCCTGATGGAGTTGTTTCTTTACTTTAGCTGATGTCATTTCAGAAATTTCAGGTGTATGACTTCCAAGCTCGTCTCTGTCGATATCTCCTGCACTTGTTCTGGGTGGGGTAGAGGTCTGCGATTGCATTTTGCTCCTTCATTTTGTTATTTTTAGAGATGCCAAGGTTCGCTGGAGCTCAGCCTCACTCCCAGGATAATGTCGTAGTAGCCGGGCAAGGACCCAAAGGTCTCCAGTGCTCAGTGTGACTCCCTCAATGGTGTGTGCGTGCAGGTAGGGTGCAATCCCCAATGTTCCCACAGCTGTCTGTGGCTCACCTGGGCTCCCACTCAGGGGTTCCCAAAGCTGTCCAGGTTTCAGCCCTGTTTCCACTGGGGTGTGATAGTGGGTGGGTTGTTGTCACCATGTCTCCATACACTGACACTATCCTGCCTGATTCCCCCACCAGTGTGTGGGGGGGTAAGTGCACAGTCACTGAGGCCCCTGAAGCTGCCTGAGTTTCAGCTTAGCTCCCTGAGGGTGTGGGTTGGGGACAAGGAGGAGCACCCAAGGCCCTTGAGGTTGTCTGGGGCTCCCGTTGGCTCCCAAGCTGGTGGGGTAGAGGTGGAGCCAACTCACTGGAGTTCCTGAGGCTGTTGAGGTGCAGCTCAGCTCCAACAGGGGAAGGGCGGGCAGGGAGGGATAGGGAGTGGACCTCAGCCTCCTAAAGCCATCTGGGGTTTTGCCTGAGTCCCAAGCTTGTGTGTAGGGGTGGAAGAAGCTCACTGGATTTCCTGAAACTGTCTGATGTGCAGCTCAGCTCCAACAGGCATATGCGGGAGGAGGGAAGAGGGTGGGGAATGGACCTCAGACACCTACAGCTGTCTGGGTTTTTGCCTGGTTCCCAAGCTCATGGGGGAGGGGTGGCAGTGGCTCACCAAATTTCCCAAAGTTGTCTGAGTTGCTGCTCAGCTCCAACAGGGGAGGGGGGAAGGGCAGGGAGTGAACCCCAGACCCTACAGCCATCTGGGTTTCTGCCTGGTTCCCAAGCTCATGTGGAGGGGGCAGCATCTTGCCAGAGTTTCCAAAGCTGTCCGAGGTTCAGCTCAGCTTCAACGTGTGGTGGGGAGTGGACCCCAGGCCCCTGAAGCTGTCCAGGTTTCTGCCTGGCTCCCAAGCTTGTCGGGGGCATGGCAGCAGCTCACCAGAGTTCCCAAAGCTGTCTGAGGTGCACCTCAGCTCCCACAGGGGAAGGAGGGAGCCATGGTGGTATGTTTTGAATTTTTTCTTTTTATGCTGTGAACAACTACTGTAGATTTTTGCTTTATGATCTCCGTGAAACTTACAGGAAGCATATTATCCTTAAGCTACTAGCAACTTAATCTTAATTGTATACAGATATTCTACACTTTAACTCTTTTTCCGTTTTATGATTTGGGGATCAAAATTTACTTTTATATTCCCTTTTGTAATGTGAATCCTTTATCAATTTATTGTACTAAATTGTTTGAAATAATTTTGTCTTTCAACCTTCACAGTTGGGATAACATTGTTTTACATGCAATAACACCTTTGCTGTGTGAGAAAATTCTTTTTTTTGTTTTGTTTTGTTTTGGGTACCGGGCATCAAACTTAGAACCTTGCACTTGCCAGGCAAGCATTGTTCTGCTGAGCTGTACCACTGGCCCTTGTATTAGAGAATTCTGAGAATGACTATACATTACTCACATAATTGAAATATTTACCTTCTTTTATTCTTACTATCTAGCACTTTTTGTTTCAATTTAAAGACTTTCCTTTAATGATTCCTGCAAAAATTAGTATAATGTTCATAAACTTCCTTGATTTTTGCTTCTCTGAGAGTTTCTATGTACCCTCATTTTTAAAGAATAGCTTTGCCAGGCAAAGTTTTCTTGGATGGTAGGGTTTTTTTTTAAAGCATCTTGAATTTATCATTTCATTCCTGAATTGGTGGCAATGGATATTGCTGTCTTTCCTTAGATCTGTGAAATTAATAGCAAATATTTTCTATGATTTCTAGACTCTTTTCTTTAGCTTCTTCTTTAATTCCTATTATGCAAATATTAGTGTAGTTAGTTATATATCACAGTCACCTTAGGTTTTCACTCTTCTCATTCAATTTTCTTTTTGCTCTTCTGAATAGACCATTGTAATGTCTTATTTTTAAGCTCACTGACACTTATCCAGTTTATTATATTCTTTGTACCTAGGATTTCTATCTTTTAATTGTTTCTATTTTTGGCTTCTCATATTGTTCATAAATACTCTTCTAAATTTCAGTTAACTTTTATCCATCTTTTGGAGCTTCTTGAACTTAATTTAGAGGATATGTCTGAATTTTTGTCAGTCATTTCATAGACTTCCATTCCCTCTGGACTTATTGGGGTTTATCATTTTAAATTTTTATTTTATTTTTAATGGTGTCATAATTGTCTCATTTTTCATAATTCTGTTTCCTCCCCTCGATGAGTGCACAGTTGAAGAGACAGCCACCTCCTCTGGAATTTTTAGGTGCTGTTAAGTGGTGATGAAATGTTAATATCTAGTATAATCTCAGATTGTGTATAGGTCAGTACATAGCAAATCTGGACAGGAAGGCACTGGTTTCTCCACTTTTCCTGTATGCTCTGAGGTTTGATTGCACTGATTGATAGTTGTTCTACCTGGTGACACTACAGCTACACAGTTGATCTGAGATCAACTGAACAGGAAAAGTTTCAGATTGTCTTCTTTGGCTGGGTAATATTATTGTTTAGATCTATAATTTGAAAAGATGATGTGCTGAGCTCTAAGGTATCTTGGAGGTTGTTGCCTGATTACAGGGCAGTCAAGAGCTAAGCTCCAGATGTGCGGGGTTTATACTTGCCCACTGGCCTAGGTTAGGCTTAAGCAGAGTATCAAACTTGAGTTGAGTTGCTCCTCAGCAGCATGGATTGTGCAGGCTACATGATTTTCTTACAGGCAACTGGTGATCTGCAGATGCCTCCCAACCTAGGGAAGACTCAATGAAAATGCAAGGTCTGTCGTGGGAAGAAAGCTAGGCATTTCAGCCTGGCAGACTGTGGTCCATGCCACTTGAAATATTGCATTTCCAGCTAGGCTCTTCAGTATGAAGCCTCAACTGGCAGTAAGGTAGAGCAATAATGAATATCTGAATTGATTTCATTTTGAGTCCTACCCCCATTCTGTTTCCCAAACTGTCTTCAAGTGGTCCAACCTTACCATACTCCCAATGCCTCCTATGGAATAAGACAAGAGTAAACTTCTTGCAAAAGGTCGCAGAGTGCTGCAGAAGTTGAATATCTGCCTACAGTTTACTATAGAGTTAGAAGAACCCTCCAAGTGTATTTCTGTGCTAGCTTGGGTCTGTTCTGAACAGAGGGCACTGTTCTTCCAACATTTCAAACATAATGTGTCTCAGTTTTGCAGTCAGTGAAGATGTCTCAGCCTCACACTTGAATTCTAGTATATTCATGAAGATTTCTAGCCTGTGGGTAGTTGCTAGTTGTGATTCTGTTGCCATGGTAAGTGTAGGTGGGGAAATGCTATTCTGCTATCTTGCTGACGTCACTTTCTTGAGACTCTGGAGTTCTTCTTTGCCTTTGACTTTAGAATAATATTCCGCTTACAATTTTGTACTACTTTCTAGTCCTGATACCTATTAGTCCTGATACCTGCCTATTAGTTCCATATCATCAATTCTGATTTTCTTCAAGGATTTCTCTTCTATTGCAATTACATCTAATAGTTGCCTAGTACTCTATCCCTGTTCTGGTCTTGCTTTTGGTCTTTATGTAGTTTCTTTTAAATTTCCTTATGTGCATGGTGTAAATTTCCACATTGATGGTGATTACTCACAAATCTCTAGCTGCAGAATGGATGTGTCTTTTGAGGCTCAGCTTTACTCCTCTAGCTGTTTGGGAGAATCTCTATATAAATACCCACAGGCACTTTTCCTTTTCCCTGTCTCACACTGAATTAATCTTCATTTCATTTTTCCTCAACCCTTGCTCTTCTCACATCCTCTGACTCAATTCAAAAGAGAAAACAAATTCACAATTAGAACATTGAAAACTGAAAATCAGGCCATTAATTCCAGTTACTCAACTTTAAAAGACAGAAAAGGTACTTTATTATAAAGTAGGTAATCAAATGCCATAATGAAAGTGAAAATCATAACAGCTAGCCTTTTTAAAGTTTTAGAACATCAGATTTAAAAATTACCTAGAAAAATCATAAGTAGGGCATTTGACCTCTTGAACAGGTAAAGTTAAGACATTAAAGTTGAATTACTGATTTGGGTAATATAAGATACAATAATTTGGATATTTCAGATTTACATTCACCTTATTTCTAACCACATCACTTGGGCAGATTACAGATAACCTGCTTTTAAAGAGCAGCAATTTACAAATTTTAGATCTTAGGATCCCTATGTATTCAATTTTTTTTCTTTTTTCAGTACCAGGAGTTGAACTCAGGACCTTTCACTTGCCAGGCAGGCACTGTGCCGCTGAGCTATATCCCCAGCCCTCCCCTTCGTATTCTAAAAAAACTCTTCAGAACCTCAATAAACTTTTGATCATGTGGGTTATATTGTCTCATATTTGCCATATAAGGAATTAAAGTTCTATTTTAAAGACTTATTTTAAAATTAATTGAGAAATAATAAAGCTACTAGATGTTAATGCAAATAATATATTTTTGTAGAAAAATTTTGTTTCTCAAAACAAAAATGAAAAACTCATTAAAGGAGTGTTATTTTATTGCATATTTTTACAAATATCACATTGTAGGGCTTAATAACTGTATTCTTATATCTTCTTTTGCATTAATTTTGTTGCAATATGGCATGTCATGTAGAGTGTGGAAATTTCTACTCTATACTTTCAAGAGGTGACTGAAAATAACAAGTAATGTTTGGACACTAAAAAGAATTAGCTTAGATCTCTCTGACCCTTCAAAGTGTCTGGAAAATCTCTAGGTTCACCAAGATTCCCTGAGAAATCTAGAAGATATTAGAACATTCAATTCTTTCAAGGATTCATTCACTTCTTGCTCCTTAGAAAATATTAGTAACGATATTAGAGAATTAATCACTTATTAATTAACTATATTGCCCCACATTTTCTTCATAGATAATATGGAGATAATTTTCACAGCATACATTTGTGATTAAGAACATGAATTCCAGTATCAGAGGGCTTTCCCACTTACTAGGGTGTAGCAATGGGAAAGTTAACTTGATCTTTCTTTATCTCATTGAAAAAATGAGAATAATAATAGTTTCTATCATATATCATTGTTAAAATGATTAAATATACTAATATTTTCAAAGCTCTGAAAAGCAAAAGTAAGGGTTGTGTTTACTAAACAAGCTAAGCAAAACAAAGTTTACATAGTTTAAAAGTTAAAAGTAATAAGGTTTACAGAGGTATAAAAACAGTACCTGTTATGTATGTGTGTATGTGTGTATATATATATGTGTGTGTGTGTATATATACATATAT
Organism: Chinchilla lanigera; assembly: GCF_000276665.1. NCBI lineage: Eukaryota > Metazoa > Chordata > Mammalia > Rodentia > Chinchillidae > Chinchilla > Chinchilla lanigera. The sequence goes on along the minus strand of NW_004955479.1, from coordinate 5,948,034 downwards.
ATTTTTATTTTAATATATGTAATTAACATATATATTTTATTTAACATATATATATATATATATGGGCAGAGAGATAGGAATAATGACTATGGTGTTAAATAATTTGCAGATTTCAAAAATGGGACCATGGTCTCATTCAAAGAAAGTATAGAATTGAAAAGGGCTCAACAGTTCCAATAATATTATGGATGCATTGTTAAAAAGATACTTCTGAGTTTACATGGGTTTAACATTTTCTCCACCACAAATTTGCAACTCTAGGTAATGAGAAGTAATACCTATAAAATAATACTATATACATACTATAGTTTACAATGGACTTTGAGTAAGTAACAGATGATTATGGTTTTCTGTCTCCCCTAAGATTCAGTCCAACCAAAGTACTTCATGTTCACAAACAAAAAAATTTTCCAAACAAACAGAATATTTAGACATTTTAAGGACCTCATATTACTTCCATGCAGTTGACATATTGATATTAGAAGTAATATAATATTTCATTTGAGTAAAAGATTACTCCTACCAATTTTAAAGCAGTTTCTATTGACTCCAGTCTTTATTTGATATTTAGCTCTAGCCTTATCTCTGTTGCTGAATCTTGGCTTTCTTCCTCATTGGGCATTTACTAAACAAAGCTGGAGAAGTCAGGCATGACCTTCTTGCAGATACTTTGCCCAGTCCACTGCACTCTCCTCTTGTACTGTTACTGGTTTTATTCTGCCACCTTTTCTACTACTGCCCTGCTGAGAGATGTTCTTCCCATCTAAAAAGGGATTTTTTTTTTTGAAGTGTGGCACTCTAGTGCAATCAACACTAGAACATTTGACCTCTATGTAAGGGTAGCTCACTTAATCCCCAAAGAGTAGCCTCATTTTTTCATGATGATAGTGTTTTAGATGGGACCTGAATGTAGTGGGTGAATTCCTACACTCCTACACTTTTTCTATGTACTCTAGGGATTATTCTCAGATTTATTTATTTATCTCAATAAATATGAGATAGACAATCTCATCTCACTCTTTAGGACTCATCCAGAGTGGTATAGTTGTCTATTGATTTATCCTTGACTTTAAAGGAGTTTCCTGCTCTTCTATAGTTTAGAATAATCTTTACAAGCTAAAATCTTAAGGAGAGATTGAACAGTCAAGTGTTCTTTTCATGATAATTCTATACAAATAAAAGTAATATTTCATTCATCATCTTGTAAGGGCTGATAAGTCCTCCAAGATACTGTGATTTTCCTAAGACCATTTAGGAGACAGTTGCAGACTTGAGGAATTTGAATCCAAGTCTTGTTGCATGAGTTCTCAAAGCTAAACAATTTTATTGTGATATTGAATTTTGGAAACTAATATCTAAGTCTTAAAAAAACTACTTCCACTCTTAAATATTCCTGAGTTTTAATGTAATATTCTGAAATTGGAGTTAGCTCAGTATAAGCAAATTCCTAAATTGAGAAACTCTGTATCTCAAATTTATTAAAATTAAATTGAAATAAAATTAGTTTAATTTAGTTTACCCAGAGGTCTTAGTTAAGGAAGTGTAAGCCTATAGAGTAAATCTCTCATGGAATCTGGGAATTTCTTTCCATATAAGTGATTAGATTATTTTGTTATTTTCATTGATGTGTCTGACTTTTTGTAGCACTCAATTAAACTGTAATTAAGTTACACTTATGTAGGGAAGGAATTAAAATAAATATAAATGAATAGGCACTTTTATGATGAATAAGTGAGAAAAATGAATTAAATGTTAAGTTTGTAGAAAATAAGAATTCCAGATATCAATGAATAAACAAAGGTAAATCCCAAGGACCATGAATAAATTTTATAATTGCCTTAACTTAAAATATTAATCAATTTAAAATTCTAAACAGAAAATAATTTTCTTCAAGTTTTGACATAACAATCCTTCTGATTTTGCAAAGGGTTAAACAACGGAATACATGTTCAGAGAAAAGAGTCTTATAAGGTAAATTTTTTGAAGTCAGGTTAATGAATAGATGAAAATTGATGCTGTTAGTCGTGTAGGGAAGAAGTATGGTTTAACTGACCCAGTGGGGATTTAAATTATATTCATTCACTTGGAATAATAGTTTGGAGATTCTGAGTACCTGGAAATATATTAATTTTGCTTTTAAAATATAATTCCAGAATTTCATCTTCACTCAGTCAGTACATGGAAAAATCTCATTTCTGCTTATTTTTAAATTCTCAAATAATAAGTATAACTACTTAATTTTCCTTGATTTATACTGTCAGGATTTCTGTAATATTGGTTTAATTTCTCTTTATAATGTTTTATTAATAATAAAAAAGATGTTTTTCATATTTGCTATTAATTTTTTGCCGTGAATGATTAATTCTCACATGATATTACTTTTCTAGAAATATCGGAAGTGTGGGCTGCTCATACATCTCACGAAGAGTTAATATCCAAAGTGTATAAGAAATTCCAGCAACTCAATAATAAGAACATAGGCAACCTGATTAAAATATGGGTGAAGGACCCGAGCAGGAATTTCTCAAGAAAAGATATACAAATGGCTTGCAGGTACATCAAAAAGTGCTCAGCAGTATTACTCATTAGAATAATGCAAATTAAAGCCACAGTGAAATATTTCCTTACAACCTGTCCGAATGGCTTTTCACTGGGACAAAAGATAAGTTATGGTGATGTTTCACCAACACATGTGATCCCATGATCCTAGAGCACATTATGTTAAGTGAAATAAGCCTGGTACAGAAAGACCAGTGCCACATTATGTCATGAATCTAAAAAAAGTTGAACTCAGAGACTTAGAGTAGAATGGAGGCTGAACAACAGGGAACTGGAAAAGTGTGTGTGTTTCAAGATACAATATTTCAGTTAGATAGAAGTGGATAATTCCTACTGTACAGCATGAAGACATCATTAAATATATTATATTCTTGAAAGTTGTTCTGTGTTCTTACTGAGAAAATGTGAAGTACTACATACGTAAGTTAATTTTATTTTTTTTATTTTTTTTATTTTTTTTTTTGGTTTTTTTTTTTTACTGGGAACCGAACTCATGACCTTGCGCATGCCAGGCAGGCGCTTTTGGCGTTGAGCTAAATCCCCAGCCCCAGTTAATTTGATTTAGCTATTCCATAATGTATACAAATTTCAAAATATTGTTATAAATAATAAATCTATATAATTTTTATTTATCCTCCTAATAAATAAATGAAAAATGAAAGAATTATGTTTTCAAAATAGAAATAGACCATTCTTGGCCAAAGGACAAAATTTTGGAAACAATGCTAGTGATGCCTCAGATTTCCAACAATATATTTATCCAAATATGAAAATTAAAAATAAGGCTTTCTGTAGTTTACTTTGAAGCCACAAGGGTTGTTTTTAGTTGTCAAACTTAGATTTGTGAAGGTTTTGTGAAGGTCAGACAAAGGTCAGTCACAGACTCTTTGTCCAGAGAGCCAACTCACGGTTTTACATTGTTTCACTCACACCAATTACAGGGCAAGAATCCAATGAGTATCATGTGTTGGACCTGGTTGTTTTGTCTTTCTAATCTCTTTCCTTAAGGAATAATTCTTCAGTTTTTTTCCCTTCTTTTCATGATTTTAACATCTTTCTAAAATTACAGCCCACTTGTTTTATTTCTTCTTCTCAACTTCGGTTTAGCTAATGTTTTATCGTTAGGCACAGATTATGTATTTTTGGCTGAAATATCACAGAAGCAAAACTGTGTTCTTCCCTTCACACTTTTATCAGATGGCATAAAATATCATCACTGGTTGATGTTACAACTGGTGATTGTAATTCAGGTGGTTTATCCATCAGAGTTTTCCATTCATAAACCACTTCTTTTCCCATTTTTAATTATTAAAGAGGTTTATTTGGGAAGGTTCTTTGAGACTGTGCACAAACCCCATTTCCCATCTTACTCTTACCCACTAGTTTTAACATCCGTGATATTCTGTGAGTGAAATATTACTTGGATGGTGCCAAATGGCAATTTTCTAGTTTAATCGTTCATTCTATATTCTTAGCTGGCACTCTAGTGTAAAAAGAGGTTTTTTTTATTGATTTATGACAATGTGGACTGGCACTTTAGTTACTCTCTTTGCAAAATACCCAACACGCACAAGTTAAAGGAGGAAAGATCTATTATAGCTCACACTGTAGAGGTTTCAATTCATAGTCAGCTGGCTCCAAGACTTGGAGTTATGGCAGAGGGACCTGGCTAAGGAGGCTTGCTTATGCGTGAAAGAAGCAAGCAGAGAGGGTTCAAGGCATGAGGAGTGATGTTTACCCCTTCAGGCCGTGCCCACAGTGACCCACCTCTTCCAATTGGGCATCATCTCCCAACATCACACCCAACTATAAACCCATCCATGGATGGATCCAGCCATGAGTAGCACACACCCATGACCCAGCCACCTCCTCAAATCCCCACCTATGAGTGCAGGAGGCTTGGGAGACACCTACATATAGAGCATAACAACTGACAAATTCATATTTTCCTCAAGGTCTTATGTTTACATGATTATAAAATAAAATTTCAAAAAAGACTAAAAATAAGAAATATAAAATCAAACACTTGGACTGGACTGCATATCCAGTGGTAACACAACCTCATGGTTAGGTACTATTCCAAGTGACTTTAAAATGAAACAATGTGTACTACAAAATCCTAGCGTAATATTTCAAGGTTACAAAGAATGTCCAAAAATCATATTATTTAGAATTTATATTGTGGGTGGTAGTATTGTTTGTTGTGGTGGATATTGTGTGTGTGTAATGTAGAATAAAGAACATAAGTAATTTTTCCAATCTTTGTCCACTTAAAAGTCAGGAAACAAGTCAATGTAACACCAATGGGTACCCCAAACATGAATTTTCAGTAGAAGAAATCAACTATTTGGAGAATTATGACTCCAATTGTGGGTGACATGAACTTGGGAAAACTTGCCAGATGAGAAGATTGGAATAACTACCATGGTCTTGCACAAAGCACATGCAAATGATGGGATAGTGGTTACTAGAAAATAACAGAGTAGACAGTTGAAATGTGGAGATAGGAGGTGATCCAAAGTAACATATTTTCCCTCGATGCAGCTCACGTTTGTAAAACACACTTGATTTATATATTTCTACAATTTTCAAATGTTCTGTAAATGTCCATAGGCTGAAAGAAAATCCATAAAACTTTTAAACACCAACCTGTTTCTCCAGATTATTGTTTTATTTATTTCAAATATTATCTTCAAGTTAAGGTAAGAACAATAAAAATTATAATAAATAAAATGTCTTTTGTGTTCAGAAGTTTATTTCCTTAAACAAAATATGATTACTACAGGACTATAGTTATTTGACTTCTGAATTATTAACATATGTGAAATGTATTATGAAATTAAATAAAATATATGGAATAAAAATACTTTTGCCTTTTACACATGATAATGGATAAAAAAACAAAATCTCCCTTTCACCCTCCTATTTGAAAAAAGAAGGCTCCTTTAACATTCTTGTTTCCTATATGCACAAGTTGCTTGACAGTAATTCACATGACTAAACTAAGAACATTTTTATGACTGAATCATATCTAGTTATTATCTTATATCATCTATTGCATAGTGAGATGATTGTAAATCTATCATCTGTCTATCTAAAGTGAAACAGAAAAGTTCCTAGTAAATTTACAAATCACTAACCTTGAATGTGAATCAGCACAGTACATACTTTTCTTATATTTATAACAATCACAGGCACTGTATATATATTGTAATTATATTTACATATGTACGATATATCAGAATAAAATTCCATATATCAAGGTAAATAGAAGAGGAAATTATAGCAAGAATTTGAAAAATGATATTAAACAAGCTTATATAACCAGATGAATTCACCAAAATGTATGCCATACAGTTCTGTACAGCAAAATGTAGAAAGAAAATTGGTTTCTAAGTGACATAGTGATGAGATCAAAGGGAGCAAAATCAGTAACATGTGTCCCAATATTAATAATAACATTGAATATTAAAGCAAACCCTGGGTAATACTGAAAAACAGTTCTCTAAAGAATTCTTATAACAGTGGAGAATATTTAAGTATGAACTTAAAAAAAGACCCTAGCAATATTAAACATTTTTTCTTCTTTGATCATGATAACTCGTGATAAAATATAAAATTGTATTTAAGTAAAATCATACAAAATATTTGGCATTAATATAATAAAATACTAATAAAATTCATGTTCAATTTTAGAGGCTTCCTAAATTTCTGGTACTTAACTGTTAATTTCAGAATGCCTGACCAGCACATTTCCAGCGCTGCAGTATCTCTCTAACAAATGAGAAACTATGGTTCAGTAAGGACAAATGTGCTTTGGGTTCCATCCAAAGAATTTTATTGTATTGAATGTTCCACAAGGAACTCATTATAACATTTGTGTCACCTGTACGAAGTCAGCCTAAGGCTGTGCCATAAACCAAAGTCGTTGTGGACACAGTCTCCTACTTGTGCAGATTTTATAGATATAAAGATCAAGTATGCTATGCTGAAAGCACTTAATAAATATTTCATTGACTAATTGAATTACTGATTGCTGTTCAGCTCCTTTACCTTTGCCTCTACCTCTTTTCTGTTCCTTTCTCCATGTCCCAGAATATATCATCTTAAATTCCTTGCTCTCTACTTTCTAGAGTCCTTCCTAAGTCTGGGTTTGCCCAGATTTTCAGGCTCCATCTTCCTGGTGTTTTACCATTTCATCCAATTTCCTCTACATGTAAAACACGGAAAGATCTAATGTAACGCCTTAATACATGATATTAAAATTATACTTATTTGATAATATAATTAGTCTTTTCCTGAAATGATATAGTTTAAACAGTACTTCATGAGAGAAAGCCCATTATGTGAAAGAAATAGTAAGGATAACCTTCTGCATTTTAACAGGTCAGTAGAATTAATCACGTAAGTGGAGAAAAGAATAGAAATCCTACCACTTTCCTGCCTGTGGATCTGGCTATTACTTAAAACATTATTCATGAAAAAGAATTTTTAGAACTGTTTTGTAATGAAGTTCCAATGTTATGTTGGTTGTTTATTCACTCAGGTATTTGGGGGGACAGCAACTAGGAGTTTTGGTAGGTTTTTTATTCACAATTAAATTGCTAAGCAGCTGGTTTAAAAAAAAAAATTCTCCCAAGAAGACAAAATATCATTCAGTGCAATTAATTGTTTTTGGGAATTATGACAGTTAAGCTGAATTTTCAGTTTCATTGGCTTGAGAACTGCCTAAGACATTAGTAAAGAACAGTTGTGGTCATTTCTGGACAGGGCACAGAGACGTGACTTTTGATAAGATATCTGGCTATAGACTGCCCTTCATTTCTGGCTCTGTTTCATCCGCTTTCTAGCCACTATAAGGTAAGCTGTATTCTTCTGCCAAGATCTTTAGCCATAATGCTTCTGTTTTGGAGGTTCTTGACAATGGGCCCAATCCTTAGAAACTGGGATAACCTCTGCTACATTAAGTTGTGAGTGTAGTATATTTGTACTAGCAATGGGAAAACAAATACAGAAAATTTGTATCAGAGAAATAGGGTCATTGCTGTAAGTGTATCTGATCATGTAGTTCAGCAACCTTGGAACTAGTCTGAAGGAGTTAGAAACTTTTGGAATTGCAGGATAGAGAAGATTTAGAATGTTATAAACAGATCCTGGCAGGTGATTCTGATTGGAAGTTGCAAGTGAAGATCACTGATAGGAATGTGGACAGTAAAGGCCATACTCAGAAGGTTTTATTTGGAATGGGGATGTTATTAGGAACTGGATGAGAAGCCATAAGTGCTACATTCTAGCAAAAATTTGTTTACATTTTTCCCATGCCTTGAGACTTTATGGGAAGCTAAGATAAAGGGTGCTGGACTAATTGATACATGGAAAGACATTTCAAGTGAGTCAAATGTGTAGGCTGTGCTATGGATGTTCCTTGATGCTTTTAGCCAGATGAGAATTAGGAGCAAAAAGAAGGGTAAGAATATTTGAAAATCTTACAATAAACCAAATCTTAAATTTTGGCCCTAAAAATGCAAGTAATGTTGAGGTCAAAGGAAACATGATTGCCAAAAAGATTTGAATCAATTTTTAAAAAATCAAGAACTTTCAACTCATACCAAAAAAAAAGAAAAAATACCTTGAAGCTATCTCAGGAATCATTAACATCCCACCCATATTAAGTTCAAAGGTACAAAATATAGATTTTTATGTGAAAAGTGAGTCCTTGGGCCCTTTGCTTGGGAAAGGTAGTCTAGGAAAGCGGAATCCCAGAATACATTTCACAGTGCTCTGTATCTCAGGCATATAGAGGCCATTGCAGCTGTGGTCTGAAGGGGATCTGGCTACTGCTTCCAGTGACAGTATCCTTGGCATTGTTCATATGATGCTGGCTTCATTGGCATGCTGAATACAAGAATTGTGATATCAAGGAAGCTTTCACCTAGATTTCAAAGGAATACCTGTAGGATGAAGCAATGTATCTTTGAAGTGGGTGTGTAAGGCAGTGAAATGAAGCCAAAAGTGCAGTAGAGACCCTAAGAATTGTAAAGACCATAAATATGGGATGTCTCCTGAGGAAAGATACAGACAATGAGCAGAGACAACCCAAAAAGAAGTCATTATTTGCAACCGGTAAGGCCAGAGGAGTATGGATTCCATAGCCCTTTGCAACAAACATATCAAAGTTATAAGCTGGACATGAAGCTACAGAAATTGGGTTTCTGTCTTGTTTTGATTTTATTCTTTTCTGTTGTTTTATTCCTCCCTTTTAGAATGGATATTTTTATCCTGCCACATTGTATCTGGGGATTAAGTAACTTGTTCTTTAAATTTTGCAAAGGTTTAAAGATAAGAGTTTGCCTTGAATCTCAGAGGAGACTTTGCACTTGGACTTTTGAGAAATGTTGCAGCTGTAAAGAGTTTGGAGAAAGGAATTATCGCATTTCCAGGTTTAAAGAGGATAGTTGTATCATGTTGGGGACAGTTATGACCTTGTGTTTATTTGGTGATTGAGTGTAGTTTAAGGAGATGTGCTTGGGTGTGATGTTAACAAGAGGTGGAATGTGAAAAACTAGATTCTCAGCATGTTTAACCTGAGAGCTACCTAGCACATTAGAAAAGCACACTTTAGGGTTTTTGAGGAGGCATGAATTTTCACACTGTATCTGGTCCCTGGCCCCTTCCCTCTGGCACTGTTCCCTTCTTCTGCTTCCAGCCACCATGGTGTGAGCAGCATTGTCAAGACCTCCCACTGTAGAGCCAATCAGTTATGACTGAACCCTCTGAAAACATGAGTAAATTAAACCTTTCTTCCTTTAAGTTGTGAGTGTTTGCATTTAAACCAGCAATGGGAAAGGCAGCAATACAGAAACACTAAATTCACTTCTGGAATAAGTTTTGTATTAATTTAATTTACTTAAAAGGCAACTTGTTTTCAATAGGAGTGGGTTGGAACCACAAACCTGACAAGAAATTTGAATTTTTCCAAAATAAAACATTAAAATTCTTTATAATAACACAACCAGAGGCATAGAAACTGAAACATTTCTTTTAGGTGATTAAATTTGATGTTAAAACTACATTCAATTACAAGAAATGAAAATTCGTCAAAAGTTTAAACATTTTTCATATCATTATGTAATTTGAAATTCATCTACATTTGGAATTATGGAACTCTAGTTTATCTGGATATGAAACAACAGAAATTTTTAATGAGATGAAAAGCTTCAATATGCTACATAAAATATTGTAAATAATAGTCTCAGGTTTTGGGGCTGAGGATATAGCTCAGTAGCACAAGCGCCTGCCTGGTAAGCACAAGGTCCTGAGTTTAATTCCTGGTATCCAAAAAAAAACCCCAAAAAATAGTCTCAGGTTTCAAAAGAGTTCTTAAATATTCTTTGTTGAATTTCTAATGTACCACAATGTAAAATAGACATAGAATTTCATAAATGTTGAACAATACTGATACTAATGAATGTACTGATAAATCCTTAACATAATAAGACAATGTGTTCTATTTTTTCTAACTTTCACTATGATTTTGTACAAATGTCTTATTGAGTGTATCTGAATTGGGACTTCCCCCCATGAGATTTATCTTGAATTTTTATTGAATTTTCCATCTATCTCTGTCTGTTTCTGTAATTACCAAAAGCCCCAGCAGCACTACCCGCTCTTAGTTTGTAGGCCACTGTGGACATGTACACTGGTTTTCAAATGAATGGAAGAGTGTAGCAACTCATTTGCTAACTCTTTTTGCCCTTCCAGTCTTCTGCTGTGCTGCTTCATCCTCAGATATCTTGCCCACTAGCATCCAATAGGAAATAGACCTAGGCATCATTGAAATGACGCCATAGGCTCTAGAAGATTTCTAGTGAATTTTGTAAATTTGAAGATTTTATTCTTAAGTTCAAGCTGTTTGATATTTTGTGAAGAAGCCATTTCCTATGCCTGAGAGTTGAGCAACACCTTTGAATTAGCAGAAATGATACCTTCTCAGATTAAAAAGGTATAGCATACTCTTTTAATTTTTTCTACCATATAACTTTTTTCTGCCATGTGACCTCCTGGAAGGAAATCTTACCTTGCCTTGTCTTAAAGCACACCTCATATAATGTATTTTCTTATACATCAAAGCTAGCTGCCTTCTAATTATGAAAGTAAGGAAAAGTTCTTACGAATTTTTAAAAAATCTCTGGAGACTACTCCATGCTTTACTCGGGTCTCAGGGTATATATTCATACACAATACATGTGCACAAACACACATATCCACACTTTATGTGTAGAGATGGATAGATAGATACATATATACTCTCACATCTATTGCCTTTTGAATCCAGTTTTGTTACTATTTTACTGTCGTGCTTGAAAAACTCTATGCCCTCAACTACAAAACTTACATTTATGATAGTAAATAAAGTAAGGTATAAAGTGTCTCACATTGTGCTCATGTGGAGTGTTTCAATAAATAGTGATTTCTAATGTTACTTTTGTGTTTTATTACATTTATACAACAATCCTAGGTTTATTGTGATGCTCATATGAGATAATATATATGAAAATACTTTATAGGAAAGTATCAAATAAATGCAAGAAAAGGTTTTAATGAAAGTAATGTATCAGTATTATATTTAATGTTGACTAAAGAATAAAATGAAACAGACATAACATTTGTGGTATCAGAATTCAGTCAGAATGGAAGAGTAACCCAAAAATCCAGTCGATCATAAGCTCAAGAAACAATGTGGCTTCAGTAATGTCCAAAGTGACAAGAGTAGTAGTTCAAAGCATCACAACTCCATTGTAAAGAGAGTACACCTATGCTACCAGCTGGTGACTGCTCTCTGCATCTTGCCCCTTTCCATCTTCCAGAATTGATGTTATGTCTTCGACAGTAAAATGAGGATCTCTGTGGCAAGAGAATCTGAGACGATTCTGTGGCAGTTGACCTGAGGTAAGTTCTTCTTGTGCCAAAGCAAAATTATAAAACAAGCTTATAACCCATCATTGGGTTCTAGCTTGTCACTGAGAAACATGGTAAGCATGAATCAACTGAATTACATAATAAATTAAAGTCAATAATCAGTGGGCTGAATCTTAATAAAAGTTGTTATCTGTTTATGAGTTATGTGGAAACATCCAGGTCATTCTAGAAGCAGGATAATAGAATAAAATGAATATTGTAGGATTCCTAATTTTATATGTCAACTTGGCTGAGATAAAGAATGCCCAGACAACCCGTAAAACATTACATCTGGGGCATTTGTGATGTTTCCAGAAGAGGTTACCATTTAAATCAGTGACATGAAAAGAAAATGTACCCTCACCAAAGGAATGGGCACCATCCAGTCCTGAGGGTCCCAAAAGAACAAAACTGTTAAGGAAGGATAAAGTCAATTTGGGACTCATTTGCAGTGTCTTTAGGCATTGGAGATCTGATTCTTAGAACTTTGTGCTCAAATTGAAAGCTACATTGTTATCCTCTCTGGTTCTCACTCCTCAAGATAAACATGGGTTGAATAACATTGTTGGTTTGCCTCACTCTCCAGCTTTCAAAATTCAGGTTGAGTCAACTCTCATAGTAAATCTCCCTCTCTCTCCCTCCCTCTCTCTCTCTCTCTCTCTCTCTCTCTCTCTCTCTCCTTCTCTCTTTTTCTTTCTCTCTCTCTGTCTCTCTCTGTCACTCTTTCCCTCCTTCATAGTGTTTTCCCCCATGGAGATTCCTGTTAAAAATAAAGTTAAAAAAATGGTAGTTGTCTTTGTCATACTTGTGGGAAACAATTTTCATAAAGTATTAATTAGCCAGTGAGAAGCAATTGAAAATTTTATAAGGTAAGTCAGTCTATACAGGACTGTTTCAAGTTGTTTCACTTAGTAATAGTCTATTAAGTGTGTACAAAATTCTGCCTGGTTAAATGGTCATAAAATTTAGATGAGCTCGATGCATTTGCATCCAGTATTTGGCCAAGATACAAATAGGTTTAGTGTGTCCCTGAAACCCTGACCCTTTTCTTTATCACTTATGCTTTTTAAAAAAGCATGAGAAAAATTGATTCAGACATTGAACTCTGTTACCAATAAATAAAGCCACTTCTGAGAAAAAAAATGAGAACAGATGATTAACACTTTTATGGCAATTGCAAGAATATAAGAAAAGAATGAAGTTAGTACATATTGGGCATTTATCATGCATTAGATTCCGGATCTATCCTACGATACATGCTATTTTAGATTAGGAAGTTGATGGTTATCTGGTCAAGTAATTGGCCCAGGACAGCTCAGGGTGATTTTTGCTGGAGGCTGGCCCTCACCAAGCCCCAAACTTCTTCTCTGCCAACAATCACATTCTGACATTCTTCTTCCTAGTCACTTTGAAGTACTGAAAAGACATTAATTTGTGAATAGAATACGGTTTCGATTGTGTTAGGACTAGCAGTGATGAGTATCAATGGACGAGAACATACTGTCTTTGCCATTATGAGACTTTGCTCTCAGATCACAGCATCATTCCAGTGTACTGACTAACACGTGAGAGCAGGTGTTTAAACACTTAAAATGTGATTGTTTCAAAAACTCTCAACAGTGGTTTTGTTGTTTTTACATGAAGGACAAGCTTAAGTATCAAAAGAATGTTTCGGACATTTTTGAGAAAATGCTTATTCACTCAAAATGCATTCAGAGTTCTCCTAAAAGTGATCCATGTATGCGCCATTGAAAAATCTGTAATCTAGACAGTTGTGATAACAGAGAAATCTAAAGAAAATCTCAAGCCTTTGTTTTAATATTGTTCATAGATTAATTTCACAGAATATAGCTTTATAAATTAATGTGGATTATGTACAATTTTTATCATTGATAGAAATATACTAAATGGGTGCTAATTATGAAAACACAGTTAATATCATAAAATATGGTACATTTTCACTAGAAAATTTAGTATGTTGAATCCTCTTACATTTGTTTTGTTTTCATTTTTTAAGATAAGGTCTGCTGTGTAGTTTAAGGTGATCCTTAACTCACAGTCTAGCCCAGGCTGGCCTCAGATTTGTGGCAATCTTTTTGCCTCTGCCTCCCACGTAATGGGATTACAGGTTTATCTTGCTGAATTCCTAAGGAGATGTAGATGAAATACCTAGAAAGTTACCACTTGTATTCTTTGCAAACTTGTATTTACACTCCATGGTGATTTTTCTGCTGTCTTTTTTCTTACCTGTTTGCTACAATGTGTGATTAATGCTTAAATCCTGCTCAGCTTGGACTTGGGTCCAAGCCAGTCAGCACTGGAGAGTAAGAGTGAGTAATGAAAAGGGAACAGATAAGCTTCATTTGTCAGTGCCCACTGGTCTTTATTAGTCCTCTGGGCTACACTTCATGTCTCCAAAGAGACCTGCACTGGTTTTTCTTTTTTCTTTTTTTGACATACATGAAAATGATATATATTTTTTTTCTTTTATTTATTTTAAAGAGAAAAGAACAAAAACAAAGACACAAACAGAACAATATAAAAACAATAAAAATGATACAGAATTTCAAAAGAAGGTGATAGGAAATTAACAATGGTTGTCATATTACATATTGTTATCTTCAAAGTCGTTACTCAGATAGCCAGATATAGGCATGTAAGACTGATTGGGCAATTACACATTAACTGCTCCTTTCAATAAACCAATAGAAATTAGTATTGCAATTATCTTACCTATCTTGTGTGTATATAATCAAAACTGTCCTAACTCATCTTTGGGAACAGCCTTTCATATCTGAATATTTCAAATATGAATGGCTGTTTTGGCTTGAGGAGATAACAAGCCAGACATTGGATGTTATTTAGGTTTGAAGAGTGGTTAAAGAAAAACAAATTGTTCAAGAGTATCAGCAGAAACTCCAGGGAAATTGCTTACTGCTCCTGGCATTACAAAGTTTAAAACCAATGATGCTTTGAGTCCAGAGACCATATCATCTAAGACGCATTAAAATTCCAAGCAGTCAGCCCCAGACATGCTTGGGAGGACTTAGGACCTTTCCTCAACAGGATAAGATATGGATAGTGTAAATATTTTAAAAGGATAAATTTTGAGGTCCCTAGTTTCTATAATATCAGCCAACAAATACCCTTATAAGTACATGTTAAAATTTATATTCTTTCTATGCTTCTGTGCAATTTAAATAGAAAAAATAATTATTAAAGAATTAATAAACAGGCCACCAACTCTCCATTGAGGCACTTGAATAAGATGTATTCAATCCATCTGTCAATTTTTGTTTTCTTCATACCTGAACTCTGTATTCATGAAATTATAAAAGTGTAGTACCCAATTATTCTGGAAGAATTTGCATTATACTTTTAATTATAAAACTGTTTAATCAAGGGATTCAAAACCTTTGTAGCTCGAGGAGAAATAGCACAGAAATTTGAGTGTAACATGTATTTAAGACTATCAGTTATTTTAATTTGCAGCTATATTTAGTTAATAATAAATTTAAATTTTCTTTCATATTATTCTCAGATTGAGTTTTTACAAACTTTAAATCATATTTTCTTTATTTCTGAGATACTTGACATTTTAAAAATCAAATCTTTCAAAGTACTGTGATTTGTATTTTCTTTATTCCCCCAAGTGTTCATGTTTAGGGGACTTGGTGGCCAAGGTGATGGTGTTGGAAGATGCTGTGGAATTTTCAGAAGAGAGAACCAATTGGGAGGTGGGCTGTTGGTCACTGCTGGTGAGCCCTTGTTAGGATAAGGTAGTTCTCATGGGACCCTGAATTAGTTCTCAAGAGAGGATTGTTATGAAAAAGAACAACCCTAGTAAAGTCTCAGTTCCTCTGCTCTCTGTCACTTGAGTTTATCTCTCCCTTGCATGTGTCCCCGCTGTGCTGTCATTTTTCATGAGGTGATGCAGTTTGGCTTTGTCCAATATACTCTAGTATATTGTTTGGGTTTTTAGCCTCTGATACTGTGTATTCAGAAAACCTCCCTTTTTTACAATTACCAAGATTCAGATGCTTTGTTACAGTAATAGAGAATGGACTATTACACAAAGGTCAGTGATACATTATTTTTCTGCTGTCATTTTTTATGATGTAAAAAGATACAAACAGAGCATGTGATATTAATATAGGTTTTCTAGAAAATGTTTTATATGGGTATGTATATTTCCTATGACCCCAGATTACTTTATAAGATATTAAATGTCCTTCAGAAAGAAAAAGATATGATATTACCAGTTTTTGGCACATAGTATGGACCCCGGACTATTCTTTTAGTTTTCTGAATTTAAAATATTTTGTATTCTTCCCACCTAAAAATATTAGACAGTATGAAATATCTTGAAATGAAAGTTGTAGTATATTTTTAGGTACTTTCCTCTTTATTGTTTCATATTACATAGGATTTTTACATATTCCAAAAAGACAGAACAGAAATTAAGGTAAGCAAAATCAGGGAAGAGAAAATATCCAGGTCTTAGTGACCAAACTTAAAACCAAGACATTGTGCCAGAGATTTTTTCTTTAGTATTTCTCATTCTCTTCATAGAATATAATGACACATAAATCTTCTAAGCTCAAAATGTTGGTAAATGAAAAAGATAAAGCAGATATTTTGCAGTTTTCGTCTTTTTTTTTATTACAAAATCTATCTTATTTTTAAGGAAGAATCTTTATGAACAAAAATCTAGGTGTTGTAGTCAAAATACTAAATTGCACAATTATATAAACTGTTGTGTGATCAGTTATTCATATGTACCTACATGTGTTCATTCATACATTAATTCAACATAAACTTCTCCACACATGCTATGATATGAGACATTGATGTAAAGAGATTACAGTTCTTGTTCATAAAGATCTAACAGCACAAGAAAGTCATATATTCAAGGAACTGTTAAACATTAAGGTAAGTGCAGTAATAGGTATATGCATTCTAAAAACCAATAAAAATGTATATAATTTAGGATTTTTCAAGTAGGCATGAAAACTCCCTATTGTATCCAATATTATGAGAACTTGGACAGTTTCCTCTTTCTGAGCACTCCTTTTTTTGTTAATAAATGCACCTGTGCAGTAATTCAGAGTCATTTTTGAAAATAAAATGAAAAAAGTTATATCCATATGTTCCAGTATTTCTTAAAACACCAAATCTAAAAAAAAAAATAATCTTGGCTTCTTGATCAAATTAAGCCTAGGTATTTCCCTTCTTGTAGAGCCACAATGTAACTTAACTTAATATGCAATTAATTATATATCAAACAAATTTAGTTAATCTAATTAAATCAGAGGGTGCACAACTTCATTTCTGATTGCTAAACATATTTTGGGTATTTCATTCTATGAGATACAATTATTAAATTTAAGGTAGTTGGCAAGTATACAAATACTTAACCATGATCTAAACAATTAAGTATGCTCTATATATTTACTGAGGTGTATATTCCTTATTCCTTGTAAAATATATAATATATATAATTATATTACTATATAATACATAATAATTCTTTTGTTATACTTATGTATATATTTATACTTTTTCTAAACTATAAACTTCTTTAGTTGGTATACTTTGTTATCTTTACATTTTCAAATTTAGCCTTTAATGTTTAGTGAATAATTGCATGTATAAAACCATATAATGACATTAACATTTTACTTATTCAAGCCATCTTGGTTTATTTAATGTTTTTCTTCCTGGTTAATATTCACTTTATAAGTATTTATTAAGCATGTACTGTGTGTCAGTCACTGTTCTGGATATCACAGCTACCTCAGAAATTAAAAGTCAAACATAACCACCTACGTGGAGTTGGACTCTTCACTTCTGAGGAAGACAATAAAAAACTAACTTAAATAGTATGTTGGGAGGCACTGTTCTGTGGAGCCATCCTGCCCTAAATGTTGCTAGGTTACATGAAATGTGACTGGACAAGGACCTTGGAATTTATTCATGTGGACAACAAAGGGTTGAAGGCTGGTGGAGACAGAGTCTGACTATCAAGAGTGCACTATGAAGACTATAAACTTGGGGCTGTTTTGTTCTCAGAAGAATGATAGTTATAAAGTGCTAGTTGGAGGGAGCTGAATCAAAGTGTGTGTGTGTGTGTGTGTGTGTGTGTGTGTGTGTGTGTGTTTAGGAAGACAAAGAGAAAAGTGTTTGAGTTCTGGAATGAAACAGTAACAAAGAATCACTGTGTAGGAAAGAGAAAGAAAAACTCTGTGGAAAGCAAAGTTCTGGAGAAGCTGTCAGTGATGGGACCCGGTGCACAGGCAGTGGAACCCACTTTGTCTGTACTGGTCTGCGGGCTGCCCAGAAACTTCACCTCACAGGTGTTCCAATAGTTTTACAGAAGGTAACAACTGAGACTCCGAGAAATTAGAAATTCGCACATGTATAGTTCTATACCACAACTAGAGAGCCACAGAAATAGCAAATGCATGTTTGCTTATTATTTATTTGTGTTTGTTTATTTATTTGTGTTTTGAGACAGAGTTTTGTTAGGTAGCTTAGAATGATCTCAAACTCTCAAACTCAAGTGATTCTCTTGCCTCAGCCTCCCAAGTAGCTCACTGAAAGAGCTACAGGTGCTCATCATTGGGCAGTTTAAAACAGCAGTGTTGGTGTGTGGTTTAATGTCATTTCTGTTAGTGGAGGAAACATTAAAAGGAAATGAACTCAGTCAGGTAAAGTGCTGTTTTCTAATTATCTGGATCCAACTGTATAGCATCCAAACATCCTTTGTCTTTTTAAAGGCGCTATCCTTCAGCCTTCCAAATATATTTTCCATAACATGCAGTGTGACTCTCGAAAAAAGACCTGCTGTGTTAGGGAAGACATATCACACTGTTCTCTCCGAAAGTGACATTTATATTTTATTACTAGATCAATGTGTAGTTCAGTATAAATACATTTGAAGCGGATTCTACTTTCACCTTCACAAGGTCTATAGAGTACAAGAAATATTTTTAAATGTGGTATTCCTAAAGATAAACTTTTATGAAAACAATGTCAAGTCTTTTTTCCCTATGTGGGCCACTAAAGGATTGTTGGGATTTCTCTTTACTAGCCTACTCCTAACCCATGCCAATCATATTTTCAGAGTTTGCTCATTGGTCAGATGATCTTTAGGTGAGAAAAAAAACAGTGATTCAGCATAAATTCAGCCCTACAACCAACAACCAGGTCAAAGAGCAGGGCCTATTGTTGAGTTACAGACGTTTCCATGTACAAAAGTAAGCATTACTTTTATCCTTCTAAAAATGCTTTTTAGAACATGGACAAAATCCAGCACTTGAACAGCCTCATCCTTGAGAGATAGATTGGAACTAACAATGTTGGAGCATTATTTTATTGGTTAATTCATTCAGTGAGCATTCTTATGTTCTAGCTAGCCCTTCTTCACTACCTGCATTACGGCACCAATCTGTCAAAAACCTCTCTGCCTTTGTGGGACTTATGATACTGGTATAGACAGACAATATGAGTTAAGGGTAACTGATGAGTAAATGATATGCACTTTGCAAAGAAGACATTCCATACAGGTAAAAGAATTAGACATAGCATTATACTTGTTATAAACCTTCTCTTTGAAGCTAGCATTTCTAATGAGGACATAAATATTCTCAAAGCCTAGAATGATTTCCTAATAAACAGAAAAAAAATTTAAATGTCACATGTATAATATTTTTTTATTTTATTTTGAAGACCGTGTACTGAAGTCTGATGGCACCATAGTTGTGTGGGAATTGGATGAACCTGTCACTCTTTGAAATCTCTGTTTCTGACAGGTCAAACATTTCAAAATCTCTTGTTAAAAATACTTTAAGCATGCTTCTTCTGGGAGACGTTTTCATCTTTAATAAGAACCAATTTATTGAAAGTAGGACAAGCAACTAGGATATTTTAAAAGAGATAGATGCTTCATTGATAATTGCTTGACATTTTATAAACTCAGAATGCTCAGAAATCATCAATTATATTTTTGAAATTTGAGTAAGATCACAGGCTAAAAATACCATCCTGCACCCTGTTAATAAAAACAATAAAATTAAAACTGGGTGTTATTTTATCTTCAAGTAAAGGAAGGAAAGAAGATGAGATAATTATTTTCCCCCAATAATCTGTGTTTATTAATGAGATTCCAGGGAAGCAACTAATTGCAGATGATTTCTTTATCTCCAAATATGAGCACAGGACCTCACATAAACTCCATTTGTTATTAGATCTTGAGTTCCTAAAGAATCACCTGGCACACTTTTAAAAATATATTATCTTTGCTCCATTTTGTGGTACGTATGCTAACCTATACTGATAAAATATTTACTACTCTTTGACATTGCAGTTTAACTCTGGCCACCCCAAAGCATGATGAAAATTAAATGTGGGTATCCCACACTTCCGAGGGCAGATCTCATAACTTTATCTATGTAATAAAAACAGATTTTGTTTATGAACTCATTTTACATGGTTCCAAGCAGAGTACGTTTTCTTCCTGCACTGTCATGTCAGCGTGTTTACTATTTTCTCTTATGAGGCTACAGATTAATCCTTCTTTCCCACCTCCATGATCACTGTGATTAGTCACATTATGGAAATGAGTAGGTGAATGCAAAGAAACACAATCCATTACCATTGATAAAAATGCTTAATTCAGCTGTCCTGATGACATTATTACAGCTTCATTTTTCATGTATGAGAATTATGTCATGGTAAAAGAAAGTAAAGTCTAGTTATTTACACTTGTGCAACATGTTATGTTTCCATGGATGATGCTATGTACTAATTTAGGTGGAGATCAATATTTCAACTGCTTCAGTTTTTAAGACATCTTATATTGAATTAATGACAAAATTTTCTCTGTATTGGCTGATAATTTTTATTTCTCCAATGTGTTCACGGTGTTTCATTTTATACCCAAGTAGATGTGTTTTCATTGATTTGGCCCCAGGGTCAGGGATTCCAACAAACCAGTCTTAGAAAGTTGTGGCCATTGTGTGGTAAAGAAAACAAAGTGATCAGTGTAAACCCATTATGCAATGAGAGAGAGATGTTTCCTTTGTTCTCTATTGTTGTGTAGCACATGACCACAAATCTAGCAGCTCCAAACAACAGGCATTTGTCATCTCACACTCTCTGAGGGTCAGGGCTGGGAGGCCCTTAGCTGGGAGCCTCCCTTGCTTGGTGTTTCAGACTGCAGACATAGTTAACTGGAGATAGGAGGCCTTCGCTTGCAATGTCAGAGGTTTCAGTCAAGGGATTAGCTGGGCCCAAGTCCCATTGAGGCCAAGGGTCTTCAGAACTCATACGATTGTTGGCAGAGTTCATTGCGCTGAAGGTGTAAAGTTTGCTTTGGCTTTCTTTCTTATATTCAAAGGAGAAAGCCTCTGACTTCTAGCCCTGCTACTGAAGGGCTCATCTGATTGAATCAGGGCCAACCAGGATAATTTCCCTTTAGATTAGCGTAAAGTTCACTGACCAAAGGTCTTAATTACATTTACATAATCCCTTCACCTTTGTTATGTAATGTAACATTCACAGAGGTGATACCCCATCCTGTGGTCATATTCTGTTGATTAAAACTGAATTATAGTTGTAAACTCCACTAATGGTTTGGAGTTTTATAAGGGGATGGGTCATTGAGTGACATTTTAGAGCTCTGCCTCCATTTTACCTCTAAGAAGTAACGATCAATTCTCAGCCCAATTTTGAAATTGAGATAAGAAGATAAACTTCCTACAGGAGATATAAATACATATTTGGAGAACTACAGAGAAAGAGAAAACAGGATCAAGGAGACAGAGAAGGAAAGTCTGATGTCATGGTTTCACTAAAACACTGAAAATTCAGTCTTGACTGTTAAATACATTTGGTAATACATGTCATCTAAAATCAGATATAAAATTATTTGGTATAAGGCCAGGTGTGGTGGTGCATACCTGTAATGCCAGCACCCTGGAGGCTGAGGCAGGAGGATCATTGCGAGTTCCAGTTCAACCTGGGCTACATAATGAGTTTAAGTAAGACCATGTCTCAAATAAATATTTGCTGTACTGTTTTCATATTCAGACCTCCACAGTGTTCAAGAATCTCAACAATTTTGTGGTACACAGGTTAAAAACAGTGATTGAGGGCTAGGGATATAGCTCAGCTGCAAAGCGCGTGCCTGGCAAGTGCAAGGTCTTGAGTTCAGTTCCCGGTACCGGAGAAAAATAAAATAAAATTAAAAAAAAAAAAATCCTTTAAAAAACTAAAAATAAAAACAGTGATTGAGAACTGATTGGAAATACAAACTTGGAGCTATGTGTAATTAGGACTCTGAAAATGTTGTGTATCCAGGGTTTTCGGCCATGTAAGTGCTTATAATTGTACTCCATTTTCTTAGATAAGTGAGATGCCAATTTATGAACAAATTCTATTCTGGGAGAATTGGTCGTAAGTCAGATGTATCCCTAAACTGACACATGAGTCTTATATAGTACATCTGTGAAAGTTTGCAACTCGAATGTTTATAGCCAGGGACTTACTGTGCTGGAGACTGTATTGATCCTAGAAAGCTTGTTAAGAACACATAAGAAGTTATTTTATGGATTAAATATACACTTGTCTTAGAGGAGAACAATGATTAGTATTTGTCTTATGATACATAGCCAAACCCATATCAAGACAGACCAGGAAAATTTGGAAAGAGATCAAGCAAATAAACTTTAGAATCATAAAAACAAGCAAATAAATAAATAAATAAATGTTTAGTCCTTTGGAAAGAGAAACTTAGAAATAATTTCGTTTTCATTCATTTGCATGGGTTTGCTGTCACCTGGCCTTCACAACTTAGTATCATAATTCTGCATATTACTTATGTCAGCAAAATGCTTCCTTCAGAAAAAGATTACAGTTTATTAGATTTTAAAATTTTTACTTTTCATAATAAATCACTGCAGGGCTCAAGTACAAAAGAAATAACATGCGTGTATATGAGTTTAACTAGAGATATGAAATACTAATGCTATTTCCAACGTTCAACACTTGCTGAAGATGAATTTACACAAAGTCAGCATAAGATTAACTTTGTATATGAGAGGATTAGAATCATAAAATGAGTTTAATCTATCAAGATTAGGCATAACTTTGATATTTACTATGGTTTTCAGATTGGTGGAGTACCATCAACATGACCAAGACAATAAGGATAAACAGTGTCTGTAAAGAACACTATATTTGTTAGCTAAATTCCTCCTTAGCATTTAGGCTTTAGTTTTCTATTCAGTAAAATGGGGGCAGCCTCTGTCTTAGTTAAATTTCTCATTGTTTAGACAAAATACCTGATGCCCAAAGTTAAAGGACGAAAGGTTTATTTTGCTTACAGTTTGCAGAGGCTTCTGTCCATAGTCAGCTGGCTCCAACGTAGAGTGGCTGATGGCAGATGGGCATCACAGAGGAAAAACTGTTCATGGCAGGTGGAAGGTAGCAAAGCAAGCAAGGGATAAACTCAGCCTCTTTCTGTCCCTTGTATTGTATCCAGTCTACCAGGATTAGGGTGGTGCCAAAGCAATCAGTGGAATGATTTAGTAATCACTCACCCTTAATCCTAACACACTTAATTCTAGCACTGCATGACGAATCCGTCACACACTGTAGATTCAGTCACCTCTGAAAAGCCCCACCTATGACTACCGGAGGCTATACACAAATCATAATGCCTTCCATGGATCAGTAATAAATGTTCAAAGGTTTTACAAATTATAAATTGCCATAGTAACCTGAATTATTATTTTCTGATGGTTGCAAGATAACTACAATCCAAGTATTTTGTAGGGAAAAAAATCAGGTTGAAATAGCTTTCAATAGTCAAATCACAGCATCGGATATGTAATAGGTTTATAGTAGGAATAAAGAGTATTTATGAAGTGCAATCTAGGACCTCTGAATCTCCATGAGATTCTGTATTTCTGTTCAATCTCACTTCAGCCAGACGCTTTAAGGCACAGGAGGTACCTGCCTGTGGGAAATCATTTAATCAGTTTTAAATCTCTGTACTACATGAAAAAGTATGAAATGGCAAGAAGGCTAAAAGCTGGACAAAGGAGGTGGTCTCTCCTTATTCTTGCATCTACTAATGTCTCACATTGAACAGTACTTTGAAGTTAGACAGATTGATGTCATCCCAATTATAAGGAAGGAGAGCTATCTCACAGGAGCTTTGCTGACAAGATGCTTCTAATGTGTAAGATGACAGGCCAGGATAAGAGGGAGAGATCATTACCAGGAATTAATCTTCATGGCATTACAGTATAATCCTTTCATTTTGTTTCTTCCTCTCTCCCTTTGAATTTACTTATATGAAAGTTAAATGAAAGAGAATGTTGAAGATAAATAAGATAAAAGTAACATATACTGCACACAAAACAAAAGTCTTAAAGATGATTTTAATGAGTTTTACATAAGTCAGAGTCACACAAGGAGAACAAGCCATGCTTTTTGGAGGGAAACTAATCACTTAGTGAATTAAGTATATATTAATGAGAACAGAGTAAGATAAGCAAGACACTTGGGCCAGCTAGCATCTCTATTACTAGCCTTTAGAAGAAAATTTTACTGGTCATTTTTCATACTTTCATTTTCCACTATAGCAAAATTTATGACGGATCTACAAGTGGCATTCAGAAAAATTCTTTCTTGGGTTTCCGGCAAACATTCTTTCATCCCCTTAGATCTTTCACCTTTGATCCTGCTGTCTCCATTCTTTCTAGACTCTTTTTCTTAAATAACTTATCTCTGGTTGTGTCATTTCTGTTTGTTTGAATATCTCTGTGACGTCCACATAGCCATCAGGAAGAATATTAAAGCCTTTGGTTCCACACGGTATCCTTCCTCATCTGCTCTAAATTTACCTCTGTGATCTTAGCTGCACACACACGTACTCTCACTCCACAGACCTTCCAGTGTGACTATATTCTAGTATTTTTGTGTTTTACTCTTCAAAAAATGTTCCATGCCCTTTCAGGAGAACAAGTCATAGTAAATGCTATCCTTTTGCTTAGTGATTATTCTTTTCTTTTATGCCTGGAAAATTCTGCTCAGCCTTTAGGATCATATGTAACTTATTATTTATATGTGAATTATCTTCTAAATCATTTAGGGAGTCCTCTTGATTCTGGGACATGGTATTATCTCCAAATTACAACATGAGTTACATTACACTGTAGTTTATCTTGCTCTATATCTGAATGTTCTGTGGAGTAAAGGTCATCTGGTACCAGATCTGACTTACAGATTCTACTGTACATTATGGTGTTTGTGTCCTGTATATAATCAATATATGTTTTTCAAATTAAAGCAAGGCTCCACATACTCTATTTCTTATAGTATAAAAGCTACTTTGATTTAGTCTTTTTCAAAAGATCTGTATTTATTTTTGCAGCTATTTTAAAATAGTCTTGATTTCACTAAGTAGGGTGTAGTAGATCACAATAAGCTAATATCCCACATATGCCAAAACAACAAACTAAATAAATTACGTAGATTGTACTCTTCATGTCTCAAAAAATTTATATTATCAGTTAGGACTAAATAGAATAAGATCACTCTTACGTGCGTATATCTTGTTATCTGAGTAACCACTTTTAAGATAACAATGTGTAACATAACAACCATTGCTAATTTCCTGTGGTAGATTGACCACTCATGGCCAATTTATAATCCCCAGCTGAACTGAGTAAGTGTGGTGCTGGGTGTGTGAGGCCCACCTGGGGATTGTGGCCAGCAGCATAAGAGGCAGAACTGGAGGAGGAGAAGTAGAGGCTGTGGGGAGCTGAGAAAGGCTGAGAAAGGCTGTTGGGAGGTGGTAGAAGCTGTAAGGAGCTGTTGGCTGTTTTGGAGGAGCTTGTCATGCTGGCTTTCCTGATGAACTTGGCTATTTTCATCCTCCAAGGAGCTGGGGACCTTGTTGGCACTGAGAATAGCTTTGGTTCACTTTGAGGGAGCTCTGGTCCTCACTTGGAGCATCACTTCCTGGCTCTGGGGGGAAGATGGTGCACTGCCAGTCTCCTGGAGAAGCTTACTGCACTGGCTTCCCTGATGGGAACTTGACCATCTTGATCATTGGAGGAGCTCGGGACCTCACTGTTGCTGAGGGCCTTTGGGTCTTTCCAGCGCAGATCCATGAAATAGGCCTGCATGAGATATTGTTATGGGCTCTAGGCCTCTAGCTGGACTCATGGGAGGCATTGTTATGAGCTCTAGGTCTTCAGCTGGACTCATGCAGGATATTTCCATGGGATCCAGGCCCTCGGCTAGTTTCTTTGGTCTTAGTGTGTGGACAGACTCCCCACACTCTCTTGTACATCATTCTTTGGGTGACTATTATAAATAATCATATAAAATATGTGTCCTGTATTATATTGTTCTCCCTTGCAAAATTGAGCCCCAAACCAACACATTTTCTATCATCTTGTTTTGAAATTCTGTATCATTTTATTATTTTTATGTTTTTTAATGTCTTTCTTTCTGTTATTTTATTTTTGTTCTTTTCTCTTTAAAATAAAAAAGATTACATAGAAGAGATATTAATAAGGGAACTATACACCAATGAACCATGGATTAACTCACATCCTTTCATGCAGGCCAATTGCTAATTTTGAATTTGAACTGAGAGTCAGGCCCATGCACCAACACTTTACTGGCACAATCAGGAAAGTTCTTTACCACTGTGAGTCTGGAGCTTCAAACTGAAATGCTGAAGAACCACCAAGGTGTATAATCAGGAAAAATAGAACTGAAATTCACATCTACCAAAATTAACCATATAATTGACTGTAAAGAACTTCCAGATGTCAGCTTTCTATTACTACAACACTATTCCAGTGACCTCTTTATCCAACTAGGACCCATCTTCTAGTAATCTCCATGAGCTATGAACTCATCAATGAGTTAATCCATTGACAAATTGAACCCTCTTGACCCGGTCACTTCCCCAGATGTTCTACATCTGAGTACTGCTATGTTAGGACCAGTCCCCAATACACAAGTCTTGGAGAACATATGATTTCCAACCATCATGAAGATGAATACACTGTAGGGACCCACTGCTATATAGAATTATGAGTATAGTTAATAACACTGCATTAAATATTTGAAATATACTATAAATGTAAATTTTTAATGTCTTAACAATTCCTATACACAAAATATTAACTATGCAGTGTGACATATGTGGTAATTAACTTGACTGTGGTAATTATTTGACACTATATATGTCTATCAAATCACTATATTGTAAACCTTGAACATGTAAGTTTTATTTGTTAATTATACCTCAGCAAATGTGGAGAAAAAACAAACTAGAAGTTACTGAATCATGTGATGCTCTCGCCATACTTAAAAGTATTTGAATATTCTTGTATCCTCAGAACACAGTCTGTCATTGTGTAACATTGCTATTTACGTGCGTTTTGAAGATTGCAACAGTCATTGGTTTGTGTATATTTATCAATAGATATAGGATTCTGCCAAATGCATTGATGTGCAACTAACTAAATCACATTACTTCTAACAAGAGTTTTCTCTTTCTGTTGTAACACAGTTCTATAGCTCACACTAAATCATGTCCATTGGAATGGAAATTAATAAATTAAGGTTTAGAGCATTCCCTCATCTAAGGAGTACAATAACACAGATAAATAGTGATCCTTGTAGAAGCAGAATGGTAGTTTGAAGGCAGTGATGAAATATTTGACGGCTTTCAGATTATAGATATCTGTTTTCAATTAAGTATATATTTGAAAAACACTCTTTTGTGAAGTATGTTTCATATAATATGAGATGTTCTGTGTCATCTATGGAACTATGAAGAGGGATATATTTAAGGGCCTGTCTAATCATCATCATAATAATAACATCTAATGTCTGTCCCCAGATTTCCTAATCATAATACGTACAGCATAAGAACTAAACACAAAGTTGAAAAGACGTTTGATGAACCCTAGCGTCTGACAGCTTTTGCATCTAATTACTAAGATGACAGACGAAATAACATCGTGTCGCGGGTTGGTTATAATGAGAGGGCGTGTTCTAAAACAAAGCATAACACTGTCTCTTTGCATCTGGATCACTGTTCCTTAGGCCGAGGATCTGGGTTGCTCATTAACCCTTTTCCAGGTGAGCAGTGCCAGCATAACAGCGCTGCTAACTTAGACGATAGCAGCTGATGTGTGCTATGGATTTGACAAACGATATTTCATCATATCGTGGATTAGTTTGGTCTATTTCAGGTTTCAGTGCGAGAGAAAATAGATACTCAATTTCAAATCATTTGATTCAACTTGATGAAATCTGTCTGCCCTTGGGGAGTACAAACAGAAATGGTGGGACTCAGTGAGGCTTCCTAACCTTAACCTTCCAGTCCTGGTCGGTGCAAGACAAGAAAGGGGAAGAGAACCGCGGAGCTGTGGAGAATGCAGCCAGCTTCCTCGCTTCGCAAGTGTCAGAATGGCTCTTGTGCACCCAGTGATTCTAAAGAGGCTCTTGGACTCACCTTTTTGGAACTTTGAAGGCTAGCTTTGAGCCCAGGAAAAAAGTTAATTAAATAGTCTGAAAACTTAGAGGGACCCAGGTGGGCTGAAAGTTGCTTCGTAAACTGTGAGGATGAAAAAGCGGGAATTTTGTTAATTCTCCTTCTGCTGCACTGCACCCTTTGAATTTCCAACTGAACTGCTAGCAGAAAGACAGACTGAGTTTCCTCTGTGACCCTGGCAAGCCTGTGTCTGTCTAAAGGTCAGAAGACAGATTAATAAATAGACGTAAGCAGAGCTTCCAAATTACCTCTTTACCTACATATCACTGCTACATTATTTATCAGTTCTACTGTATGCTCAAAGCTGGGGAAAGTGCTGGGGACACTGAGACAAGTATGACAAGGACTGTGATCTGATGAGGCATGTAGTGTATGAGGATGACAGGCAGGAAGGAAAGGGAGGCTATTGTGAGGTTCTGAGAAAATCAGGATTAAATCACTATCAGGAAAATGCAAATGAAAGTCACGGTGAGACATCATCTCATCCCAGTTGAAACCAAAAGGCAAAAAATAAAAAATGCTGGTGAAGATGAAGAAAAAGGAAAGTCTCACAATGCTTGTAGGAATGTATGTGAACACAGCCATTCTGAAGAACAGTTCTGAGCTTCCTGTAAAAATAGAACTACCATATGATCCACAAATTCCACTCTGGGTGTATATCCAAAAGGAAATAAAGTCATTATCTCTACGAGATACCCACATTCTCATGTTCATGGCAGCACCACTCACTGTAGAGAAGATATGGAATCAACTGAGGTGACCATGGATGGATGAATCAATAAAGAAAACGTATATATTCAGACTGAAATAGTATTCAGCCATAGGAAAGAATGAAATCCTGTCATTTGTAGCAATACAAATGGAACTGCGGCATTACGTTAAATGAAATAAGCACACACACCATATGTTTTTCACTAGTGTGTGGAAGCAAAATAAGTTGAAAAAAGGCAGTAGAAAAGTAGACACTGAAAGCCAAACGGTGGGGGGGAGTAAAGACAGAGACGTGTTGAATAATGGGGGGGTTCCAAATACAGCTAAATTGGTGGAATTTAGTACCAGTTCTCCATAATGTAGCAGGGTAACTATAGTCTACAACAATTTGGTATGCATTTCAGAATAACTAGGAGAGCCTAAAGATTCCCAAGACATCCAGTGATAAATATTTGAGGTTACAGAAATACTTATTACACTTACTTGATCATTGCACACTAAACTTGCATCAAAATATTATACTGTTCCCATAAATTTGTTCAAATGTTATACATACATTAAAATATTTAAATAGCAATATAAAAGTAAAATGATACAGGGTTGAGGAAAAGAGAGGATAATTCTGTCCACCTGTAACATAGGTCTTTAAACTTTGATTTTTATTAGTGCATGTGTGCAGTACATGAAGCCTACATTCCTGTGTGGAGTTGGTACACGGACATAACGCATCTTCACTCCTTTTTCATCCCCTTTCTCTTCCCTCCATCTCTTGATCCCCTTCCCAGTTGAGAATGGTTTCTCTCCCTACTTCCTATTATCTATTTTTATGTTGGTATTTATTTATAATTTGAGTTACCTCATATAAGAGAAACCATGTGATATTTAAATTTATATGTCTGGTTTATTCCACTTAACAGTCTGTTCTTAAGATGTATCCATTTCCCTACAAATAACTCAAGTTTATTATTCTTTGTGGCAGATTAATACTCCTTTGCATGTAAATATCATATTTTCACAGACCTCTCTGAAAGTAGGTGAGATTTAAGACCTAATAGTTACAATTCACTTTTATATTTATATCAAAAACATTTATGAAATATGTAATTAAATGTGACAGTCTTGACCATAAGTTAAATTATAGAGCCAAAGTTACAGCCCTAACTCATGAATACAGTAAGTGTCCAACTTCCAACTCTTCAATTTGCAAGTTTTTGATTTACAATGGTGTGTACCTGATAAGCATTTAGTAGAAGTTCTAGGCTTTTTTGGTATTTGGGATTGAACTCAGGACCTTGAGCTTGCCAGGCAGGTACCGTGCCACTGAGCTCTACCCCTAGTTCAAAATTGTAATTTGAAGTTTGGATTTTGGTCTCTTTCTGGTTGGTGATAAGTAACACTGTACTCTTTTATGGTGCGGGGCAGTGGCAGCAACCTGCAGATCCCAGTATGTCTCATGATCATGAGGTGAGGAAGTGATCCTCTACAGTGTACTGTGTTTTCAGAGTGTTTTGGACAATGTGGTTTGTGTATTTGCACACCAGCATGCCTTCAAAATACGCCTCTGTACCTCTGTGTATATAAGAGATTCAGTAGTTTGTCATCCTGTCAGATGCTTTTGTCCAGCCATAAGATAATGCAAGTGTTCTCAGCCCATTTAAGAGAGCTGAAGCTGAGCTATGGTTTTGGTAGGCTAGGTGTATTAAAGTATACTCAGTTTACAGTATGTTAAACTTATAATGGATTTCCCAGGGTATTTCACCAGTTGAGGAGAATCTGTATACGAAAAGGAAATCCATGTACATTTTTCTACATTATCTTAAAAATGTCAGCAGTGTGGAAAGAGCCTGCAGCACTAATTCTGGCCTTAGCTTTGAAACTGAGTAGCTTTGAAGTCTTGACCAAACTATTTAACTTTGGCACCAGTTTTCACAGATGCAAAATGAGAAATTCACATTCTAGATTGTAATAACTGCACAACAATTCCAGCAAAGCCTAAAAGTAAAAAGAAAATCAAAAGTATAAGCTCTTAACAATATTTTTTCTGTGTGAAGACTTTAGAGATGGATGAATTTAGTCTATTCCTCAAATTTAAACTGCATTAGAAGCCAGATGGTTAACATTCACAGTTCCCTCACAGAATGACTCTCAGAAAGTCCATGTGCTGGAATTCCCTCTTTTCCATGATATCCAGGTATTCAGGTGTTCTTAAGTCTGGTGTCATGTCTTGTTTTTCACATAGGCCCAAATAAAATTTGTCTTGAGGAATATAAAGAATCCAAACTCTGACTGATGTTTATCTGTCCCACTCAATACTGAAACTACCACTTAATGAGCATTTGAAATGGGACTAATTCAACTGAGAAACTAACATTCCTCATTTCATTTAATTTCAGTTTGAATTTAAACTTACATCATACATAGTGGCTTCCGCAGTAACTATTACAGGTTGGAAGCATAGCCTCAACCCAGTTCCTCCACTACACAAAACTGTACTCTTCTTAGAATTTACCATTATGTGTCTTATTCTGCCATTCAAGAAATTATGTAAAGTGTTCTCAAATTTTGTTTTCCATACAAGTAATATTTATCCAAAGTAAACTATTTTCTGCACTCAAATATATCTCCTTATTCTCCTTCTATCTTCCCTCCCACATTTTCCTTATTATGTTAGGTGTTTTGTTGTTCCTGTTTTTCTGGTGAGAAAACATTTTATTCATCTATCTAATGAGAGCTGATGTTGAAATAGTTCCTTTAAATTTTGTGTAGCTTGGTAAAGTCTTATATTGTTCACATCAGTCAGTATCCCTCAAACTCAAAATCCGATCACCACCTCCTATATAGTTTACAGTATATTTCAACTATTTATGCATTTCAGTTAAAACCACTACTTAATTTTAATCTTTGTAGGATTGTTGTACATCAAATTTAACTTTATATTCTTCTTGTGTCCTTTCACATTGAAGGAATATAAATTAATCATGGAGTAAAGCCAATAGCACTGGGTTTAAATTCCAGTCACTTGACTGATTACCCATGCAATGGATTAGTACAATTCCAGGCAAAAAGCAAATGCTTACAGAATGTCAGCTATTAAGTGAGTACTAAGGATAGACATGGTCAGGGTTTCACAGGCTGGCTCACATAACTACTTTTGATGCACAAGTGTATGGCCATACTTTCCTTTATTGAAGAACAAGGTTAGCAAATATGTTCCAAGACGGAGTGTTATAGGCATAAGCTTCTTCTCTTTCATAGCATGAGGACTTATATCCTTCTCGCTCCATCACGGAAAAGTGGAGTTGGGGGAAGAACGCCAAGAAAGACTTGGAACTCAGCCCCAGGACAAGAGCAGCAGGTCATCAGGAAGTGCTGCCTTATTAAAGGCAGCCCTGTGTCCAGGGAAAAAGCAAGCGGCTTCCTGCCTCCCTGCCCTCCACTGT
Organism: Chinchilla lanigera; assembly: GCF_000276665.1. Taxonomy (NCBI): domain Eukaryota; kingdom Metazoa; phylum Chordata; class Mammalia; order Rodentia; family Chinchillidae; genus Chinchilla; species Chinchilla lanigera. The sequence continues at coordinate 5,915,772 of NW_004955479.1, read as the reverse complement.
GTTCCTTGCCAAAACCCTCTGTTTTCAGAACCAGAGCTGAATGTCATATTTGCTTTGGCCCAAGTGTGAGTGGAATCGCAAAGACCCACAGGTAGAAATGGAGCAGCACAGAGTTAGAGGAAAGCTGTCTTTCTGGGCGCTTGAGAGAATTCTTTGTTCTCTGCTCTTAGACAATAATCTTTGCTTTGATTATTTAGGTCGACTTTTTCCCAGTAGCTGAAATCAAATGTTTTAAAAGTGTAGAGAATTTTAAAGATTTTTCCCAAAAGCATAAAATTCTAGTAAAATATTGGTAATAATTTTTAAATAACCAAATGTTTGATTGAATGGTATTTCTAAGAAAACTTTGTCTCCAAAAATCATTTGAAGTAACTCCTAACTCCTAACTTACTGTTAGTTACTGGATAGTAGCTGATTTGTTTTAATGAGCTAATAGATTATAAATACTCAGAATCTGTCTCTCAGCTTCTGTTTAATTACTATGAAGATAATTTTCTTATCTTTTAGAGTCAGTGACTTCAAACTCTCAGTCTGTGCAGGACCACTTAAAATCTACATTTTCTACAAGTTACTAAAATTCCCAGAACCTGTATTCATTTATTTATGAAATAGGCTAAACAATAATAACAATTTTTACTATACAAGTTATGGTTAAACTTAAATTGAATAAATAAATTTAATAAAACCCTTTGCCTTGTACCTGGCATGCAAAAATTCCCACTCAGTGTATTTAAATATTGACCTTATATAGTAGAACTCAAATTAATATCACATGTATTTAAAAATAATTTCTTTGGTTTTGCTAAAAGTCTTCCATGTTGGCTATGCTAATTTTTAAACTTTGCAAATAATTTCAAGCTTACTAAAAAGTTGCTATGGTAGTACAAGGAGCTACCATACATAGCTTATATTCACTATTGATAGCTAATATTTTGCTCCAGCTTTTAGTTCATTTGTGCTGTACAATATATGTCTAAATGAATATGTGTACTGAATTATTTGAAAGTCATGCTTCTTTATCCCTCAGTATTTCAATGTATTTCCTAAGGACAAAAACACTAACATTCTGTCATATAACCACAGTACAGTTAGAACCTCTGAAATTTGGCATTGGTAAAATATATTTCCCTAATAAGTAGTCCACACTCTAATTTTGTCAACTGATTCAGTTTCAACTTCTAAAACATTCTTTAAAACAATTTAGTACAAGATCTTGCTGGGCATTGTGGCACACACCCTTAATCCCAGCATTGGGAAGGCTGAGGCAGGAGGATTACTGTGAGTTCAAGGCCAGCCTAGGCTACTAGTGAGTTTGAGACCAATTTGAACTAGATAATGAGTGCTTGTTTCAATTAAAAGGACAAGATCTAATCCAAGATAATGTCCTATGTAAACTGTTCTGTTCCTCGTTTGCTTTCAATTTTCTCTTTCTTGACATTAATGAAAAATTTATTTAAAATTATCTGAGGCTAGAATTGAACTCTGTGGTGGACAGGCTTTAAAATGGCTGTGAAAATCTCTGCCTACTATGTATGTGTCCAGTATAACCCTTTCTCACTCAGTATGGATGGCCTTAGGGACTTTCTGCTGACAAATGGAATGTGTGATGTTTCTTCCAAGAGTAGGTTACAAAAAGACAGCTATGTCTGTGTCTGTGCCTCTCTGTGTCTCTGTGTTTCTGTCTCTCTCCTTCTCTCTTTCTCTCTCTCTCCTTCTTTCTGTCTCTCCTCTTTCCCTTGCTCCCATTTGTCCAACTAACCCTGTCATGATCATGGATATTTTCTTCTGAAAATTGTAGCAGTTTTTATTAGTGTTACTATAAGTTGGATAAAGATGCCTTCTAAATCATTTAAAATGTTTCCTTGACCCAGAGTAGTTTAAGGATATATAATAAAAATTTTTCTACACACAATGTAATTTGTGGCTCTGGTATTTCTGATGGCATAAATCATTTTAGACAAAGTATCCTTTCAGAGAAATTTACAATTTTTCAACTACTAATTACCAAATGCCAGAATTAATTTTTCTCAGATAATTATTCCTTTAGCATAGTTGACAATCCCAGGCATTTAACTCATTCATTAAAATATAATAATGATTTCTCCAATGGTTTTTCACTGCCATTAATGACATGTATTATTATGCATCACTGATTTCCAAGAAGAACAATGAGATACTATTATATTGGCACTTATATTTACAGGGCTATATTTTGTTGCAGGCTTGTGAGAAACTTTTTTTCATAAAAGGACTCATATCAAATGAAAATTTTTCCCCTTAAATATTCAATAACCTGCTATATAATTGTACTGTATAGTGTTAGATTTGCTACTGTTTTTAGTTTTGAGTAATTCTTATTATAATTAGAACACATATATGGCTAAGAAGGATAATAGTTAAATCAATAAAGTAAATATATAATTATGATTAAACAAAAAAATGAAAGGAATTAAAATACTTTGAACTCCAATTCTAAAGAAAATCTTTTAATTAGATGCTCTAAAATTTTTCTTTCACGATTTGTATTTGTTACCACTATTATTGTTTCCATAGCTGCTTATTAATTTAAACAAGCCAATTAACTTACTAAACTATCTACATTAAATGATTTTCTGGGTTAAATGTTTTATGATGTTCTTGTTTCAGTGTTTATTGCTCATTAAAGTAATCCATACTTTTGAGAAAAGTAAATTTCTGGCTTACTTTTTAACTACTAAAACAAAATAATCCAAGGCTTTCTCACTTTTAGCTAAAACCTAATCTTTGGTTTTATAAAGTAAAAACATAGAGTTAATATAGTATCTCATAGTTGAAATCTGAACGAACAATCTATCAGCACTTACATACACACATTCACTGACTGAAACTTATTCAGTTGAAAAATTGTTAGTTGACCTGAAAATATTTGATCTCATGAAGTCAGCTTTATTGAAAAACAATCTGATGCTTTAAGTTTATGGCTCCTCTTTACAAAGCCTGCTACTTTGGCCCTGTTTGTGTGAAATAACGGTGACATGCGGGCCCCACTTAGCTTACGTCACAGATATTTTTGCCTAAAGGAAGCAGCAGTAGCCTAGTTTTACACATAAAAGTGATAGCAGAGTTCAAATTATTTCCAATCCAAGGCACAACTGTTTCAATTCTAGTAGTTCAATGATTAAATTGAGTACCGCAAAGAGGAAAGGAAGATTGTGCTTATAAACGTTTAATGTCTACATGGTTTTTCTAAGGCTGAAAATTTAATTCTGTGTTTTGCTAGAGACTGGTTCTCAGCAGGCTGACATCAGCCGCAGCACATTTGTGTAGCACTTCAAGATTTCATTTGCATCAGTCATCCACACATGGATGCATAACAAGAGTGGGTATTTTTCAGGAAGAGAACACACATTTAATTTGACATTTTCTTATTGAACTTGAGGCAGCCAGCTTCCCTGGATTTATTCCATCTTTCATCCCACCAAACTTTCCCTCCTACTCACCAAATAATCACGGCATTCTTCACCATGAAACATGGGCAGATGGTTCTTGTGTCATTATTTGTAATCTGATTGAAAAGATCTGTTTTTGCTTCTCCTGGCCTCCATTCTGTAGTTCACTAAAATCAACATTCATTTCCTAAATTCACAGACTTTCCTTATCTTAGTGAAGAAATAAAACTGGTGTTATTTTCTTTGAAACTTGCTCATGCACATGTTATCCTGCATAATTTATAGTTCATGTAAGTTATTGGAGGATAGTTCAAGTAAAGTACTGAAAATTCTTTTTCTTAATTCAATAACAGGAGCACACTTTTAAAAAGGAAACTAGCAAAAAGGTGCTATATAATAATAGCAATTTTATTGGAGTCAACCCATTACTCCTTTCCAGGAATGTGAATGCTGTGTGATTTAAGCATATATTTATATACTTTCTATGTATTCATTACCATTTATTCCAAATTGCCTCATGCTTGGGATTATTTCTACTTTTGGTTTAGTAATTGCTTGAGCCATTAAAAGAGTGCCTGAAGTTAAGAGATCAGTCCTTAAGAGAGGGTCTTGGAACTTCTTGCAAATGATTGCCTCGGCACTCAGGTTGGACTTCTTTCCCTAATAGTATGCTACAAATATTTTGTTGATCAAGATAAGGAAATACAGTATTATGTTTTCAAACTACCCAACATTGAAGTACTTACCTCCTAAAACTGTGTTAACCTGTAAGAAACTACATAAATCTAATGAGTGAAAAATAATCAAGGAACAGGCCTCCTTAATGACATATGAAATATGGAAACTATAAGAATGAAAAGCCGTTTCATACTGAGCTCTGAAGCAACATTTTGCCAAAGTTTTACTTTTTCATTAAAAACTTGTCTTATACTATGGGTAAGGAGGTTATCTTGAACAATCATGGCAGTTGGTTAGATATGACTATATCTTTACATAGGTTTCAAGTTTTTAGTTTTCCTATGGTGAAATTTATATTTTATATTTGGTAGATATTTTAACCTTACTTTATTGCAAATTATTGAAACATCTCAGCAGGGGTGGTGGAAGGAAAGTTGGGAATTTATAAAAGAAAACCCATTTTATTAATTCATTCCCATGTGTCTGTCTTGTCCTTAGTCTGCCATCTTCCTTCTATCTTTCCAATCAACCCAAAAAATAACCTGAAGACAGTGTCTCATAGGAAGTAGAAACTTTCCAGAAGAAGACAGAAGAAATATTGAAATTTACTAGTCTATGGTTTTCGTTTTTTTTTTTTTTTCTCCGGCACCGGGAACCGAACTCACGACCTTGCGCTTGCCAGGCAGGCGCTTTGCCGCTGAGCTAAATCCCCAGCCTAGTCTATGGTTTTCATCAGATGGTGCCCCTTAAATTTCTTCTAGGGAGAAAAATACAGTGCTGATGATTACCTACTGCTTGATACTGGAAGAAGCTAATTCTGGAAAGGCAAATGAAACAAAATAAAACAAAAATTCAACTTCAAGGGTTTTTATGTTCTCAAATAATCTTGACACAAGTTATTTTTGATAGATTGGTAATAAAAATGAGGTGTAAGTGGTATAAAAATTTTTACTCAACCAATACAGATATTTAAGTGGATTATCCAGTACCACATAGTGAAAGATTCATCTTAGTAGGATTAGAAAACTACTCATTCTTTTTGTCTCTGGCTTGATTGAGTGTGACCTTGGTTATGCCACTGAATATCTTTGGGTCTTAGATTTATTGTTTAAAGAAAATGAAATTAATTGAACAATTCCTAACCTATCATCATTAATCTGTATGAGTTGTGAAGAAAATGTCCTTTTTAAGGACAGGTGTTTTAAGAATAAAATAGTGACTCCTTTTTTGGTCATCTTTAAATTTCTGCTTGGCATTTAAGAATCTCATGCAAATATATATATATATATATATATATATATATATATATATATATTCTCAAAAAGAACAATTATTGATTATTTTTCCACATGGTTAAAGCACCTTTGAAGATATCTATTTTTACAGTATTCTCTGTAGCATTATAGTCATATTCATTTTACAGATAAAGTCTTAGAGATACCGTTAAGTTCCATGGCTAATTTAGGGTCATTTAAGTAATAAGTAGGGAACTGAGATTTAAGCCTAACAGTTTCGAGTCATTTTCTTGACCACGCTCTTGGACTTTAATGTTCCAGCGCTCTTGATTTCACAGGACTCTTGACATCTTTCTGTGTAAAGTGCTTCTTTTTCTAGGCAGACTTGTTTCTTCACTGTCACTGGAGACCTACGCGCTCATGCCCAGATGACAGTCTTTAGAGTCTCTCCCTTGCACAAATGTTTCTCTCCTCTCTCTTCTCTAAACTCCAAATGAGACCGTGTTCTGTGCAGCCTCTGCGTCCACTGAATGAAGTCAACCTCTGGGAAGAATCTTATGGCTCCCCACTGTATGCACAGCAGTGGCCCCCACTAAATTTTAAAGCTCTGGCCATTCATAGAGCACCTATAGTATGCCATCATTTCTCAGGAACATTGTGTTCCTCTCAGTTTTGCAATATCTCTGCATTCTCTTATTGGTAAATGTCTCCAAGTGGAAACTATCCTGCTCCTTTCTTGTCTGTCCCCCTTCTCCTCCACCCTCACTCACTGACTGAAGTCCAAGTCATTTCTCACCTAGATCACACTCAACCTTCTCCTATGCTCCACCATCCTCTTCCCGTCATCCAGCATGAATCTGATGCAGTGACCTTCAAAGGATTAATCTTTAGTTTTACCCACCATTTTTAGCACAGAATCTCAAGTCTTGATTTTAACCTCCCAGGCCTTTCTGACTCCCCTCCCTGCCTCTCTTACCTGCTCTCTTGAATATCAGGAATGGCTTCCCTTCCCTTCTAGAAGGTGCCATGCCCCTCTCTTGCGCTCCTTCACAGGGCTAACCCACAAGGGTGTGTTCTCTAACTGCTTCAGGTGCACCACCTCCGCAGTTTTAAGCAAGATTTAAGAACTCAGGCTCCCAAGTTAGGCAGACCTGGTTTAAATCATTGACTTGCCAATTACTGGTGTACTGGAGCAAATAATGTGACCTACTTGATACCTTCTTCCTCTATAAGATGGGGATAAGAAAGGGCTGCTATAGTTTGGATCTATAAAAGCCCCCTAGGATGTGTTCTTAGGAAGTGGACGATTTATGAGGGCACTAACCTTGTCAATCGATTAATGCATCCTGAGTTCATAACTGAATGGGCTATGAGGAGGTAGGGCCCAGTGAAAGGGCTGGGTCATTAGGGAAATGATTTGGGGACTATATCTGGTCCCTGTTCCCTTCTTTTTATTCTCTCTCTCCACCCTTTCCTGGCTACTATGTGGGGAGCAGCCTTTTTCTGCCATGATGTTTGTGCCTTACCACAGCCTTCACAGAATGAAGCCAGCTAACTGCGCACTGAAAGTTCTGAAATTGTGAGTCCAAAGAAATAGTTTCTCCACTAAGCTGGTTTTTTTTTTTTTTTTAAGTATTTATTCACAGCAAAGAAAAGCTGACTAACACAAAGCTTTACCTCACAAAATGCTTAGTTGGATTAAAGGTGATTCATATAAAGCCTTTGCTATGATGCCTTGAACACAGTAAGTAGTTTGTAAATATTGATGCCACTGCTTATACAAATGCAGTCCATCGAATGAGGGAAATGATGTTTAAATCTGAAATTTAAAAAACAATGAATGAACACATGTATACAATTAAATATACAGAGGAAGAAATAGATGCTGTGGGTCAGAGATGGAAAGGTATAGGATGAGGTCAAGCAAATACACAAAGCATTTCAGATTTGTCTGTGTTATGCCTCAAAACTTGTTTCATGGGTGATATTATTTTAATAAAAAAGAAACAATCAAAAGCTTGTTTGGGGTTAGGCTTTCACTTCATATTTCCACTGCCACTTGAAAGGTACTTTATACTTCTTCCAAGGTTGTCATCTTTGTTCATCTTTACTGAATTAGAATAAGCACAATGCACTTCCTATTGACAGAGCCATCTGAGGTCCCTGGCCTGGAGGGGCACGGATGAAGGAACGCTGCATCAGCACAGTTAGGGCACATCAGAGAACAATCGAGCAGTGTGTGGAGTGTGTGCAGTTCCTTGCTCTCATTAGACACTTTCTAAATGTTTGCATGGCTGCCAGTGGCAAATGTGGCAGGTGTAAGTAATTGATTGTGAACAACATTTTTGTTATTCCACATTGTTCTACAAAAACTGGGGTTTATTATGTTTTTCTTTCTTTTATTATTATTATTATTA
>NW_004955479.1:5869632-5907914 GCF_000276665.1 Chinchilla lanigera | reverse complement strand
TTATTCTTTTTTTTGCCTGAGTGATTTTCTACCGAAAACCCTTGATCCATAGTCCATGTCTGTCTATAGCTAGTATCCGGAGTTTTTAGTGGGTGGAATGACAGGGACTAACAGAATTTCTCTACGTGGGAGTCAATAAACAGCAAGGTAATAGGAGTACTCATATGTCAATGTCCATAATTTGTCCTGTGCACTTCCATAGATGATCTCATCTGAGATATTTTCACGTAAGCAATCTCATATGGGTAGCATGTATATTTTTATTAATTCTGTTTCACATTTTAGGAAATTTTAAAATCAGATGCTGTCAGTTAATTGCTCAAATTCACTTGGTGGGAAGCGGCACTCTGAGGGTCATTTATGCTGTGTTGCCCGTGCTCTCTCATTCACCTCCAGACCACGTAGAGGCTGAACTTTTAATGGCTTCTAAGTTAAAGAGAAAAGAAATATTTTGTAAGAATGAGAGGGTAGCAATGTGCCACATACGTTTACCACAGGAAAATTTAAGGAAATATATTTAGATAAGTGTACACCATGCAATGAAGGGAAACTTAGCAGCTGTTACCTAAGGAAGGAGTAGGCCTAAAATTAGGTGGAGAAACAGTAACTATTAAAATCTTTCTTTTGCTCTTGCTTCGGCTTCCTTTTTAACCTAAACTTTTGCAGCCACACTACTAAGCGGTTAGTTACCAACTTGAAGTCTGTTTTGGAATATGCTGACATCAGTTTCCATTCCAGTGAGAAGAACTTTCCAGAACAAATAGCATTCACTTCAACAAATATATAATGGTATTAATTTCTAGTGCCTTAAATTTAGTGTTAGTTTTGGTATTCGATTTGTGCTTGCTACCAGCATTTTAACAAAATTTCCTATACTTTTGGTATATGGTAGGATGTTTGGACATATGCATACATGGTGGGATGGCTAAATCACAAGTCCTGATTTTCTTTTGGGGGCAAAAAGTTGTAAAGTGTATTCTCTTAGCACTTTTTAAGTATATATTATTAACTATAGTCACCATGCTGGGCAATAGCTCTCCTGAGTTAATACTTCATGTTTACTTTAAAAGCTGTATCCTTTCATCAACATATTGTTTCACACCTATTCCCCCACCTAACCTTTAGTAACCTCTATTCTACTCTGTTCTTGTGTGAGCTCAGCTTTTTAGAACCACATAAGAGTGAGATAAAGTGGTAGTTTTCCTTCTGACTCAGGGTTATTTCCCTTAATGTAATATACCCCAGGTTCACCTATGTTGTTTTTAAAAGAAAACATTTCCTTCTTTTTCAAGACAGAATAATAGTCATATATATTATTTTATCTTTAGTCATTTCTTTATTCATTCTTTATTGAACCTACTTTCTAAAGTCTTGGTGTGAGTAGCTGTGATTCCCTGAATTTTTCTTACTTGCCTTTTACTTTCAGTAAAGCATCCAATGACTACATTTTTTTTTTTAAACTCCTGGAAGGTGCTAGCCTTTCCACTAGGGTCAGGAGACTCTAAGATAAACCTGACAGGTACTTTGACTTCACCATTGGCTGAGAGATACATATCTTGGTGGTGTCTGGGAAACAGAGATGGGTACATTAGTAGATGTGTCAGTAAAGACCACTTTGGGTTTGTCCCCAGGAAACTTGAATTTTTCCATCTACCTAAAGGAGGACTTTACCCTAGTGAGCCAGGCTTCCGCTGATACTGGAGAGGCCTGGGTATTTCCACTGTCTATGCTCCATCCACCAACAGACTATAGAGATTTGGAATACTGAGATAAATTTAATCCACCCCACTTCACATTATTGTTATTATCTCTGGTCACTACCCAGGATATAAACTTTACTGGTCATCTGATCTTCCCTGCAGCTTTACTCTTAAACACTTGAAGGCCTCCTACTTGTGATCTGTCCATATGCATTTCTTCTTCAGCTTCCTGCTGGACCTGATGCCTGCAGTCTGTTCTGAAACTCTCTTTTCCTAGCTCATAAACTGTCCTATATTTTCTCCAACCAGTGTTATTAAATGAAACTGAAACCTCAGTGTAACAGTTCTTCTACCATGTAAGTTGCAAAATCTAACATCAGAAAGGAGGTAGGCATAGCAATTTTTGTGGGTTTCTGACTCTTCTATGAGAATTCGCATAGTTTTTGTTTTAGCTGGGGAGAGTGGAACCTTCTCAGGTGTCTGCCCAATGATCTTAAAGTATATGAAAAGTACGTGTCTGGCATCTACCTGGTTGCAACTTCAAGTACCAGAGTCCCTTTAAAAGCAGGAGCATAACAAAAAAACCACTTTGCCAGGGGCAAGATGTTCTAGACAAGCAAGGGTTCCATCTCCGAGGATATGCCTATCCTGCCTTATAATCATTCATTTAAAAGATGAATTTCAAACAGTCTTATCTCCTACTATATTGTTTTTTCTGAAACTTGTATATTTTTAACTCATTTTTCAGTTTATTGTCTATCTTTCACTTCTACTACCTCTTGAAGTAAAAAATTTGGTAGATTTTATTCTTACTGGGTGAAAGACTAAGAAATTTTGTGTTATTTTGGCATAGTTGTGTCCTGAGGCATTCTGTATACCAAAAAGTAAGGTCAAGCTATACATATTTAAGAAATATGAGTGTAGTAGAATATACTTAATAATCATCATGTTCTGGCCCAATGTATACTTTCTTCTAGTGACTCAGTAGAAAATTCAAGATTACACAGAAACCTCAGGGACAGCATGGCTTATTACGGGAAATATGCAGGAATCTCAGGTAACAGAGATATCTGATTGTCTGAGAAATATGCTTCATATTTAAATGTAAAAATATGTTAATGGAAACTGCTTCATAAATAGAAATTTATGTACTGTTCCTGAGAAAGTGATGGAAGTATAAAAGTCTTAAGGTCTCTTTCTTGATCTTCAGAAACTTCTTGAAGAGAATAAATTACTAAGCTATTTTTTTAGATTTCATTATCTTCATTCAAATATAACATTCTTGTTTTTGCTTTTGCCAGTAATATATTCTCTATTTCTGTCTCCCACATGCCAGCAAGACACAAGGTTGAAGAAAAAAGAACATAGACATTAAAAAATTTTTAAAAAGGGAATGAAATTAAATTTGTTTCTACCACTTACTAGCTTTGTGATAAGGAACAGCTTTTTCTAAAATTTCCCAGTTTTTTAAATCTGGAAAATGGAGATAATTTTTTGGCGTACTGATTCTTAATGAGGAATAAACGGGACAGTTTAGGTAAATCATTCCAGATCATTCCTGGTACTTTTTTTTATATTTGGCAAATGCTTGCTGTTAATACTTATAACCTTTTACATTTAAGCAGTAGCTCATAGATGAGTCCTTTTCAGATTTAGTGAATATGTCTTTGTTAACTTAAAGTGAACTGTATCATCTTCTAATGGTTGCTTTCCTAGATGGAAGAGGCCTAATCTTTCTAATCTTTGCTATCGTTGATCTCATTGTGGCTGCAGCATCTGGCAGCTTAAGGCATGATGGGATACCACGGAGACGGAAAGAAGATTCAGTATTGCCCCAGTCCACCGACATGTTCCAGTGAAGTCACTGTTCCTATTTCTTCCTTTACATGTTTCTGCTTTCACTTTGTGTACTACACACAGTATGCAGTCATTCAGGCCATTGGACAAATCTTCCAACATTTTAAAATAGCAGTTATGTTTCACACACATCTTGTTCATTTCAGAACCCCAGTTCCGACGTTTCCTGGTAACTATTTTCCAGCATTTGTCAACCTCATCATTCTTTTTTGGGCATAGTGTACTAAAGTGTTCTTGAGCAAAACATGTATTCTAGATATTTCAAGAAAATTACAAAATTTATCTTGTTGTACATAGGATTTTCATTAATATAGCTTAAGATTGTTTTCATTCTTGGAAAAACTTTTGCTACAGTTGGGCTTGAACTCTGAAGTAATAAGCTTTTCTACAGCTGGAACAGAATATCTGCCACCTGCAATTCAAAGGGGAAGAGGGAGACCAGTCCACAGTCATGGTAGGAGTGAGTGGTAGAGGAAAGCAGCTAAATGCATGGGTAATAAACTTTGAAGCACAAAGCTGGGTAAAGGCCAGAAAAGTAGGGGACAGGGAAAAGATATCACTCTAAATTCATGACCACATCACACACTTCCTCCAACTAGTGGTCACCTTCTAATAGCTCATTCAACTATGAGCTCATCAAAGAAGTTAGTGCCCTCAGAATCTTTCTAAAAATCCCTTAATCCATCAAGTTGACAACTGAGATTAAGTGGTATCAATTCATTAATAATATAGCATTTGAGTTTTCATTAGAACAACTGGATATCAAAACCAATTTTCTCCATCAAATAATTAATGGTGATGGTAATTTGAACCTAATTCTGGCAAATTTTACATTGTTAGTACTGTCTCATTGCTCCAGTGTATTGAGATTTGCAAATCATTAGTCTATCATCTAACTCATTAGTTATTTTATCTTAGCATAGGATATCTGATAATTTGGTAAGTATGCCTCAATGTATAATAGTATAATAATGGGAACTTTAGTGAACAAAAAGTACATTAAGCTAGGGCTTATGACACAAGTGGCTCATATGCTGGGCACCTTTATTTTGGCTGGATGTGAATAATAACTACCACCCTTCAATCTCTAGTCTTGTTTTTCTTTGGTTAGTGGATAAATCTATTTAGATGATGTATTGAAAAAATCTGATAAGTCTTTCATCATTCTATTATGAAAATCTTCCAAGTCTAGAATGCTGAACTTATTTAAAGCACACACATACATTATATATATATACTATATATATATTCTATATATATACTGTATATATATATATTCTATATATATTCTCTTATAGCCATACTCTCTCTAGTCTCAAGGTTTTGCTCTAACTACACATACATATGTGCACACAGAGCATTCTTACTCATAAAATTACAATCATGTAATATACAGTAATTTGTTATTATCCTACATTGTTTATAGAATTTTCCAAAGTGATGAAATATTACAGAAGCATATGAATTTTAATGGGTATACAGAATTCTGTAAAATAAACATGAAGTAATTTATGTAACAAATTCCTAAATGAAGTATGTATTCAAATTTTGGCAATTATGAATATCTTATGATAAAAATCAATATAACCAAATAATTCTCAGACCCTTTGGTAATTTATTCTAGATGAATGCTTAGAAAAGATTAATTAAACAGACATATATATATATGTATATCTATACACACATATTTATAGATCTGCAGTGGCATCTATTAAGGTTGCTCTCACTGAACATTTCTAATTTCAGTAAAATGGTTACAAAACAATATACACACATATTTATACTGATTTTGCAGAAGACATTTTTAGGTAATGTATAAAATATAAAGAATAAATCTTAAAAAATTATTACAACCAGAGAAAACGCTGGCATGACTTTTATGTATTTGCATATATTTACTGATTTGGAAATGATCTTACTATTACAGTAAAGCTTTGGGTTGCAAATAACTTCTGCAAGCAATCCACGAGATGAGCAAACTATCTAATAAATTTTAAATAAACTATCTAATAAAGATAATATTAAACTAATATTAGACTGTTTTAAATAAACTAATAAAGCACTCTGATAATTGAGTGCTTTCTTGCATTACAAGTACTACATGATGCTGAATGTCATATGATCACAACTGAGCCTATGGTTCTTGTCTCTGACTCTGTCTCTCTGTCTCTGTCTCTGTCTCTCTTTCTGTGAATTGTGAATGATTATCCCCCAACAAAACATTATGAAGAAGACCTCATCTACAGAGAAGGAGGAGAAAAAGGCAGAGGAATACTTCACCTCATGTTAGATTGGATGGATGGGTAAAATGTGGGAAACAGAAAAGCACCACCTGAATGATGCTGTAGCAGTGTGAGTTATGAATCTGTTTAATGTAATGTCATATTTCCATAAAATCCTCAAAAAGAGGGAAAAGCAAGCGTCATTGGATTGTTTCCTTGCTAAAGTTGCATTAAAAGGAAAAATTCCATCGAGCCAGTATATTACAACGATTCCAGTAATGATAACCCAATAACCCTCCTCTCTCTTGTCTCTCTCACACCAGCCACTAAGGTTTTCATAGGTAAATTCAGGTGAATTTGTTTAATTTTCTTTATATTTTGTGTTTTTTATTATTTTGTATTATATTACAGTATTGTAATAATTTTCACATGAATATTTTTGGGTTGTGGAATGAACCATCTGAGTTTCCATTATTTCTAATGGGGCAATTTACTTTATATATAATTATGTTGCATTATAAGCATATTTCCAGGACAAATTATGCTCACAAACCAACTTTTATATATATGTTAAGCAGATCATATGCACATGCTATTTTAAAAACTGTTTTACTTAGCAGTACGTCATCACTATTATTATGAATCATTTATTAGTTTTCTCCAACCTAATTTCTGTATCTATGTAATATTCCTTTATATGGCTTTCCCCCAAAAGTCCGTGGGATAAAATTGACAGAAAAATGAATCTATTATGGCATACACTATGCTAAAGAATGCTTCAATCACACCCTGTATATTGTGGAATGATTAGCACTATCAAGTTAATTAAATGGTATATCTATCTACTCATACAGTTCCCTTTTCTTCCTATTGGTGAGAAAATTTCTGATCTTTCATAAGAAATTTTAAGTATACAGTGCAACTGTATTCTAAATCTCCAGGACTTGTACATCATATACAACTAAAATTTTGTATCTTTTGACCAGCATGTCCTCCCTCCCTCCACTGTTCTGTCCCTACCACCTTGATAGGGACAAATAAATCAAAATAAGTTGAACTTCAGGTTACACATACAAGTAGGATTGTCCAACATTTATCTTTCTGTGTCTGGCTTAATTCACTGAGCATCAGGTCTGTTAAATTGCTCTCTGTTGGCACAAATGGCTGGATATCTTTCTTTTTAAGATTTAATAAAATTCCATTACTCATAAACATTGCTTTAATTTCTTAAAAGTTCCTTATTATAAATGGTCATGATACTTCTTTAGTCTTTATTATTATATACACTGTGATGAAATAACCTTGTTAATAATTTTTTACCAAAATTCACAATTTTTTAGGTTAAATTCTTAAAGGTGAAATCGTTGGAAAAATAGTATACACAATTCTAAAGCTTTTTAGAATTTCCAAATTTCAATCGTTCTTTGAATAATGTCTACATATTTTCACTCTCTGAAGTACTAAATTATATTTCCTCAAATTCTTACCAACACAATTGATGCATTTCTGGAAAATTTTTTAGAGCAAAACTATATTGTATTGATTATATTTGGTGTTGGCTTGATCGCCAGAGAAGTTCAGGTTTGGAGCTGGTTGGTGTGTGTGTGTGTGTGTGTGTGTGTGTGTGTGAGAGAGAGAGAGAGAGAGAGAGAGAGAGAGAGAGAGAGACAGAAAGAGAGGTGGGGGGAAAGACAGAGGCAGAGGCAGAGGCAGACAGAGAGAAAGACACAGAGAAAGAGTTTTGAGTGTGTGCGCATTTCCTTTTCTTTTTCCATTATTTTCCATAGATTTGTGTGCTTTTTACTGTCCTAAAGAAAATTTATCTTTGATATTAATGGATTTAATAATTTCTCTTATTTTAGAATATTTTTCATTATTCTTAGTTTTATCTCCTTAGCATTTCAATATTTTGTCCTGAAATTGATTCTTGGATAAGTTAGGTAAATTTTTCTACTTTTTTGAGAAATTTTAATTAGTGCCTCCATCACTATTTAAACAATGATGATTTACCTCCCTAATTATTTTTCAGTAATGCAATAAAAGTTGTATTAGAATACTTTGAATATACATATATATATGTATTAGAGATGTTTTGCTCCATTATCTACCAATTTTAATATTTCCAACTTTTAATTTGAAAATTAATATTGATATGTAAATGTATATGATTCAAAATGTCAACATAAATAGGGTTTTAATTTTTTGATACGGACTAAATTTTATCATGTTTTATTTTAAGAAAAATCTTTGATTTTGCAATTGTTTTCATAATGTTTATCTTACTCTAATACTAGGTTCAAAGCTTACTGCATTTTTGATCTCTTCTCTCAATTATCTGAGATATAATTTTATTTTTTTAAAAGGAATATTTTAGGAAATATATTTTCTGAAATCTTTTATGGTTGTGAATGAATTTCTATTTCATCCATACATGCACAAATTGTCTTACATTTTTTGAGAGTCAACTTTTATCTCCTCTAAATTTGTAGGATTATGTCGATTTTCCCCGTTTATGGAGGCGTTTTCTCTGTTTGTTGTTTTACTCTTTTCTTTTCAACACTATGTGAACTTCCCCAGTAGCTCCTTTGCTCTGTCATTTATCTTTTTGTGTTCAATGCCTGAATCTCTCGCCGCCAGAGCCCGGATTAAATACATTCCAGTCCAGTTCCCATGTCTTCTAGGCCCTCATCTACTGACTTTACCCTCTCTATGCCAAGGGTTTATTCCCTGATTCTCTTACCAATGAATGACACTAAAAATTGTAGGGTTTTTTGGTGTTTTTTTTTACTTTTTAGAAGTTTTATTTCAAAATATTTATAAATTCACATGATTTTAAAGGTTTCCCCCAGTAGTATCTTATTAACTACAGTACACTATCAAAACAAGGAAACTGATATTAAGGCTGGCACTAGACAGGCTCAAGGAGATTCCCCCAAACGGGAGATGAGGACCTCCATTCAGCCTGCCAAGTAGTTTCTTTTTAATTTTTTTAAAAATTTGAGGCAGGCTTTCTCCAAGCCGTTAGGTTACCTAGGCTGGGCTCAAACCTGTCCTACTCCTGCCTCAGCCTGCCAGAGTGCTGGGATCACAGTGTAGCAGAAAGTGCACCACCCCGCCAGCCACACCCCCAGTCTGCTAGTTGCCCCCGTAATAGTTCCTGTTACAAGTTCCGGTTACTTCTGAGCCTTAGAAAGAACTGGTCAGTGTTATGCAGAGCTGGTCACTACAATGCATAAAAGCCAACCAAAGACAGCCAAGTCCTCTGCCTCTGTATTTCCCTTTCCACTCCGTAAAAACCTTCCTCCCTAGGCCTTCGGGGCCTGATACTTTGGGAATGATTCCGATCAGTGCCCATGAGCAAAAAGTGAATCTGCCTCCAAATCCTGGGTGTTGTTTCGATGTTTCTGCTTGTCATTGCAATGACACCACTCCTGCTTGATCAGCAGTCTTCTCCTACAGCGTTTAACTTTAGATGTAATTATTTTAGTCCGTATCTCCAGAAATAATATACAAGGTTTTCAACTTTTCTACATCCCTGACAACACGTTTTTGTTTTTGAGAATGCAATCTTAATAAGTACAAGGTGATATTTCACAGTTTGATTTATGTTTCCCTAATAATTAATGATGTAGAACACCCTTTCATATGTTTGTTCGCCATTTGTGTGTCTTCTTTGAAGAAAGGCTGTTAGACTCCCCTGATTGTGCTTTAACTGGATTATTTGTTTTTGCTATTGAGTTGTATGAGTCCCTTATATTTTAGAAGTTAACCTTTATATGACATATGTTTTGCAAATATTTTCTCCCAGGTTGCCTTTTCATTTCCTATGATGTGAGGTAGCCTTTTAACTTGTTGTAACCCCATGTTTATGTTTCCTTTTTCTGCCTGTCCTTTCAGGGTCATATTTAGAAAGCACTGTCCAAAGCAATGTCAGAAGCTGTTCCCCTATTTTCCTGTAATGGTTTTACAGTTTCAGGTCTTATATATAAGTCTTTAATCCATCTTGAGTTTATTTGGGGATATGGTGTACAACAGTGGTCCAATTCCATTTTTGTTGTACGTGGATATAATTTTCTAAACAATATCTTTTATGAAACTATGCTTTCCTTATTGTATGTTCTTGTCCTTCCTCTCAAATGATTTGGCAGCTATGGGAAATAGTAGGAGTGGTCACTAAACACAAAAGAAAATATGTTTTAGTGGTCTCACTTATGGGTACAGATCCAAAGGAACAAATGAGGGCCTTGAGGAGATATCTGTACTTCATGTTCGCTACATTATTGACAAAAGCCAAGATATGAAAACAACCCAGATGCACCAACATGCAAATAAAAAAAATTATACATGCATGGAATAAAACATTAGTTAGCTTAAAAAACAAGGAAATTCTGTCACTTGTGAAAACATAGGTGAACCTGAAAAGCACTATCCTAAGGGAAATCAGCAAGCTAATGAGTAGAGAATTAAATGGTGATTGTCAAGGTAAAGAGGTCGGAGGAAATAGAACACCTTTGTTCAGTGGTATCAAGTTTCAGTTATGCTAGAATCTATTCTGAGATCTGTTATGTGGCATTGTTCCCATTGTACAATTCAAATTTTGTTGAGAAAATAGTTAACTATTCTCACCATCATGGCCATCCCTGTGACCTCAACTGAAGTAACGATAGCACAGGTGTTTTCTAATGTCCATGCTCATCAAACTGAACCCCTTCAATTGTGCACTTCTTTGTATATCAATCATGTCATAATAGAGCTAGCAAAACTTCATTTTAGTCTTTATTTTATTGAAGTAAAATAAAATACAGACAACATCTAAGGGTTGCTTAGACATACTGATTAACTACTCAAAATTTTTGGAAACTGAGGGCCTATTTTATATTGTAAATGAAAAGTCATTTTCTTAGAAACAAAAATACTCAGTTGGTGTCAAATTCACATAATTGTTTTGACACTTCACTTACTTTTTGCAGGCTTTTGATGATCATTTCTTGAGATGTCTCAGCTTGAGGATACCTTGTTTCCTCCAAATGTCACCTACCTTATTTTTTAAACCATTTGAAAAGATTCCCTTGTACAATAAATTGAAACTTTTATCTTAAAAAAAAGAGAAGAAAAAAATTTGAACTTTAAGATAATAGGAGAGTAACAATAATTAATATGGTGTGTATTGTTACCTTCAGAGTAGCTACTCAGAGTTCAAGATACAGGCATGAGATATTGCCCAAACAATATTAGTACAAACCTTTCTTTTCAATGACTGAAGAGAAACTAGCAGTATAACTATCTTGACTACTATAATATATACATATACATGTATATATTTTTTCCTTTTCCCTTCGTTCCTTTCCCCTTTCCCCCATCATAGTTTCGTTTTTCTTTTTGAAATTAAACTAGAGATAACATAAAAAGGAAAAGGTGGTATTTGTTCTGAAAAACAATTTCTTGCATAGTTCCTAAGTTATAATCAGTCTCTAAGCAAGGCAGTGAGGTTTTAGTTTCTGAAGATAGAAAAGATCACTTTCTTTTATTTTTCATTTAATTAAATTTACAAAGATTGGAGTTGATAGGTGTTTGGCTACCATAAATTATTGCTGTATCAAATTTTTCTGAAATTAGTGGATTCTGACAATGAATATTTACTTGGTCACAAGTCTGTAGGTGAGCTAAGGTCTCTTCTAGTCCTAGCTAGCTTCTCCCACGTGACTTGAGTGGGCTGGATTTGGACTAATTTTCAATTAGATACCTTGTAAGATATCTTAGCTGTATTTCATGTGTCTCATCTTTAGCAAACTTAACTTTGATATGTCCTTCTCACTGATGATAGAAAACAAGAGAGAGTAAATTGAAGAAGTCATAGGACCCATCCCAGAGTCAGTGTAGGGAGGCCCTGAAGAGATATATGGCAAAGTGTACAGGTGCAGGAAAAGGGAGAATTAGAGTCATTTGTCATCTACAGTTGCGATTTCTTAAGACCCTACTTACCACAGCAGAATATGCACCCTGTGTGTATGCTCTACGGATTTCAGAGAGCAGAACCATTTCAAAACTGTTGGAATCTCAGAGGGGAGTTTAGAGTTAAAGCTTCACTACCTTATGGTACCACATGCATCAGCATCGCATTTGAATCATCAGAGCTCATGCTGTTGACTCATAATAGGAAAAATGCCATTTGGGAACATTATTCTGATACTGAGGTCTACTGAAACCTTACCAACAGTGTAATTCAGATTTTCATAGATTTATCTCTTAGGAGAAATAAAGCAAGCACAATTAAATGTTGAATTACTGCTCTCAAGCAACCAATTTGTGAAGGATAATGGTCTCACCTAGAAGATAAAAGTTTTCATGTGATGAGGCTCTTTAGCACACAAAGCACTGTCAAATACCCAAGAGCCCAATGCAAAGACCTTCCTTTAGTTCCTGAGATAATGAAGAGAAATAGGGCTTCTAAGGCGTCCTCCGGTACTGGTCTCCCGCCACTGCCCCCTCCTCCATTTTCAGTTATAGGCCGTGACTCTGGGCTCTTGGATTTTGTTCAAGATCATCTATTTTATTTTCAAGATGCGGTATGAATTTTTCCCGTTAAGTTTCTTTACCAGCAAACACAATCACTATCCAGCTTATAAATTGTGTAGCACAGTAAATGATTACAAACATGTTTTAGTAGCTCTATTTTGTTCTAATGGTTTAAAAATTCCATTTCCATTTTCTATGATTTGCTGTTATATGGATTTTGACAGGCCTTGCCCAGGTTTATAGTTTTGTGGTAAGTACTCTATGTTTCACGAAATGCTAAATGTTCTTCAAAGTAAATCTGGCAACTGAACTAAAGATGAAAATATTTTGATAAATCTAATTACTAATAATGATTAAACTTTATTGGGCAATCATTATGCCCTGAGTCATAGTCAGGGCATTATGATCAGGAATTTGAAGCTCAGGGTAAATAGATTCTAAATGATCACTTGTAAGAGAAGGAAAGAAGTGATTTGCTCAGCTAGGATCACCACCTGCGGTGCAACCTAAACTGCCTCCACGCAGACACTCAGGATGATCACGGGGCTCACTGCCTTTGCTGTCCTTTCAGGTATCACAGCCTTGTACAGCTTCTTTTCCAAAAACTAGCACTAAGTCTAGTAACACTCACTTGAGCATTACGGAAGCTGAATTCCCTGGATGGCTGCTTCTACTGCCCAACTTTTCAAAGTAGGGGAAGATATACAGGATTTCAAAAAATGCCATCAATAGTGTCAACCATACCTTCCCTCGCTGACTTAGTTCTTGAAAACTACCTATTTGGTCACCATAGTCATAATGCTGTACAGGTCCTGGGATAGTCCGATCATATCACTCCAGGCTTAGAGAGTCCAGATCTCACTCATATGATGATTTGGGTGCAGTTTTTCTTTGCCTGTTAAAACTCCCCCACAGTACCATAATTTAACTTTATGCTCTTTTCTCTCTTTCAGTTTTGAGTGTTTTATCAACAAGCTCTACACCAATCTTTAGCATTGTTCCAATTTATCTTTCCCTGGAATGTGCTGGTCTCTTTTAATCTGTCCACTAGAATATTTCTTCATCTTGTTAAATTTGTTAATTTATTCACATCCCTTTTCTACTCATTTTATCTTTGTGTTCGTTGTAATTATCTCAATTCATTCTATTCTGTTACTATCTCAGTTTCAAAGCATAATCATTATGTACTTTGTTTCTATTTTTAAAACTTCTTTAATAATATTATCTGGGCCCTCAGTTTATTTCCTTAGCTCTGCAGTCTTTAATTCTGCTGTTTCATCACCATGTCTTTGAGTTTTTATGTATTAAATCCTTTCTCTAACTGTTTTCACCTATGCCACAAAGCACAGCTGTTTATTTTTGGCTAACTTTTGTTGTTTTTTCAAACCACTCTGTTTTCTGTGTGCTACATTACAGTTTGGAGGATGTGTTCAGCAGTATTTTTGCATGCTGTGAGACTCTTTCATCGCATCTTTCTAGATCTGGAGAGTCCATTTCTCCTCGTACAGAATGGATGACTCCTCCCTGACTCCCTCTCCACTCTAAGTCTGACATGTGTTCCTTATTAGGTGAATTACAGTTTTATGCTCAAATATTCTGCTTCTGTTGTTTGTTAAGAGGGACTTAGCTAGAGGTTAGTGCAATAAAAAAAGGGCTATCTTGAGGATTTTGTTATGGCTGTGCATGTATTCACTTTACTTTGTAGTGAACAGGAATCTTCATTCCATGAAGGTATCGTGACAGTGGAAGGAAGTGGATATACACTCAGCAGAATTTGAAATCATTTTTTCAGTTCAAGAGGATCCCTAAAGTCTGTGTTTTATTCAGTGAGTGTCATCTCTACTTTCACTCCCCCCTATTTTACCGTGCTCTTTCATTACAAATTTAAACAAAAACTGAATTGGTGGTATTAATAAGAAGTTTAGGCTTCCATCAAGTTCCAAGTACCGCTTCCCTAAGGTAGGATGTGGTTAAGGTCCACAGTGTGTTGTGCACTTTGTGCTATTTTGTCTTGTCACTGTGTCCTTGCTGTACAAGGAGAGAGAGCATGAGAAGCAGCCCCATCAAAATCAAGTTGAAGGGCACTGGGGATTTAGCTCAGCGGCACAGTGCCTGCCTGGCAAGCACGAGGTCGTGAGTTCGATTCCTGGTACTGGAAAACAAACAAAAAACAAAAACCAAAAAAAAAAAAAAAAAAAAATCATGTTGAGGGATATCACTGCCAGTGAAGTGCATTCTGTAAACCCGATTTGCCTTTATAACAGTTTAAGGGAGATATTTTGTTCATCACGTTATCTAGAGAAACAAAGTTCTCCATAAGGATAATATTACTGCAGCACTTAAGAACTGGGGCACTTGGGTAGTACATGGACCTTGAGTTTAATGTTCAGAAATTCCAAACAGCAGCGTGACACACGGGTTAACTGTATGGGGCTGCATGCTTATCTTTCAGCTATCAATCTTTCTCTGACTCCTACATTCATTTTCAGTTCTGATTTTTCTTGTTCTAATTTACTTGCTTAAATTTTTCATTTAAAGTTTTTAAAACATTTAAAACTATTTGAAGTTAGGTCCAGTGAATATATCAGCTATTTAACCATGCATCTAGTAACTGATATAATGATACAAGGGTAATAATCTACATTTAATGCTTAAGTATGTGTATGTCCCTCTCAGGTCCATTGAGAATAGTAAAAGTAAAACCTTAATATATACCACCAAAAGTGTGTAAATAGATTTTTGTTTATGTATATTACTTTGCCAAATAATACCAAATGACAATTAATCTATAAATTCTTGCATAAAATAACCTAATGGGTGCAAAATTCTATTAGATAACCTTAATTTAGTTAATATAATATAAATAGAAAATGTCTTCAAGAAAATACATCAACTGTCAGAGGTTAAATGTTACTTTTAGTTTTGTGATCACAAATCTTTTCTATCTTGTCATATGTCTATGTTTTTCATATCTTCTGCTATTGATTTCTATTATCTTTATCAACAGGAACATGCACTGTTTTAAGTTACTTCAAATTTTCAGTTTACCATCATAATATTAAAATATATTTTATAGAGATTGATATTATTCTGTTTCTGTAAGATAGTGACATAATTCTTTCTCTCCATTCCACACATAGACAAAAATCAAACAAAATCAGACAAACAAAAGAAGAAACCCTGCAGCTAAGCTTAGCAAGAACACTGTAAAACTTCAACTTCTGAAAAAAATTGTAGTTTTCTCTAAAATAATCCACAGATGATTCTCTTTTGTTATAATAATCAAGGGAATTTTTTTAAATTGCAAAGGTGAAAAATCCAAGATATTAAAGTCATAATTTCCTGTAACTTATGAAATAAATTGACACAAATTTCATTGATATTGAGTCTTTCTTTTGTAAACCAGACTTATTCTCCAATGTGCCAACACTAACTGAATCAAACATTTCAACACTATTTAATTTAAAGTTTTAACTTATAATGGTTTTTATATCCTACAAAATGTTTGGAAATTTGGTAGTGCAAGATGCTATTTTCCCCCATAAGTAATTATGCTGAGTCCATTTTCTTTTTATTCTCCACTGTTAGCATTAGTGTCATTTCCCATATGTTAAGAATACATAGAGTGTGTTTTATTTCAAAAGAGACAAAAACAAGAGACGGATTGTAATTGGACATGGTGAATTATGAGTGACTTTTTCTCTTCAGCAAAATGAGTGTTGTTTTAGTACAGTCTAGTATATTGAACTCTTGGCAGTTTCTTTCTCTTGGTTTAATCTTCACAATTAACAATACTTTCTTTAATGTTGAGTGAGTAGGTCTACTTAACATTCATAATTAAGCTATTGCCTTTGAAGGATTTTGTTTACCTTTGTGTGTTGCAGTGTTAGGACAAAGGGGATTTTAATATTCCAAACAATTTCAAATAAAAAATTCCAAACAAAAAGTCTATTGTTACATTTAATTATTTTAATATTTATAATAGTATGATAAATCAAATATTTTAAATATGTGTTCATTAATCTATAACATTAAGTTGTCTGTGGTCCCTAACAGGATCAGTGTGTCAGTTTCCAGATATGAGTAAAGTAAGAAGAATTCTTCTGAGTAACATTCTTTGATGTTAGAACTTAGTTACAACTCTAGATGGTATAGTTTTCTCTCCCTCACTTGTTATCAAAAGTTTAATTTCCATGACAATACTGTGTGACTCTTCAGCTCTTTCCTCAAAGACAATTTTATTTCACCAAAAAATAGGCCAAAAATGAGTTATACTTCTAGGCTTTATAAGCTTCTGTGAAATAAAAGCATTTGTTGAAATGATTTTGGCTTGCATTTTTCCTTGAATGACTCAAACAAAATAAGACAAACAAACAAACAAAAATGAAGGGAATTTCATATTCATGGAAGTTCTCTTGTGTTTGAAACACAGCTTCTAGTCTTAACATTTTTGAATCTGAAAAATTCAGTAAAGAAATTCAGTAAAGAAAAATTCAGCAAAATTCAGATTTTGCTTTCAAAATTTTGTAAACATAAAAAGAAGCTTAGTGTGTCTGAAAAGGTCATACTTTGTGTATAGGCTGTAAACCACTGTTGCAGCCTCACCAGTCATTTCCCCAAATAATGATGCCTCCCTGACCCAAAACCAGGCTTTCACAGACAATGTTTGTCTCTGGAACACAAATGCGTAGAAAAGTAGGTTTTGTTTTATTCATTAACTCTCAAAAGCTCTTAAATTGGAGGAAAAATCATCTTATTTTCACTTTGTTTAAAAAAAAGCTGGAACTTACTAATCCTCATTTTTCTTTTCTTCAATATCTTCCTCTAATTTTTTTTCTCACAATCTCAAATATCACAATCTCAGGTCAAATTCATAGTTCCAAAGTTTTAGTCTTGTTTCCTCCTCTTATCCTCTTTTCGGTAGCTTCTTTCTCCAACCACTAAAAGTGGGAAGATCCCACTCAGGCTGTGAGTCCCATCCGTTTCTCCACGTTACACTGTGACTTTGTCAGGTTTTACTGACTTAAACCCTTCTGTGTACTAGTGATGCCAAAACACACGTCACAGCTGAAAATTCCCCCGTAATTCCCAGGCTTATAGAGCCAACTGCCTTGTAAATTCCTCTTGGACTTCTAGTTGGCCACTCCAACTTAATGCCTAACTGGACAGGCAAGAATTTTTGGATAAGACATGAAAATCACAGGAAACAAAAGGGGATAGGATTACATAGAACTAAACAACCGCTGCATAGCTAAGAAAACAACCAAGAGTGAAAAGACAGCCTACAGGATATGAGAAGATACGTGCAAACTGTATATCTAATGGGAGGAAATGTCATTATTATGCAGAAAATATAAGGAATTCAAACAACTGAGTAGTAAAACTTAAAACAATCTGATTTATAAAGATGGTAATTGATATTTCTCAGAAGAAGACATACAAATGGCTAATGGCTATATAAAAAAATGCTCAACTTCACAAATCACCACGGAAATCTAAATAAACTACAATGACACACACACACACACACATACACACACAATGCATTATCTCCTTGTTTTAATAAAAATGGTTATTTTTTAAAAGACAAAAAATGTCACAAGCATTGCTGAGGGTGTAGAGAAAAGGGAACTCTTACATGCTGTTGGTTAGGGTGTAAATTAATGTAGCCACTAAGTAAAGCAGATGGAAGCACCTAAAAGATTAGAAATAAAACTACCATATGATCCCATTACTGAATGTATAACCAAAGGAAATGAAAACAGTATATCAAAGGGACATTTGGATTTCTATTTTCATTGCAGCACTGTTCACAACAGCCAAGAAGTAGAAAAAAAAAAAAAAAAAAAAGAACCTAAGTATCCATCATGTAATGAGTGGTTAAAGAAATGTGGTGCGTATATGTAATGGGATCCTAAGCATCCATTCAAAGTAGATTAAAATGCTGTCACTTGTGACCACAAGGATGGAATGGAGATCACTGTTTTAAATGAAATTAGCTAGACACACAAAGACAAGCACCACATGACTTCACTCAGATGTATAATTTGAAAAGGCTCATCTCACAGACGTTCTTAGAATGATAGTTTTCAGAGTCTCAGCAGAGTGATGGAGGTGGAGGTGGTAGACACGGAGGGACAGGGAGAGGTTGACCGATGAGGACTAAGTTATAGGTAGATAAGAGAAAGGAGTTCTAGTGTGCTACTGTGCAGTAAGGTGACTATCAATAGCGATAATGTACTGGACTTTTCAAAAAATCTAGGAAAAGAAATACTGAATGTGCTACCATAAAGAAGTTATAAGTGTGTGCTTTGACGATGGCACAATGCATGCATCTACTGTAACATCACGTGGCTCTTCTTTTATGTATGATAGGAAAATTGGCACAAAGAAAATCACCATCAGTGTCAAAACTTGGCCCTCCTATAGAGGTCTCCATCTTTTAATGACTGCTGCCTGGTCCAATGCATAAGTACAAGCAAAACCTAGGAGTTAAAGTCTCTGTTTCACATTTTACATTTACCTCATTAGAAAATCCTGCTGAATATATTTCTTCTGAACACATCCACCGCAGCTGACAAAACCCTAACCGCCATCATATTGATCACCCAATGATAACCACAAAAATGGACTTTTCACTGTGTCTGTCCCCCTTGATTGTCCACAATCCAGCCAGTGATCCTTTTAAAATACAGGGAGAATCACATCACTCCTTCACTCAGAAGGTTCTAATGACTTCCTCTCTCCCAGAGTAATAGGAACATTCTTTTTATGATCTTAATATGGGTTATCCTGACCTCTCCAATCTTAGTCTAAATTTAATACCTATCATTCTTCTCTAGCCTTACCGACCTTTGGGTTTTTCCTCGAACTCCGCACATATGTTCCTTTGCACTTGCTTTTCCCTTTGGAATGCTCTCTTCCCAGATTTCTACACGGCTCGCATTCTTAGCTCCTTCTGCACTTAAATGTTACGTTTTCAGTGGCATTTGTCCTGGATACTGTTTAAAACCACCACCAATCCCCATCCCATTTTGTGACTTTATTTCTTCACTTAGCAATCCTCACTATCTTACATATTTTTAAATATAACTTGTTCATGTCTTTCTTTTCCAAAATGAGACTATAAGTTTGAGTATTTTCTCTTTTGTTCAGATCTGTATCAATGGAAACTAAAACAGAATCTAACATTCTGGGCACAAAGTAAATGCTGTAAAATGAAATCAGTGAATGGATACAAGACTGTGACTACTTTTGAACCTTGGAGTGAATTATACCATGTTGGACTGAGGACTTAATCTTCTCAAATATTTTGTATATCGTGATGTAAAATTAAGGTTTTATGACATTGTACTTCCATTCACACAAAATATACAAGTAGACACTTCACAAAATTTACTTGTATTCATAAAAATTTTGCAAGTATATCAATGAAAGCAAAGAAATGCTAGGATATATGAATGAAGAAAGAACTGTTAAACTGTGACAAAAATCACATCACATAGATAATGCCCTTTAGCGAAGGTGAATCAAAGGTGAGAGTGGACGTGTGAGTGGCAGGCCACATCCCAGCTTTGGGCGATGAAATGGAGCTGTCAAAGATCTTTGCTCAGACACATCTTCCAAACTTCAAAATGACTTACTAAGAATGATGTTCATTGCAATTTTGTCCTGTCCTTATCATTGAGGCCATTTCCTAGGCAAAATATCAGACTGTTTGTAGGTGTAGATACTCATTTTAGGTCATGCATAACTAAGAAAAAATCATTCCTCCCTGCTAGTTAGGGATGAACCAATGCCAACAACCTGCCTCCTTTGTTTTCCCTGAGCCAAGACTCTGCCTTCCATGAGAAAGCTGGAGGGGACCATTCTATTCACTGTAAGGGGCCCTACAGCAGAGTATGGAGTCGGGAGCTTTAATCTCAGTTCTGTTTATCTCTACTTTCTGCCACCACCATCCCTCAAAACAGAGTGCATGACAGCCAGAATAATCCGCTAATGACACATATGAATGCTGTGAGATGAAATTCATTTTGTATATAAAAATCATTTTTGTATCTTAGTAAGAAACTATGATTGTTTGCCATAAATATTGTTGAAAAAATCCTTAAATTGTATGGGAAGTTGGACATAGTTCTCTAAGTTTAATGTTTAGGTTCTAAGTTTGATAATCTTTAAGAATTGTCAGTTTACATACTATATTGTATACTGCATTGTATTTTTGCTATGAAATGAAATTTCATTCTAAGTTTTTATATAATTTGTCTTTAATAGAAATCTGTAGTTGAAAAAAACACTTCTTTGCTGTATGACTTTTGCATGAATAAGTAATTGAGGAGAGAAGTAATTGGCGGGCTGGGGACATAGCTCAGCAGCACAGTGCCTGCCTGGCAAGCTCAAGGTCCTGAGTTAAATTTCCAGTACCAAGAAAAAAAAAAAAAGAAGACACAATTGGCTTTTATAAGAAAAGGACACTGACAACACTAATATATTTTTAACCATAATGGACATGTTGTAGAAAATATATTTAAGACAGAAACCTGGCCTTAGCTGAAAAACAATATAATATATCATTGACTTAAGCATATTCCGTTCTGAGAGAGGGTGGAAGAATATGAATTATTCTCTGAAGACATAGATTAAAAACTGAATGATTTTGGTGTACCTATACATCAAAAAACATATTAATAAAGACAAGCAACTGGCAATTGTCCTCTTGACAAGAAAAATTAACCTATTATGCAGCCTTTTTGTCAGTGTATAATAAATATAAAATCAAAGTTCATATAATGCAGCCAATGAACAATAAAGAGATTTTCAATCAAAGTTATTATTAAATTGCAGATCTTCCAACATTAATAAAAAACTTCAGGCATCAAGGAAAAACTAGATCAAATACTACAATTTTAAGTTTAAAAATATATGTTGATGGCATGTGTATGTCAAAACAATGTTACCAAATTTTTATCTTTCTGATTAGTTCATTCTTAATTTTATAGACATGACAAAAGCTGTCTTCAAAGAATGGAGATTATTTCCTGTTTTCTTACCTATATTTTTGCTGAGAAATTGCAAGCTAAGCTGTAATAAAAATCAGCCATTTCTACATCAAGGAACTTTCAGAAAGAAATAAATGTTACATTCTGACCAACTGTAAAATTAAGCCTGGTGAATTCACCAAAGGAAGGTCATTTTTGAGAAGTCTTCTTCTGTTTGACTTGTTATATGTTGGTTGTAAGATCAGTGGACAGAAGACATTTTGTACTAAATGAGAATGGTGACAAGCATGATGAGGCATAGGAGCTTCATCATTTAATGTCTTAACAGTTGGAGGGTGATAAATTTCAACAGTGATTATTTAAACATTAGAGTTAAACTGAGCTCAGTCATTATCCAAGTAAATGGTTTACATAGCTAATGTCTTCAATGAATTTAGTTAAACCAAGTTGTTTACATTTGAGAATATAAGCAAAACATGTACATATATAATTATTTGTATACATCTTTATAAGTTTAACTATAAGGGAATTTTTAAAGATATAATTTTAATGTAAAGGCAATAGAACAATTCAGAAAGCAGATCCGCTACATGAGATCTTATCAAAAGAAGTATTTTTGAGTGACATCATAGAAAGAATACCAGAAATAAATTTAAATTTACAATTATGCACTATTTATATTGTTTAAAGGTAGTTCTTGGGGCTGGGGATTTAGCTCAGTGGCAAAGCGCCTGCCTGGCAAGCGCAAGGTCGTGAGTTTGGTTCCCGGTACTGGAGAAAAACCAAAAAAACAAACAAACAAACAAACAAACAAAAAAAGGTAGTTCTTACATGTGTCACACCTGAATTATTCCCCCTGAGCTTTTTTTTTAACATTGAACTATTTATTGAAGAAAGTTTTGTATTCAACTTGCATTGGAATATGCCCAGTACTTATTAAAGAGGGGGACAAAGAGATTATGCACAATAAATATCTTGGGGCTGTGCTGGAATTCATGTTTTTAAAGTTCAGTTTAATTTTTTTCTTTCCAAGACAGTCTCACTGTGTTGCCCAGACTGGTCTCAGACTCCTGGGATCCTATGATCTGTCTACCTCAGCCTCTTAAAAACTAAGACCACAGATGTGCATCACCACGCCAGTCCCCTCAGCTTTTTTTTTTTAAGAGTGAAAGAAGGACAACAAAGCAGTAGGAGGATACACCAAATTATGGACAAAGTGGTGGGACATTATCAATGGTTGTTATTTTACCTATTGGTATCTTCAAGATAGTTTCTCAGGAAAACAAATAAACAAATAATAGTGAGTTACAGACAGAAATGGCAAGAAATTATCAATGGTTGTTGTACTATACCCTGGTTTCTCCAAAGTGGTCTCTAGGGGAAACAAATAGAGCTATATATGAGTGATCAATCAAATAATCATTGACTATTCTCAGTGGTTGATGTTGGAAACACATAGTAACAAACATACATCCATTTATGAAATAGCATAGGAACAGTACAAACATTACAGAGCTATGGACAGATTGGTAGGAAATCATCAATGGCTGCTGCAATACATGTTGGCGTCCTCAAAGTGGTTTCTCGGGAAAACAAAGATATGCAAGAAAGATCCAACAAGTAGTTACAGCCCAAGGGTTGCTAAAAGTAGCGGATTACCTCCTCAGCAGTGACTCCCCTCACTGAGGTGTGATGGCTGCAAGGAAGGGCAGGACTGAAAAGAAGGACAGAGAGACCAGCACCAGTGTCCAGCAACGGGCCGTCCACTTTTTCCTCTATACTCATGATTTCGCTGGGCTTCTCCTTCTCCATGAAGGCGGTTCTACAGAATCTGAATATTGGGCACCCCTGTAATCCATGAAGTCTCGGTGCAGACCTCTCGGGAGCTCCACTCGCTCCTCCACCGCGGCCTGTGCAGTTAGGGGAGAATGGCCTCCAGGTCCTCTCCCGGGTGTTGCGCAAGGTCCTCCTGGTTTCCGGCTCCGGAATGGCTCCCGCGTCCCCAGTCAGCTCGACCTCTGCGTCGTCGGGCATCGGTACTCTCGTGTTCTCCGAGTCCTTGTTCATCAGCTGCTCCTCCACTGACTCCGGGTCTTTCTGGCTCTCAAGGGCAGGGCCAAGAGTGCCCCTCCGTGTGGCATGTTTTCCCGAGGTTTCTCCACGTCGGGGTGGTTCACGCACGTCTCCGGGCGGGCCTGGTGTGTCGGTGCTTCTGTGTGGCATGGCGGTTCTCCACTGCGAGGCGTCGCCCGGCCCCAGGGTCTGCGCCCATCTCCGCGCAGCTTCCCGGGTGCTTGCTGTCTACCTTTCCGGGCACCAGCTGTGTCCGCCGGGGCGGGGCGCCTGTGCCCCCTTCAACTTCTAAAACTAAACTATTTCCTCTTTTGCTTAATATCACATCAGTCAAATTTTTATAACTTTGAACTATAATTAAATCTTGACTAAACAATGGATTATTTTACCATAAGCATATAATACTTCTGTGTTAATCTATCAACCTTCCAGGCTATTGCATACTGTGATTTTAGTATTTTCTCCTCAGTGAACTGTACCTTCCAGCCTGAGATGAACTTATAAGAAAAACCTGTTCATGTCCCTTTTCTTGTCACATAGACGGGAACTCATACATTCAAGTAGAGCCAATTCTTTGCTCTTTGTTTCCAGCACTGTATATTTCTCTTTTTGCATGACTTCTGAAATGCATAATCATTTGAGACTACTCCTCAAAATGTCATGAGCTTGCTAGCTAATTGTCAGTGTCTGGCATACATTGCGATTTTAAATGGTTATTTATATGTTGTTTTTCTATAGGAGCAGATGAAATATAATACATTCATTAATTTATTATACTTAATTGAATAAACACTAACCCAGTAGTTATGGTTCCTCAGATTTCAGGCATTTTCTTACATGTAGATACCATATTTAATGTAATAGATGTGGATCTGTAGAGAATAAATTTGAAGCCATGGAGAGGCACAACAAAACTGTATTTAGTAAATAGAAAACCTCCATTTGTTTATCAAATGGGAAGCCAGTGACCCTGCACTAGAGAAATAAGTGGCTATGTTCTTGTTTCAGAGAAAACATGATGGACCTTTAAAACTTACTTGCTTCCTCTAGAAGTGTGGGGTTGATTTATAAGCTGCAAAGAGATGGAAGGAAGAGGTGGAGAGGGACCCACTGGTTGTCTTGACTTCCACCATAAGTAAGTGAGCATCAGCTCCAGCCTAGGCCCCCCACCCTGCCTGCCCCTCAACTGGGGCCACTGCCCAGATGTTTCCAGAGGAATAAATCTGTGGGACTCTTTTATCATGAATTAGAAAAAGAAGGAGATTTCAGGTGTGAAGTAAATGGAAGCTCTAGCAGGGCCAATGACAAGGTCACGATTGAATGGGAAAGACTGAATGGTCTCTTAAAGTTGGCACTGTCTTTTGTAGCTCAAAGACTCTGACAAAATATTCAGAGAACAGAGGCTACTTTAAAAAGTAAGGTTTCACATACAATTCTGTACCTCCCCAAAAGTTTCAGAAACGGCTTCTGGTCCTCTACTCTGAGCCATGCAGAAAATGTATATAGCTTACAGAGAAGCAAGGCCCCGCTTTACAAGTAGCTCAGCTCATACATCTGTCCCTCCCAGGGCAGAATTAGAACCAACTGAGAAGGACACCAGTAACCTTCCTTCTGATTTCTAGAACAATTTTGTGAAGAATTGTGCTCTACACATTTTCAGGGCCCAACGTTTGAGCCACTAGCAGAACTTTCTCTTGAAACAAATTTTATTTTTGTCTTTTACTTTTTTTTTTTTTTTTTTTTTTTTTTTTTTAACAAAGTGTCAATAAATATTTTCCTCTATCTGCAGTTTTACTTGAGTCCAGGAAATAACAAGGAGATTCAGACACTCAGCATTCCGAAACACTACTGCCAAAATGAAGAATCCTTCGCACAGTTTTTGCGGTTCTGTGCTTCCTTTTCTTCCTTGTCTTTAAAGTTAGTGATGGGTGAAAAGTTAGGAGCCCACTAGGAGGCCTGTGGTGAGTTAAACAGACTTGTGCACGTTATGTGATTTTCATATTTTCTTGACTCCCATAAGTATTAAAAGAGAGATCATTAGGTAATATAAATTATTTCTTTCAAAGTTAAAAGTACTAATCAGATATATCACTAATATTATTGAAATTCCAGTTTATCAAGCTCTAAAGTAGATAAAAGTAGATAAAGTAGATAAAATGCTGGAATAAAATTTAATATGTTATTACTGTTCTATACTACTGGAATATAAGTTCTAAGTAGAATCCAGGAATTCAAAATCTCTTGCAAAGTACATATTTTCAAGGGGAATTCACAGTTTACCTAAAAAGTAGCAAATAATACGTGCTTCAGGGTTTTTTTTAAAGTTTAACAACTGAAAGAAATAAATTAGCTGATTTCCTTCCGCGGGTTACTTGTAAGGTACTGAAGGCTAGGTTACTGTCTTGGGTCCAGTTTTCTCTCGGTTGCCAAGGCCAGTTTGGTCACAGTGGACAAGGACTCCGACGCAGGGCTGTCTTCCTACCAGAAGGGTCTGCCCGGGCTGAATTATAGACTTCTCACAAGGTCTCCCTCAGCGGGGAATGTAGAGCTCCGTGCAGTACTGAGCACGGAAGGGACCAGAAGCCGTTTCTGAATAAAGACAAAGCATAGGCTGGGACTTTACAGCAAACACGTTCTGCCCAGTAGAAGGGCTGCTGGAGAGGACTGGAGCCCTCAGAACCGGGGTGTAAGAAGAATATAGGAACTCAGAGCCAGCCTGAGTGTGCCCTGCTCAGTGGATGGCATCTTCCTTTCACGGTTTTGCCTATAAGAACCTTCCTAACACAGGATCGCAGACCAGAGTCCATCCCCTGTTCCCCGGCAAGCCACTCTTTAACCCATCCTTGGTACTAACCTTCTCAGAGTACAAATGCTCTACTTTTTGCTCCATGGAAAATATTCTCCAGTAGATGGCAAGTTCCACTTATCATTTATTTTACACATGAATTTGACTTGCTTAGATGAAATGAAACATTTGTGTGGTATTTCAGTAGTACTTTTGCAAGCTTCAGATATATTTTACTCACTATGGTTTTCCTTAAAATAATAAAAGGACAGATCAGTTAATATCTTCATCTACTTCACACCTCTGCCTTAAAGGATAATTCTGCCTTTAACCTTTTCTGTCTCACACGTCTAGTTTTTGGCAACATTGAAGATGAAAGAGTAATTATATGAAACAGGAGCCATTAAGAAGCTTCCAGAAGCTATTAGGAAGGTTCAGTAGCTGGTGAGTGGGGATGTTACTTCTCCTTCCAATTGAAAGTGAACAGTCAGAGTACGATAATAACGTTTGCAAGCCCACTGACTGACAAGATCCAGTGTTGAGTGTCCATTGTATTATTTCATGCTGTAATAACTGTAGAACATAGAGGTTTTGTGCTCAATTTATAAATCAAAAGTTTATGTTGACTTTTTTATTAATTTAACATAGTTACAAAGCCAAAATACATAGAGCTTAGAATTTCAACCATAGTCATCTAATTCCTGAGTATGAGCAGCATAGCGCCACACTATACTACATGCTTGTTGTATATGCCTTGCCCTGGCTGGAAGAATGGGAAGTAGCAAAGGGCAGGGAGCTACTCATGCACATCTGCCCTGCACTGGTGACCCTTGGCTCAGCGATGGAGAGCACTACAGAAATAGTGATGCATTAAAGGTGAGATCACTCTATATCCTTTTAAGCCAAATTGTTTCTCACAAATTTCAGGCAAGCACAACAAGGAAGAAATGACTATATAACTTATTCCTCAAAGGGGAAACACACAGGAGGAATAGAGCCTCTGATGTGACCCCTTCGGATGAATAGGCTCACTTCCAGTTGATGAGGCCTAAAACACGCTGTGACCCTAAATTTACTCTTTCTTTTTTGCAAGTTATTAACAGATGATGACCTCCCATTAGCGCTCCTATTTTTTTATTTCATAAGGACTCGAAACCGCTCTGTTAGAAACTTCTCTTGGAAACTACACAACTGCCTCCAACATTTTCAGCGGTTTGCCTCACTCACTGCAGCTGTCTCCCCTCACCCAGGCCTATTTTGTTTCTCTGTGTTCTTTTGGAATATTTAATTCCTCCCACATCATAGATCCCTTCAAAAGCAACAGGAAAGACACACAGAAAGACTCAGGAAGTCAATTATTTTCATTTTGCTCCATTGCCTTTGGGTGGAACTGTCTCCACAACATTTTCATTGACATCGGGACAATAGAGAAACTCCATGACCTAAATATTGTGCCGAGCTTGTATCTGGTCAGGAATAGATACTGCCCGTGATTCAAACTACTTTCCAACTGCTTCAGCTTATAAACCTTTAAATACATTTCACTGAGTTTCCCCTTCAATCTTTAGGAAAAGTCATCTATAGATTTGTGATCCAGGCATAAACGAAAAGTGTGCCAGATGGTAGAATTACGACCTCATTGAATCATTGACCCTATAAAAAGCTTCTAATTGTTTTTTTGATTTGAAATTTTGTTTTAATTTGATTTAAATCAGCAAATCTTTTGCAACAGGCATACTATTTTGTCTCTTACAAAGTGCAAATCACTTTGATAACAGTAATAGATACCCAGGCCTTGCACAGCTCGTCACCTCTGCAAACATAGGCAAGATTTACGGCATTGTCAAGTCAGCACAGCACATACTCTATTTGACCTGATAAAATGTGTGACAAAAGATTGAGGAAATGAAAAATGGTAATTTTAGGGCCCATAAAAAGAATTTTTGGAGAAGATATTACAGAGGTCAAAGTTTGCCCATAAACCAAAAGAAAGCGTAAAGTCTATATTCTGGGCAGAATTCTAGAATGGCATTTAGTATCCTACCCTTGATGTACATCCCAGCACACTCTGTTCCCCTTGGATGTGGACAAATCTGTGAACACAATGGAGTGGTCTCCCTTGATCAGCCTATGTCACATGATAACAGCTAAAACACTTTTTCCAGATGTGATTAAGATCCCAAATCAGGTGACTTTGAGAAAATCAGGGAATGCATCACCCTTTGTGGACCTGACGTAAGCAGGTGAGCCTAAGAGACTAATTACCTCTCAGAGAAAGAAATTCAAGGCATGAGAAAAACTTAGCCACTGTTCTCCGAAAAGTAAGAATGTCGTAGAGCCCATGGAGGAGACCTCACAGCAGATACCTGAAAGCAGCTGCTAACCAGTGGTTCCCACAGCACACAGCAAGAAAATACCACAGTCATACCTCACAAAAAAGGAATTTTTCAACAATCATAGAGCGTTTAGAAGTGACTCATTCCCTCATTGTGCCTCAAATGAAGATGCACTCAGCAGACAAATTGATCTCAGCCTTGTAAGACACCAAGCAAAAGATACAATAAAAACATGCTGTCTACGGAAACTGTGTGAGAATAAATTTGTTTTGTTTCAAGCCGTTGAGCTTTTGGTAATTTGTTTTGCAGCAATTGAAAACTAATGCATTCTGTGATGTGGAGGTGCTTCCTACCTGAAGGACAATTTTCTGCTATGCCTGCAGAATCTAGTCCACGCTCCCTGGGACAAATTCTTCACTGAGGTCCCAACCTGCCTTGACAACCTCCCTGTTTCCTGCTTGTCTCCCAATACAAAGCTTTCATTTCAAGCAGATTAAATGTCTCCCTGACTCCTGGGTAAGGTACATTATTATCTCTGAACTTTGTCATATGCTACTGTCTCTGCATAGGGTAACTGTTTTTCCCTTTGACATCTGCAAAGACCTACTCCTTGCTTACAATCCAGATCAAATGTCATTTCCTCTATGAAGACTCCCTAAGCCTCTTTGTAGTAATCACTCTTTTATGCTGTTATAATTATTAACATTTTTTCTGAATATCTTCTGTGGCAGATGCAATATTTGATGTATGTTTACATCAGCAAACCTTAACACACAGTATAAAGGTTAAATAAGCTTATATGTGTAAAGTATTTAAGTAGCATGCATTCCATAAATATTCACTTTTATTATTAGATGTGAGAGTATTATTATAATCAAGGCCTATGTATATAAAAGGAATTAAAGCAGCATTTATGATTCTGATGATTTTGG
The DNA here is from genome assembly GCF_000276665.1 of Chinchilla lanigera. Classification (NCBI taxonomy): domain Eukaryota; kingdom Metazoa; phylum Chordata; class Mammalia; order Rodentia; family Chinchillidae; genus Chinchilla; species Chinchilla lanigera. The sequence goes on along the minus strand of NW_004955479.1, from coordinate 5,878,494 downwards.
ACTGGACATATTTTTTCAGTTTTAATTTCTTAGTGATACTACAAGCCATTTATGATAGAAAGAAATCCTTTATGCTGTGGAATGAAAAAGAATCCAAAGTGTACCTGTCCAAAAGTTTTATGTAGCGGTTGTGACTTCCATACTGTGATTAATTTTAGTTCTGATCTGAATGTATTGATTGACTGGGGGTACTAGGGATTGACCCAGGGCCTTCACATTGAGATACATCTCCATCTCATTTTGTATTTTGTATTTTAACATAGGGTTTCACTAAGTAGCGAACTTTCCCAGGCTTTTCTCAAACTTGGCTTCTCCTGCCTCAGCTTCCCAGAGGGCTGGGATTATAGGCATGCACCACAACTGGTGTAGGCTTATTTATTCATTTATTGATTGACTGATGGCATGCTATATTTTTATTTGACAATAGTTGTCATAAACTGTTGATCAACAGGGGGCAATCATAAATTGAGTCAATGTTTTCTTTAATACTTTTACTATAGTAAAGATACATTGCCATTAATCCCACTCCCATGGAACACACTTTCTCCACTGTTATTGAAAATGTGTCTTTCACTGTAATAAGATATTTTATTCTTTATTTTTTAAAATTTTTACCAGTATGTGTCTCAGTACATAGTGTTGCATCCCTCATGAGAAGCTGGTCCATGTGCATAGCATATCTTAATTCTTTTTCTTCCCTTTCCCTCTTCGCTCCTCCCTCCTCCCTCCATACCTATCACTTTACGTGCATGTGGCACGTTATGCTTTCATTCCTTATGGGAGTTGGTACTTGTATATCACACACCTTCATTCCTTTTTTCACTTCATTTGTTTACTGTTTATTCAACAAAGCGTTATTAACTGCTTACAACCTAATATGTTCCAGGTGTTTTGATGAAGATTCTACATCGTGCAGATAACAAAACTAAGGCACAAAGAGGAAAAGTGACTTCTCAGAATCTGACAACAGTGTTTCTCTAGGGTCTGTGCCCTTGACCACCGTAAGTCACACGGCGTGTTGCCTCTTTAATGGTGAACGCTCTGGAGATGCGGAGGTGCTCTGAGCACGCCTGCCTTTGGTAGAGGGAGAATCTCCTCCACTCAAGCTGTCTTTGCTTAGCACCAGGTTGCTCTCCCGGAGAGCAGTCCTTTATGTTGAAGGGGCGGGGAGTCCACATTTCCAGGTGGTATTTTCAGAGCCAGAGTATTTAAATACTTTCACAGAGTGAGAGTTGATAGTGATACGAAGCTATGGCTTCTCAGAGGTTTCCCACACCCTGAAGCTGCACCTATGCACTGATTGCCTCTGTGGTTCTTTGAGAACAAATCCTGCGCAGTGATATCTCATATCTTCTTTTCACTGGTGACTTCAATAAAGATTTGCAAGAGTGCCAGGTATGAAAGGCCAAATATTATAAAGCTGGAAAAGCTTCTCATAAACTAAGAATAATCTTAACGGGCAAAATCCTCCCATTTTATCTCAGGCAGTTTGAAGGAGCATAAAATAAAATGTTCCAATATCGTCTCACCCTTGACCAACTTCAGAAGGATTTTTGTGCTGTTGTTTTTAATCAATGTTATTTTTAGAGCCAACTTGAAGTTCACAGGAGAACTGAACAGAAAGTGCAGAGATTCCGTAGAGTCCCTGTGCCCACGCACTCCCACTCTTCCTCTTCGTCAGCCTCCCGCACCAGAGAGTAACATTGTTATAACTGACGTACTTGCAGCGGTACATCATTATGATGTTTACATTAGTCCATAGTTTACATTAGGTTTAATAATTAATGTTGTATATCCTATGGGTTTTGACAAACATGATTCATCATTAAAGTGTAATACAGAACAGTTTCCTTGCCCTAATAATGTTCTATGTTCTGCCTACGCATGACCTACTGTCCTAAACCTCTGACAACCATTGATCTTTTCACAGCTTTCATAGTTTTTCCAGAATCTCAAACAGTTGAAATCTTAGAGTGTGTCACTTTTTCAGATTATTTTCACTTAGTGATATATGCCTACACTTCCTCTATGTCTTTTCATAGGGGAGGGAGTCACTTATCCTTTTTAAGGGCAGAATAGTATTCCATTGATTGGATGAACTACTACTCATCTACTCACTTTCCTAAACTCATCACATCTAACTTTTGGCAGTTATGAGTTGTAAACTGCTATAAACATCTGTGTGCACTGTGGATACAAATTTTCAACTTTAGGAGGGTTATTCCTGGCTCATACGGTAAGAGCGTGTTTATACTACCAAACTGTCTTCCAATAACTTTGCCATTGTGTATTTTCATCTGCAATGAATAAGAGTTCCTATCATTTCTATTTTAGCCAGTCTTGTTTTTGTTATTGTTTTGATAGTTCTGCAACCCGAATTTTCAATCCGTAGAAAAATCACTGAGTTACTTTTATGCGTACATATTGAGTAATGTATGATGAAATTAATAGAATGAACAAGTTTTCCAGTGCTTTACGTTTAAGAAAGTTATTCCTGAAAATAGCAATTCTGTAATGCTACTATGGTGACAATTTTCAGCATTGTAATCAGACAGTTTTCTTAAAATTTAGTGTGAAAAGTCAATTTGATTACACAAATTTTTTAAATTTATTTTTAAAAGATAATTATATGTGTGGTACAATATGAATGTGATTTTTGATCTGTGTATATATGATGTTTTTAAACATTTTAGCATTTACATAGAAGATGAGAATTCCAAGAATGACAAAACTGAAATAGAACAGAAAAGGGACTTCTCTTAACAAAGACTCAGTCTAAATCTATAATATTTCAAGTAGTATAAGCACAGGGAGAGAAAAAGAGCCCTCAAACAGAATTAAGATCACAGGAACAGACTCAGGCACATGTAGGACCTACAAGTATGTATGGTACAGGAAGCATGACAAACCAAAGGAGAAAAGGAGGTTTAAAAATTGGAATTAATAAGAGGAGATCTCAGTTGTTGATTCTTTGTAGTATTTCTCTTGTGACCTGAGTTTTGTTCACGAAGTCTCTACCTATACCTGCGTCTTCAAGATTCCTACCTATTTTCTCTTCCAGTAGATTTCTGAGTAGAGTTTCTCCTCCAGTAGATTTCTCTTCCAGTGATTCAGTTTTAATATTTGTATCTTTGATCCATTTTGACTTTAGTTAAGTGCACGGTGATAGACATGGCCCTAGTTTTAGTCTTTGAAGATACGAATACACAATGTATGAACTATTGTCACTCTCCTATTATTTTGTATTGAAATATTGTTTTATTTTTCCATAAAATAAAAAATGAAATTAACAAAATTTCTTTCTCACCTAAAAAAAAAAACTATATTCTTCACCTGACACTCATGTACTAAACATTTACTCAAATGAATTAAAGTTTAAATTGTAGCAACCAAGACAAAAGAATGTTTCTATATGTCAAGAAAAAGAGGAGTCTTGTGATCATACATATATATTTTTTTCTAGCAAAATAGACACTATAGCATCAAAGTTAACATATCCATCTCGTCTGAAGTTTGCACATGCCCCGTGTTCCTACATGCCATACTTCCCCAGCCCCATGCAGTCGCTGGTATATTTTCTGTCACTATATATTGCATTGCTCTATGTGCTAACTTGCAGCATATGAGCACACAGAAACACACACACTATGTATGTCTGCACCATAAATCAAGAAATAATTCATACTAGATATGCAGCCAGGTTGCACTGGGTAACAATCCTCTGATTAATCTACTCATAAGTCCAATTCATTCAAATGCTGATGTTCTTAGTTTAAGTTTAAAAATACAGACCAGCACTTAGAAAGCAATTTTCACAGGTAAGTCCTTTAGAATGTTGGGACTTTTATCTGTCTACTGACTACTTTAGATTTCAAATTTTATGCCTGAAAACAAAATAGTCTCTTAGCTGCCCACTGGCAAATAATACATAGCTCCAAATAAATCATCTGCTAAAATGGCTGATTTCTCACTGGAGGCCTAATCAGATACAGTGCTGTAGGCTTACAGGTCAATGCTGTTGCGAAGCTGATTTTGTACTTTCGTTATTGGGATGCCTGGAATATTCATTTGGTATTCAGGAAGCCTTTAGCTTCTTCACCAGGTCTCATTTATTTGCAGCTTCTGATTCTAGTTGGCAGCTAACACTCTATGCTGATTTAAGGTATTTGAAAAAAGGTTCAGATGTTATTCATCTCTGAATATCCTACAACAGTGGGGCAGTTCTTTGAAGATAATAGGTTGCTTAGTGGCTGAGTTGGATTAAATAAATCACATAGACCATTTTAATAAGGCATGAAAATATCACTTTTAGTACAAGTCCACCTGCTCCCTGAAGGTCCAGATGAGCATAATAAGAAAAGATTCTGGTCTTTGGCAATGTAAGGGGAGCCAAAGAATTCAATCAAATAGGTTTTCTTTAAGAAGAAGAGAACTTTTAAACTATTTGTTATTCCTTACCTCTTTCTTCCCACTCTCTTTGAATCAGTGATTCTCAAAGTAGATTATCCATTAGAATTCCTTGGGAGATCTGTAGTCTTTGAGTCCCAGGCCACACTCCGATCAATTAAGTGAGAATTTGGGGGATGGTACTCAATTATCTGCATTGCAGATAACTGCTTTCAGTTTCATTTGTATTAGTACATGTTTGTGGTACACCATGATCTCAGTCCTCCTGGGAGTGGATTCAGGTACATAACACATCTTAATTCTCCTTTTCATTCCCTTCTTCTCCTCTCCCTCCCCCCTGCACTTCTTTAGGTGATTCCAATATTCACTTTGTGTTGCAAGTGCTGCTTTAGATAAAACTGAGCAGTAACTCCAGGCCCATGCTTCCTCCCTTCTTTCTCATACCCTGAGCCACACCAGCCCTCTAGCAAATACTTTGCTGTGACACTGAAACAAACTACCAAGTTTTCAAAAGTTAAAATGCGGCCTGAGTCACTTGTAGTGGTTGTGCAGGAACCACTAATAGTGTAACTAACTTGCGTTTTGTCTCCTTTTCCCTTCTTCAGCAAATTGGTTCATGTACAGAACTCATCACAATGCTTTTCTTTTCCCTTTCCTCTGCTCCCCTTTTATTTTGCCAGTATCCAATTGTATTTATCTTGTAACAGTACTGAATTATCAAAGTAAGCATTTCCACCTTTGAGAGAACCTTTGAAGCTTTCCAACAGGCTGTGTTTCACATTAATTAAACTTTTATCAGCATATTGGAGTTGCAAGTTGTAGATCCCATTTTCTTCTAGTTCCTGTCTTATTCATTCTGTTCACACATATTTTTTGGTGAGAGATTAATTTATAACAGTTCCTCATAAATTTTCTGTGTTACTATTCGGTCTGTGGTTATACTTCTTGAATACTTAGTTTTAATAGTTTGATACAAAACAGTTCTTTCAAATAAGAGAAAGGGAATTGCTACAAATAACAGTGTCTCCTTCAGTTTAAATCAGGTCACTTGCTTCACTAGAATATTTTTAAAACAGGAAATCAGTATACATTTTAGATACGAAATATTTATCTGTTCTTTTTAATTTTTCATCAGAATGGTATACTTATGAGAGCCTTCTTCCATAGAAAACTCAACAATAGTATAAGTATTTCCAATCACGGATTAAAAGAGGGTAAAATGCTACCAACTCATAAAAAGTCTTCTTTTTTTTTGCAAACCGTAAGTTACTTTTTAGCACATGTATACGTTACCTTTCTTTCTCCAACTTATCCTGGGGATCACTTTTATATCTCTTATAAATAAGAATTGATTGCAGATCACAAAGAATGGTTTTGCTTTGCTGTGGAGTAGGCCAGAGGGTGGGTTCAATACAGCCTATTATGTAATCACTTGCAAGGACAACTCAGACTCGTGTTTGTCTTTAATTTCAGGAGAAATACATTTAAGAATATTCTTGCAATCAAATTATTATTATTATTATTATTTTTGGTTTTTCTCCGGTACCGGGAACCGAACTCACGACCTTGCGCTTGCCAGGGCAATCAAATTATTGATTACAATTTATTAACTTCTTTAACAATGGTGCTAAGTACAAATATATGTTACACTTATTTATTTATTTCCTTTGTGGGCAGTGATTATGTGTCTACATTATTATAGTCATTTCCCCTGAAAATAAGAAACCTCAAGTTTTGAATGCAATAGTCTGTGCTTTAAATTTACAAGATTGTGGTTTGCTCTGCACAGCTCTAGTAGAAAAAAAAGGCTGTCTTATAACAGTCATATAGAGTAACTTTTGTACAGATCAATTCATTTTATTTTGTTTGTATATCTAAAAGTAATTGAAAGTAGAAAACTAGTATCCCCTATCAATGAGTTTTAGACGAATAGCTTTTCATTAAATTTTTAAAGTATTATAAAAATGTTACCTCTTTATAAGTCATAAAATATAAACCTGTTTTCTCAGGACTGTGAGTAGTCAAATTTTCACATCATCACTCTCTGGAATTTCATCAATCCTAACAACTCTGTTCCAATATAGAGACAGTTTTTCTTTTGTTTTGTTTCTGGATAACATGTCTTGGGCATAGAGTAAAAGTTGGAAGAGTATTTCTTGCTCAGGTGGTCTGAAAACCTAAATATTTTACAGCAGTGATTCAGAAGAAACTTCACACTGCCAATGCTTTCCCTGCGGCCTTGTGGTAGGTGTTCTATGCGGGAAGACTATAGCTCATGATCACTGAGAAGAGAAGCAGGGCAGAGGAACGGGGATGCTACAGACTTTTGCTGATAACGCTCTTTTACTCACATCTAGTTCAGAGAAGTTCATATGTGAAAGGCATAACCCAAATTTAAGATACTCACTCTGAAGAGTAAAATCATTTGGTCTCAGTATTTACTCCCCCAAAGAGATAATGAGATTTGGGCTTTTCCTGTGATGGATGGAGCCCCTCAGGCTTCAGTGACTCCTTGTATGTCACACAATGTCAGCTCACAAAGTACAGATATATCACCAGGAAGCCTTCAGATGACCAAGTGCACATGATACTGATTGCCAGATGTTTCAAAGTTTGTGTGTCAAGGTTTTCTGGGTTGGAATCGGTAGAGCTCACTCTGTGAAAGATGAAAACAGATGATGCCAATATCACTACTGAGCTTCCTGTAGCTACTAACCATCTAGCAAGGTAATGCATTAAGGGACTAGAGATGCTAATCGCTAATACTTACATGATAAATAGCATGTGCCGTACACTGTTCTGAGTTCTTCCACACCTGGACAGATTTCATCTTTTCTTATTTCATGAAAAAAACATAACAAAATTTCATAACAAATAACACAAAAATGACACCAGCTAATATACTGTGTATCATTATCTTCAAAGAAGTTAGAGTGCAAGACAGAAAAAAAAGACTTACAGAGAAGAAACAGATAATAGCATAAAACTTTCTTTTCAGCAAATTAAGAGAAACTAATAGGATAAATGGAGCAAATTAGCATATATATTAAAATATTTTTAACACAGTACAATAGGTAATTTGGGGAATTATTTGAAATTCTTCTGTATATGTATATTCAATTTTGAGTTATAAATATATATATAAATATTTTTGAGTTCCTGATATATTTACACTTGGGTCAGATTTATTTAACTTAACATTATGCTCTTGTTACAGGGAAGAAACTGTAAACCTGTCTCATGACTGAAAAATGGATTTAAAGATAAAGAGAGTTAAAAGTAGAAGGTTTTTAAAGCAAGAACCCTGGAGAGACAAGGAGGGTCCCAAAAGTGGGGTGCCACTGAGGCTCTTTGTCTAGGGGTCTTTCTACAGTAAAATCACATCATAGGTTACCTTGGGCCAAACTGTAACAAACTTACAGTGTTATAAGTACAGTCACTTAGCTAATATTAATCTAATAGGAAAGCAGTGTGCATAACAAGGGTGTATAACGTGGAGAAGAACAAAGGCATCTCTGGAAAGAGTAAGAGTGAGATAAGTATGGTCTGGTCATCTGTCTACATGTTTCTTATGCTGATTCCATGTGCTTGTTGCACTGTCCAGGCTTACAGGATCAGTTTACAGGACAAGTTTCAGTACCATCTCACAGGAGGCTTGCAAGAGGCTTACTGGCCTGGAAGGCTTGCAGGCCCAGTCATCCTGTCTCCACCTTGGGGCTGGTTTCCACCACAGGCCTGGTTTGCCTCATCTCTGTTCTGGCTCTGTCCTGGGTTCGTCCCTTTCTAACTGTCCATCAATCTCCACCAAACTTACTCTCTGCGATGTTCTCAAATTGCATCGTTTACCTATGAATGCTTCAATTTCTTCTTTACAGTGGCAAATTTCATCTTATAATTATGAGGAATTAGTAATATTAAATATCCATTTTACAGGTGAGGTGACAGTAGCTAGAAAGGTCTTGCTTATGTTAGAATCACTTATGCTGTCCAGTTAGTAAGTGGGAGGACGGAAATCAAATGTAGACAGCCTGGTTCCAGAGGGTGCGCAGTCAAACACTACTCAATTGTCTGCTCGTACAAAATGCAACTAAAATCAACTTCCTTTAAGCCTCAGAACAAATTAGTCATGATTACAACATAAAATAGTTAAGTACAAGGATAATAATCAAACAAGAGTAGTTAGGAAAAGGCAAGAAAGAGAAAAAGAATTAATTAATAAGTGCATTATTATATCCTAGGGGAAATAATTTAAACTACAGGATATTTTTCTTAATTCTAGAATCTTAGCTAAAACGTGAAATATAACTTTGTGAAAAACAATCTATATGGAACTATAAGAAGATAGAGTGTCATAAAAACAATGATAGAACATTATAACTCCAAAAATATATGAAATATTTGCTTTTAGGAATTATTGGGAATAAGTATTTTGGAAAGCATTTACTTTTGTAAAAA
>NW_004955479.1:5857529-5859103 GCF_000276665.1 Chinchilla lanigera | reverse complement strand
CGTGAGTTCGGTTCCCGGTACCGGAGAAAAACCAAAAAAAAAAAAAAAAAAAAAAAGAAAAGTAACACAGTTTCTTTTTGAGAGCAGAATCCATTTTTGATCTTCTTTCTTCTGTGTTTTACATTCTTCAATTACTATTTTACTGTTGTGCTCTCCATATGTGAATAGTGTCTTTGTCTTCCCCAGCTTGATTTCATATGGTGTATAATGTAGCTGAAGTTCACACTTGGACTCTAAAATAAGAGCAATTTTTTGAAACATAACTGAAAACCTGACACAAAATAAAACATATGAAAGGGTATAATTCTTGCCCTTGGAGCTTTGGACCTCATGACAGTGTGGTCACTGTTCTTATGTAGAACGTGGGCCTGTTGCCAAGGATTGGACCTGTGTTGTTTCACTCCAGGACAGGTATGACTTCTCTCACCACCAGCAGTGCATGGAGACTTGTCTATCTTGTAACAACTCTAAATATCGCATCCATTGTCTTTGCACATTCTCTCTCTCTTTCTCTCTCTCTTTCTGTCTCTCTCTCTCTCTGTCTCTCATTTAGTAAGTCAAGTTCAGAAAGAAAGCTCACTAAGCTATAGAGAGGCACAGTTCTGAATGATGATAGGTCCAAGATGCTTTCTGATATAAGTAGTAAACATAAGTAACAAACAAGGTGTGTTTGAATTTGGGGTACTCTAAGAAATGTGAAGTCTGATCACTCAGTATGATAGAAGGACTAGGTAGCAAAAAGCAAGCTATGAAGTTATCTTTAAATTTCACTTTTTAAAATAAAGAGCAGGGCCAAGGATATAGCTCAGTGGCACAGTGCCTGCCTGGCAAGTGCAAGGTCCTGAGTTCTATTCCTGGTACCAAACAAATAAATAAATAAATAATAAATTAAATAAAATAAAGAGCAGGTAGTTTAGGGCAGTGTTTGTATACATTTTCATAGCATAACATTTCACATTAGTGTGTGGAATGATGCTTAGGAAGCATTTAATAACAATTTTTGTAAACAGTTTTCTATTACTTTCTCCTGTTTAAGCATATTTTTTAATTGAGTGACTATTCAATATTTGGAGGGGAATTAATGAGATGAGGCCATATAAAAGGTTAACCTGCCCATTTACCTCATTTAACAGTCAGTAAGTATTTATTGCATTAGATGCCTTGCAAATAGAAAAGTCAGGGGAGATACTTTTAGATATCTTGCTGGTTTGTCCTATTGTAAGTAGTGGCATGTTTCATAATTTGGGAGGAATGAAGTCATTGTCTAAATTGTACCTGTTTTATTATAAAGTAACATTTCATCAACATCCTACCAATTTGTCTATCAAGTTATTAAAATTAAATAATATTGAACTATATTTTGGAGCTTATTTGGAGGTTCTAGCAGGGGAGAACAGCTACTCGTATACCCTTGACTGAGTCCTTTTCTGTCGCGGGTGGTCATCCTCTTCCACTGAGTGCAGAGCTGAGGGTGAACGTATTTGAAAATCCAAAGCTTACTGCAAATGATCATTGATATTTGGTTAATAAAGTCTTCATGCTAGGGGGCTGGGGATTTAGCTCAGCGGCAAAGC
>NW_004955479.1:5849340-5856991 GCF_000276665.1 Chinchilla lanigera | reverse complement strand
ATATATATATATATGTTAAAGTGGCTGAGTAAAAGGGTTGGCAGAGAATGAGACTTTTAGATGTAATGGAGTTTAGGGGTGACAGATTTCAGGAGTTACCCTGCCAGTATGCTTACTGTGGAAATTTCCTATTCCATTATTAAAAAAACTTTTTAATACGGTGGAAGCAACTCAGATGCTGAAATCATCTTTGCTTCATCTTTGTCACATTTTATCGTGGCTGGGTAAATGCATTTGATTTCTTTAGGATTCTCTATATGTTAAATAGGGCCAAAGGAACATGTTATACTTTCTTACAGAATGCTGTGAAATGCAGATATTTTAATTTAAACAACAAAGAAAGGACAACCCGTGAGAGTAATACGATTGTTGAGGATTAATGATTTAGTGTTGCAGAACCATTAATAAAATCTCAAGCATTGAGTTTTATTTGATTATGCCATATCTTGACATTGTTCAGTATATGATAAAATGAAAACTGACATTACTAAATAAGATGCTTTTCAACCTTTCTGCACGAATTAACCGATGGAGTGTCAGTTGGGGTTTCTTTTCTGCTTCTCTGGAGCATTTGGACCCTGCTTGTGCAAAAACATTTTAAAATAGAAATACAAGGCATTTTCTTCAAGTTTATCATCTATTTCTAATTCCGTTATTATTCTGGTTGTGCTGCTCAAGATTTTAAGAAAGTCATAATGTAACCTTTCCTCTTTCTTCCCCTTCTCAATAACGTAAACTCCTGGTAAATCTGCTACTACATATAGTATTCCAGGCCTGGAGAGACAACAAGCTAAAGGTAAGTCACACCCTGGCAGGTGGTAAAAGACTTCCTCTGAGTCTAGTTCACACAATCAGGACACATTTTGAATGGTGGGGGGGTGGGAGGTGGGAGTAGGGAGGTACGGGAGGGTACAAACAGACAAGGATTGGATTGTCCTAGGATGGAAATATTGACTTAATACTGAGAGGTATGGGGGAGATGGATTTGTGCAGACATTAAAACTTTGATAAAATTAGAAAATAGTAAGAGCGAGTCTTCTGGTGAGTATTTATTCTTAATTCTTCTTCCTAAAACTTTCTCTGAACTACTTGCTACCTTTTCCCTGAACCTACCCCACATGCAAATATATCCTAAACTATAAAGGCCCACACCGGTGTTATTTTTGTTTTCAGTGTGCCATGATTCTGAGTTTAACACTGTTCTTGACAGTTTCTCCTATCATTACCTTCCTCTCACAGCATTTTGCTCTTTTTATGTATTTAACCAATTCTGTAATCACCAAGTTTATTCTTTTTCCATTGGCCTCTTCCCCTCCCTTCTCCTCCCCTTCCCTTTCCTCCCCTCCCCTCCCTCCCCTGTCCTCTCCTCTCCCCTCCTTCCCCACTCTCTTTTTCCCTTCTTTTTGGTTTTCTACTTCCCTTGCTTCCCCTTCCTCCTCCTCCTCCTTTACCTCCTAATCCCTCTCTGTTTTTCTATATCCTTCCTTCCTCTCCTCACCCTTTGTTTTTTGAGCCAAATATCCTCTTGAGTAGGTACTTGTATTGAGCTAAATGTCCACATCTGTGTGACTATTTTTCTCAAACTTTTGCATTATATTCATTATAAAAATCATAACTTCAAAACACAGTATTTTCAATTTTTAAAAATTCAATTCTCTTTCTTTTTGTTAAAGTATGTAAACCTTGAAAATCATTAAAATCACATATCTTATCAAAATAACATTGAAAAAGACATCTTTGATTGTTTTCAGCTTTATGTACTGTGAAAATGCTGCTTGAGTGGAGTTTGAAAAGATGCAAATCAGGGCAAGGCAGTGTACTCTGGGAGTTGAAACCAGGACTCTGTAGTCAGAAACATCAAGACATATTTGGTCCTGCACAGGCTGTGTGATGTTTGGTGAATTATTTAACCCTATAATCCCTGGGTTCTTCATGAATAAAGTGAAGGTAATAATTGTTCCTACTTCATAAAACAACTCTGAGTTTCAGATTATGTGACTAAGAAGTTTTACAGGGTGCCAAACGTGCAGTAATTCATCAATAAATTCGAGTTGTTTATGTAGTTATGTTTGTACTACTATATATAATGTTTTCTCTTCTCTAGTTTTTCTTGTTTTTCTTTTCTTTTTCTTAGTTATCAGTTACAGCAAGAATAGCAAAGTAAAAGCAGTTGTCCTCTCACATATTGGAACATCAGTAGTAGGTATAGATAAACTTGCAAGGTCTAATTAAAGCTTTGGAAAACTTGGTGGTTATTTCTGATGGTTTTAAATGCAACAGATGAAAACAGAAGATAAATGTAAAACTATAAACTTTATAGGGGGTTTAGAAGCCACTAAATATTGCAACAAATAGATCTGTGAAGAAACAGACCCAACATAGTAAATTTTACACAATATTTTTTTGAAGGAATATGACAAGGAAAATAAAAACAGAAAAGTGATATAATAAGGGACAAATGAATAAGGACATGCAGTGATTTCTATTCAATAATGCTCAATCTTCTTTTCCATTTGTAGATGCATCCGAGATGACTTCTTATACGGATGAAGATTGTTTTTGCATGATTTGCCTTTTGAAGTTTATAGCAGCTTCTTATTACCAGTGAGATTATATGTACATTTTCATAACCCTTCAGGATTTTTCTGATTATTTTGTCGCTCCAATGTCTAACTCAGCCTTGCCCCAGACCTTCACATTACCTCTTCTGGAATCCTTTACATTCTGTCAATTGATCTTATTTGACAGAACACTCTGGGCATTGTTAAAGGTACCAGCTTTACCTTGAAGCCTTTCCGGACACATAATGTTCATATTCTAAATTGACTTATGTCTTTTCTTGGGTATCCTTTTAAAATTTTTGTACCATTTACAAGTAAGAAAATTTCTATTTATTTTTTCTATTTTTAATGCTTATTTATATTATTTAATTGGGTTGTAGGCTTTTTAAATTAAAGGATCTTATTTTCTGTCTCAGTTGTTTTATTCTACAGTAATTAAAAGGGAAGTGGCTTGATTAATTGTTGATTGAACATGTCCCAGTTCCTCATGCCTCAATATTAAGTATTGTTTTTGTTAGTCATTTGTGCATAATTGTTTTCAATCACACAATAATTTACCAACACAAAATGTGACCAGTGCTACTCATATTTATAATATTTTTATTTACATTGTTTTAAAATTTTGTTCTAGAAAGCTATTTTGTATTTTGGTATTGTTAATGTTGTGCCCTATATGAACACAAGAGATAATTATTTTTTCAATGGCAAAGACATTCTTTTGCTGTCCTAATTAGGTCCTCTTGATTATTCTTTGAGGCCTGTCATCCATGTGAGGGGTTAAAGGATATTTTGTTCACATTTATTCTACCAAGCTCTCCTTCATTAGTTTAATTTTGAATGCGGGCTTGCAGTGAAGCTCTTTGATCATTAGTCATGGTCTATTAAATCTCTTCCCCGAAATGCACCATCCCTTCACCTTACACCACAGTGCTTATCTTTCAAGATCTATTTCAAATGCAACTTATGTCAGGAGACCCTGTTCACAAGTAATTTCTCTCCCCTCTGCAGTTCTTCAAGATTCTCATCTTACCTATGCCAGTGGACAACATACCTTGTTTTTGATTCATTTGAAGTCACCGAGGATCTTTTATTTGTCTCTTTTATTTGTCGGGCACTGCAATGTACAATGTAGCTCCAAAGATGAGTGGAACAGGGTTGGCACACTCAAGGATCCTATGCCAAGGGGGGGGGCAGAGAGTAAATGTGGTACATTTAGAAATAAAATTGCCACAACAGAATAAAAGAGGTGGGAAAATTTTGCAGGATTTATCTCCAGAAACACCTACAAAATAGGCTAACATATAAGTCAAGTCTTTAAAAATGAGTGGAGAATTAGGTCAGGTAAGTACAAGTGCTCCAGATAGTAAGGAATGAGAAGTTTATGCAAAGAATTGCATGTCTTTTGAATTGGGGTGTTGTTTTGTTTTGTTTTTGAAATATAAATTATGATCTAAGCATAGAAAGACATAAGATCGAAGAGGACAGGATCAATCTAAAAGGGTTCCATACCTTGAACATTAGCTGGCAACACCAAAGCAGTTGAGTAGTTTCAGAATTGAATTTTAGTAAGTTATTACTCAAATTGTACGAATCTGGCTTTGAGGACACAAAGCTATGAACAGAAGGGTTTATTGGGAGGTGGTTGCAGGAGTCCCAGGGATAGAGGATTATTAAGCAAATTATGTTACTGACAGCAGTAACAGAATGAAAATTTGAGAAATACATGAGAGTTAGAAAAATTTATTGAACTTGAGAATTTATTATAGTAGAAGATGAAAGGAAAAAAGAAATCCAGGATGATTCTCAGGTTTTGAGATGTACAGGATAGCTGCAAATTGCCTGGTAAAAATAGGATAGGATGGAGAGAAAGAAAGAGTAACGGAGCCAACTGAACTCTGGATTCCAGTATTGCATGAGAGTGTTAATCTGAGATTTCAGTGGTCATCGATAGAATGAATGAAGTCAGGAGAAAGGAACTTTCTCAACTTGAGAGGTCAGAAAGTTTAGAATGAGTAAAGCTGATGACACAGACCCAGCCTGAGGCCAAAGCCCTGGGAGGTCCCTGCAGAGCTGCTGCTGTATAGCATCTTTCAGAAGCTGAGTAGTCAGAAGTCTGATGTCCATGGGTGACATTGACAGGAAAATGAACCCACTAAAGGAGGACCAGGCACAGGGGAGAGTGCATGTTCCTCTTCAGAATTTTGCTTCATCCAGACCCTCAAGCTATTGGATGGTGCAGCTTACATTTAGAATAAGTCCTCCCCTCTCAGTTTGCTGACTCTCACATGAATATTCTCTGAAAACAGCCTCACAGACACAACCAGAAGTCTGCTGTATCAATTCTTTCTGTACCCCTTCATTCAGTCAAGTTGACAACCAAAATTAACTGTCGTTTATTGAAAAGAGTCATGACAGTGGTTGAAATAAGTGGAAAAGAGGAATTCTAAAGGTCAATTTACCATTGAGAAGAGTTTCCATTCTAAGGCAAGCTTGGAAAAGGGCCATGGTGATGTGATGATCAGATCTCATGTTTTTTAAAAACATCAGAAATGAGATGTTTTAATGGTAATTGGTTGAAAGTGTTCTTGATTTCTACTCTCATTTCCATGTTATTATACTACTTTTGTTGAATGCTGCTGAAGTAGTAGAAACATGAGTCTGTGTGGGATACATCCAATTTGAAATTACTGGAATATATTTAGGTGGCTTTTCATATATAATTGAGTTAGAGCCTTTTTTACTGTAAGAATTGGCTCCATGAATACTCCTAACACAAACTGAATCCATTTACCCTTCTAGTCATATCATACTGAAGGCAAAGTACTCTGTTAAGAGTTTTCCATTCAAAATGTGTTTTAATTTAGTCTTTGTGCAAGAAAATTTACAGTCCCTGCATAAGAGATTCTTGATAACAATTCTCTTAAATCTTAAAAAAATTCTACATGATTTACATGTCATTAATTAATTGGACTTTGTCAAATGGCTTTTGTGCATCTGTTGATAAGATCTTGTGGGTTTTGTCCTTGATTCTCTTAACGTGGCATAGCATATTTATTAATTTGCATAAGTTGAACTATCCCTGCATCCCTGGGATGAATCCTATTTGGTTGTGCTGTGTAATCTTCTTGATGATTTTCAGAATTCTCTTTGACAGGATCTTGTTAAGAATTCTTGCACCTTGTGTGTTAGAGAGACTGACCTGTACTTCTCCTTTTTGATTGAGTCTTTCTCTGGTCTTGGTAGCAGGGTAATACTTGCTTCCAGGAATAACTTTGGGAGTATTGTTTCCCATCCGATTTCATTAAAGAGTTTGGCAAAGTACAACATTCATTCATGATTTAAAAAGAAAAGCCTCCAGAAAATTGGACTAGATGGTCTTCATCTCAATCTGATAAAAGTCATCTGTAATAAAGCAACAGCCACCATCATACTAAATGGTCAAAAACTGAAATCTTTCCCTCTAAAATCAGGAATAAGATAAGGATGTCCACTGTCACCACTCCTATTCAGTACAGTTCTTGAAACATTAGCTAGAGCAATTTGACAAGAGAGAGAGAAATAAAAGGAATAAAGATAAGAAGGGAAGAAGGTAAATTATCTTTATTTGCAGGTGACAAGATATTCCACATAGAAGACCCCAAAAATTCTACCTAAAGATCTCTAGACTTAATAACCACATTCAGTTGCATAAATGGATACAAAGTCAACACTAAAAATCAATAGCAGTCCTGTTCACAAAACAATACCAACCAACACAAACAATAAACTCACTGAGAGAGAAATTAGGGAAATAACATCTTTCACAAGAGCATTGAAAAAAAATGAAGTACTCAGGAATCAATCTAATAAAGAAAGTAAATGATCTTTACATTGAAAGCTATAGTACTCTGGCAAAAGAATTGAAGAGGGTATCGGAAAATGGAAATATATCACTTGCTTATCGGTAGGAAGAACCAACATAGTAAAAATGGCCATACTCCCAAAGTTGTTGTACAGATTTAATTCAATACCAATCAAAATACTATTAGCATTCCTCACAGATCTAGAGAAGACGTTTCTAAAATTCAATTGGAACGAGAAGAGACCTAGAATAGTGAAAACAATTCTGGGCAGTAAATGCAAAGCAGGAGGCATCACAATTCCTGACTTGAACTTATACTACAGAGCTACTATGATTTTAAAAATTAACAGTGTGGTAGTAGCAAACAAATAGACTTGAGGATCAGTAGAACAGATTAGAAGAGGCAGAAATAACTTCAAACACAGTCAGCCCCCTTATCTTTGAGAAAGGGGCTAAATATATCTACTGGAAGAAAGATAGCATCTTTAATAAATGGTGCTGGAAAAACTTGCTATCCACATGCTAAAAACTAAAAGTAGACCTATGAAATCTTTATACACTAAACTAAAATCAAAATGGATCAATGAGCTAAATATTAAAACAGAAACACTACATCTGCTTGAAGAGAAAATAGGTAGAACTCTTTAAGACATAGATGTAAGGAAAGATTTCACAATAAAACCTTGACTGCAAGAGAAATACTACAAAGAATGAACTGGCATATCATCATATTAAAAAGCTTTTGCATAGCAAAAGAAATCACCAACACAGTAAAAAGACAGCCCAGAGTGGAGAAAAGTCTTAGCCTTATGTTCTCTAGATGAAGGACTAATATCTAGAACATATAAAGAATTGAAAAAAATCAGACCCCTCAAATTTAAAGACCCAGTCTAGAAATGGGCATCTAAAATGAATAGACACTTCTCAGAAGTACCAATGACAAATAAATACATGAAAAAAATCTTCAACATCACTGATAATTTGCAAGATGCAAATTAAAACAATGTTGAAATTCCATCTCACTTCAGATAGAATGGCTATTATCAACAAATCATCCAATAACAAATTCCAACAGGACTGCAGGGAAAAGGAATACTTCTCCACTGCTGGTGGGAGTGGAGACATGAACCAAACTATCAGATGAAAACAAGTCTAGGAAATAATACTTAAGATGAATATGGAGGCCTTTAGCCAGAGTTTTAAAAATATCATACTAAAATATTACACTTAGAGAAGATCTACTCTGATA
>NW_004955479.1:5847320-5849240 GCF_000276665.1 Chinchilla lanigera | reverse complement strand
GCATATCATCATATTAAAAAGCTTTTGCATAGCAAAAGAAATCACCAACACAGTAAAAAGACAACCCAGAGTGGAGAAAAGTCTTAGCCTTATGTTCTCCAGAGAAAGGACTAATATCTAGAACATATAAAGAATTGAAAAAAATCAGACCCCTCAAATTTAAAGACCCAGTCTAGAAATGGGCACCTGAAATGAATAGACACTTCTCAGAAGTACCAATGACAAATAAATACATGAAAAAAATCTTCAACATCACTGATAATTTGCAAGATGCAAATGAAAACAATGTTGAAATTCCATGTCACTTCAGAAAGAATGGCTATTATCAACAAATCATTCAATAACAAATTCCAACAGGACTGCAGGGAAAAGGAATACTTCTGCACTGCTGGTGGGAGTGGAGACATGAACCATGGTGTCGAGATTCCTCACCGTGTGGAGATTCCTCAAAACACTAGGACTAGCTGTTCCATTGGACCCAGCTATTCTCCTTTTTTTAATCTTCCCAAAAGAATTAAAAGCATCATAGAATAGTAATATATGTTCACCCATATTTATAGCAGCACTGTTTGTAATAACTAAATCTTGGAAACAACCCAAAGTCCATCAACAAGCGAATGAGTACAAAAAGTGTTTTCTTTATACAATGGCGTACTACTCAGTCTTAAAGGATAAACTGGAGACATTTAAAGCTAAATGGATGGACCTTGGGACCATACTCTTAAGTGAAATAAATTGGACACATGTGTGTAAATATCATAATGTCTTTCTGGTGTGAGAAACTGAAAGTAGAAACAAGAAACAAAATGTATGATCGATATTGTGAAATAGGAAGTAACTGTTCAAAGGGAACAAGGAATGTGGGGGTTGTAAGCGAAAAGTGTAAAATGAGAGAAAAGGACAAAATGAAAAGAAAGCTTTGTAAATAAAGAGGGAGATGAGGGGTTTAAGAGAGGGAAGAGGAATGGGAAAAAAAGAGGATCCAAGATACATTGTGTACAGGTACAAATTCCCTGTGATGAATGTTATCATTATGCATACCTGAATTGTACCAATACATTTCATTATAAAATTAAAAAGTAAAAATAATAATGATTAATTATGAGGCAAGAAGAAAACAAACTCACCAGAGAAAAGACAAGATAGTTCTAGTCTTTCTACAGAAAAAAATGTCACAAAGTCCTTGAATTAGAGACAGGTAGTCGGAGCATGAAAGTGTAAATGCAGAAAGCACAGGTACAATAAATTTATCAGAATTAGTTAATAAAATATTTTTTACTTTAATGCACTTTTGTGGTGTGGAGGTGGATAAATTATTGAGAATTTAGCTTCTTATCTAATGATATACTTTTGTATTTATTTACATTTGTGAATTGTTCCCTTTTTTCTTAAAGAATACATACGATGTGCTTCACATCCCATAAAAACCAGATCTGCTCTTACAGTCACTGAAGTTGATCAAGGGAACGTGGAGAGAAAGTGATGGATCAAGTACCAACAGGAAATCAAAGACAGGAGAATTAGACAAAGTCTCAGATTTAGAGTCCACAATCTCAAGTGAACCCTTGTCATTAACAAGAGTTTTATTACGAAGACTGTGAGGAAGGAAAATGGAGTTCCTGTGGCCAGGGCCACACAGATTTCACACCCTGCTTCTCCGCACAGGTCCTCATTGCTGGTCCGCATGTTCTCCTTTTCCTTTCACTGCATCTGAAAGAGTGCACTGCACATAGTAGCACACGGTTTTGACAAAGCTTCTGTCAAGGACACTTAATTTCATAGTTAGAGTGCCTTGGCTTCCATGTAAGCATTCATTGAGTACAGCATTGAAAAGTAACACAGGGGCTGGGGATTTAGCTCAGTGGCAAAGCACCTGCCTAGCAAGTGCAAGGTCGTGAGTTCGGTTCCCGGTACCGGAGA
>NW_004955479.1:5827056-5845657 GCF_000276665.1 Chinchilla lanigera | reverse complement strand
CTATCATGTAGAAAAATCTGCTTCAATAAATGTTGTAGTGCTTTAAAAATGGTGTGATGTTCATACGTATCTTTGGACTTTAGTGGGTTGAGGTTTTAGTGCAACTGTAAGACTTTGTAGGGTGGAAGGAGAAAACTCTAAAATTAAAATAGTATTCATTTTATACTCAAATTTTGTGAGTTGTACTTATTTCTTAATAAGCTGGTAAGTCTAGATCATAAATGCATTCTACTATTTGTATTTGAACCATAACAAATCAAGCATAACCGTTTTTTAATATTTTGTGTGCCTCATTGAATAAGTGAACTTATATAAAACTAACATATATTGAATATTTTATGTTCTAAATATATTTAAAATTCTAACTAAAGGATTATTAATATATGTTTAAAGTTATACCTACTATGTAGCTTGGTGAGTTACCAAATCAACTTCTCTATACTATCTATTGTATTGTGAATTGTTTGAAAGTATAATAAAGACAGTCACATTTGAGTCTGTATATGTCTGAAAGGAATAAATATATCAGATGAAAACAAGTCAAGGAAATAATACTTAAGATGAATATGGAGGCCTTTAGCCAGAGTTTTAAAAATATCATACTAAAATATTACACTTAGAGAAGATCTACTCTGATACCAGATATTATAAAAAATAAAACAGAAGAACCAAACCAGAAACAGTCTTAGTTGGTATAAGCTCAGTAGGAGCAAAAAAAAATATAGTTGGATGAAATAAGACCATAAACATTAATTCATTATTAAATTGCAATAGTCAAAGGGCAATTTCAAGTCCAGGAAATGGTCCCCTTTTCCATTGTACACCATGACTGTTAAGCCACTTATAAAATACTCTACTCAGTGCAGAAATCCCATCTTACATATTACTTTAAAATGACAGAAAAGCACTGAGAAGTTATTTTAAATGTGAAAAATATTTGAAGGAAGTTGGGATGTTCAACCTGATACAAATAGAAGTGAACAAAATATGACAGGACTTTAGAAAAGACTCTTTCAATCACTTGTTCCTTAGAGGCATTGGGGATTAAAAGACTGGATGGCACAAAGATTGATATTTCAGCCTCATGAATGTATATTAGAAAGAGACGAGTTTCCTGTTCCTAAAAGTTCATTCAAGCAGACAGGTGAAGCTCTAGGGTGTATTCCTTTGTGGACGGGACTAGATCAGATGATCAACAGGATAGCCCTCTGTGTTCGGGACTGGGGAGTTCCATAAAGCAAATCCAGTGTTTTCCTGACCTCTCACAGATTTTTCTGCTATTGTATCCTTAGATTTGTCCTCACCTCTAAGGTAGTAAAAAATGATAAATTTGTTATAAGAACATTTATTAAATGAAAGGCAAAATTAAAATTATGTTTTAATTTTAAAATCACTCTAAATATTTATCATGTAAGCAAATAAATATGCTAGCTAAGTAATATAATAAATCCAACTGTAATTTCTACAGGGTATAAATTATTAACTTCATGTAAAATTAGGAGATTTTAAAAGAAATCTAGGTAATCTGCCTGTCTAAATGTTTAAAGAAGTGTAGGTAATTTGCTAAAGTCACATAGCAAGTAAGGAATACACACTTGTTCTGATGACAGACTGAGATGAAAATGTAGACATGTTGGAGATAATGAATCTGAGGAAGAAGATTTAGGTAAGTAAAATACTTAATGTTCTTACTGTAAGATAGCTGTGCCTTCATTTTTAACAAACTATCTTGTATGTACTGACAGTCATAATTTACTCACCAGCAGGTATTGTGACCAAGTGTCCAAAATTTTCCTTCTAAGTTATTGGCCAAATATATTCTAATCCTCCTGTTGCTATTACACTTTAAAGCTCAGCATGTGACCCTAAATTTCTAGTTTGTACAGCATCAAGTATTGATCAGACTGTCAAAATTTGTCTGGCTCCAAAGCCCAGTGAAAGCCATGTAACTTAATAACGCCATTATAAACCCACTTGTGCTAAATTAAAGAATATTTACTTCAGTTACAACTATAAATTCTTATACAGCAAATTTCAAGGGGGAAAGCAGAAACCTCCAAATTGCTAATGTGGTAATATAATACACTCGGGATGATCAATCTAGGGAATTTTTTAAAAATCAGGCCTTCTGGAAGCACCATAAATTATGCTGTTAATTTGTGACTAGATTCTAACGCAAATCCAGTTTACCCAGGCATAGAAGACATCAGTAGTTGGCAAAGCTGTGTTATTTATTTTCTGGATCAGCCATTTATCAAGTGCTTCTTTCCTCACTGAAAGGCACTCAAGCATCATGGACAACAGAAACTAGTAGTGACAGAGTAGAACCGCGGAAACTACTTTTCCTGAACTTTAGTGGAATCAAGTGAAAATTAAAGTTCGCTGTGAATTAACAGTTTGCTTTCTTGCCCAAGTCAAACAGTTCGTGTGGTTGCTAAGCAGAGAGAAATAGTTACTGAGAGCCTCATGTCTTGTTTGAGGAGTGAACCATGTGCCTTTTCTGAATCTCCTGACATGAAACGCACCAATTTAAATTTCAGTTACAAACACAGCAACCCTGTGAATGGTGAACCCATTAGGCTAAAGGTATTTAAGCCAAATGATCAATAGTGAGGATTTTTCCAAAATCTGGTGTTTTGGCATTTAACAACAACATAAATGCAAGTTAGAGAAATGCTGTTTTTTAGGTTGTTAAAAAAACATAAGTATTTCCTTCATCAGTGTTTTGCCTGTTTAGTAACAATCAGTAAACATATTCTCTGCAATGTTAAATGTTCAAGAAATGTTTTATCATTTGCTTTAATTCTAATTAAAGGTGATTAGACCCTCTGCATGCTGCCATTTGCTGAAAACATAAATAAGTATTGGGACTGGTGCTTGCTCTGTTCCTCACCATAACTTGAGATCTGGAATTACTTGGTGCCAGAGGAACACAGGGAAAGGCCCTTCCTCTGACTGTTATGATCGTTACTGGTTTGACAATCGCCCGAGTCCACAGAGATGTGAAAGGGGTTTTGCTGTGCTATGTTCTCTTCGTATTGTCAAGGCCATATCTACGCTCTTTGTTGGAGCTGCAAATTCAAGTTACCTGGAATCACCCTGTGGAAAAGAACTAGTGGCCCACTCATTCTTTGTAAAGGGTTCAGGTAGAGGGACAGAAACACTTAATACATCCAAAATGAGTCAATAAATCCAAACACAAATAATAAAGGAACTTATGATTACCCTATTCCTACAGCAGGAGTATGGTCTACCATTTTTGTCTGAGTCCTAGATTTTCGAAAAACCTTCTTAAAAGTAACTGTAGATTTGCCAAAGAAAGGGTATATGGTATTGCCTCAGTTATCCTTCATCCACTGTTCCCTAATACTAACATCTTATATCATCATTATAAAATGATTAAAGCCAGGAAATTAATGCTGGTATGCCATCATTTAGTTAAAATATAGACTTTATCTAAATTTTCCAGGGTTTACACTGGAAAACCCTTTTCTCTTCTGCTGTCTAACCCAGAATTCCACACCACATTTAGTTGCCCAGTCTCCTAGTATCCCTCAATCTGTGACCATCCTTTCTTCTCTGTCTCTCAGGATCTTGACAATTTTGAGGAGCACTGTCTGTTAATTATAGAATTGCTTCCATTTGGCTTTGTCTGTTTCCATGAAGGGTGAAGATGTGCGTGTTTGGCAAGAATACATGGATGACACTTTTTGTCCTTTTCAGTGTCAGGGATGCATTATGAAGTTAAGTCTTGCTAGTTGCGATATTAGTGATTGCTTGGCTAGACCATGTCTGCAGATTTCAATTTTTCAACAAAAGGTTGCTCTTTCTTTTATCTGTAACTGATAAATATCTTTAGGAATATATTTAAGGCTCTGAGAATATGCAAGTTCTTTTGAAATTTTCGTCCACTAATGTTAGCATCCATTTGCGGATCAAGCCTACATACCAACTGTTCTTATGACAGTGGTAATTTGGTTTGAAGAGACAGAGACATGAATTATCTTGAGTTGATCATTTAACATTGTGTATATATATTATCATTCAATGCCTCCACACGTACAAATACTATGTGACAATTTAAAAATACTTAAAATATTAGACTTGTATTTCCTTCGTTCCTTCCACATTTAATTGGAATTATTCTATAAATTAATCTTTGAAATAAAAGCAATTTAAAATAACATTTCCTTTTCTGGAGGAAAATTAAAGCAAAATTATCCAACAAACAAAAATTGCCTTATTTATGTATTAAATTGTTAATATTGATTGGACTTATACACTTTATGTTGTCTTTTAGGTCATAATCCAATAATATCAGAGGCTAAGCACTTTAAATTATAATAATACTGATTTCTTTCTTTGAGTTTCATAGTTCCCTTTTCTAACAGGACGGTATTCATTCCTCTGGGCTCATTGCAATGTGTAGGTTTTCCCATTCTTTCCATTTTTCTTTTGATTTTCTGCCCAGTTACACCAGAAGTCCTGCTTTGAAGAATTCTATCCTAATACTGTCATGTTTAAAAAAAAAAAACTTACCTTTTCTCTTCCCCTCAGTTGTCCTCCCCGCTTATATCTGCTTACTTTATGTATTAGCGGCTGATGAACAAAGACAATCTGTTCAGTGAACAAAGACAAATTGCCTCTTCCCACCCTTTGAAAACAGTCCATTTGTTCTTGTGACTTTTAAGATGAATGTGAGCAAATTAAAGGAGTCATTTCTCTATTTTGACTATCAATTTTCAAGTCACCATGTGAGATGACTGCTAAAGGCGCCGGCAATGGGTTGTACTTTTTGCTCTATTATTGTGGTTGACTTCAGAGAAAGATTGACAATACTTTTTGAACAATGACTGATTTCATCAGTCTTTGAACTAAAAATAATTTAAACCAACTTTTTTTTCTGGACACTGGGGGTGTCACCTGGAAGCATATATTCTTGTGCCTGGCTTTTTTTATTCATTCTCTGCCCTGTTGGCTGCCGCAGGTTGATCAGTTTTCCTCTCTCACTCCATTTTTGCCACAATCAGCTGACTGTAGACTCTGTGAGCCAAAATAAACCTACCTTTCAAATTGCAGGTATCAAATACTGTGTCTCAGTCATGAAAAAGTAACTAACAAACTTGAGACTGTTACTAAGTAGTAAATATCTCAATGTCATAATTGGTATGGGAAAACTTTATTCAGAGTTGTGAGAGCCACCTCCAGTTAATCTAAACATCTGTACTCATTCTAGACAAAACCTTAAAAGATATTGCTTAACCTGATGAAATGACCCCAAAATCCATCTAGAAGAATTAAAGCCCATAGGGTTAATTTATAAGCTGCATTCTAAAGCCACAGTGACTAAAATCCAGTCTATTCTTATCTTGCATATGTGTCTGTAAGAAATGGATATTTGGGGCCGTGCTTCAAAGTTCTGAATTCAGAACACAGTAGTGCATGAGCGGAGTAAAAGGAATTATGTAAGAACTTGTTTCTTGTCTCCCCATCAGTATTAAGGGATGCATCACCACTGTGAGAAGAAGTTCTGCAAACAAAATAAAGAGAAAAGTAAGAAATCAGCGCAAAAACATTTGCATAAACATAAGCAATTTTTCCACTCTTTTCAAATCTCCTCCCTAGCACATGCTTTTATTTGGAAAAGGAATAAATTTCAAATAATACAGACCGAATACCATAGATGAGCGATGTCAACTTTTTTGACTGTAACTGAAATGTTTCTGTTTGTCATCAACATTTTCAGTGGAAACTCGTTAAAAATTCATAACATACTTTATTTCAAATTTCATACACCTTATTTAGAGATATATTTAGAATTATTTTGTCAAGTATGATGCAATAGTTATACCAATTACTAGTGATCTTAATTTTATTTCATGTTACAAAAAGTTTAATATCTTTCCCTCTTATTAACAAAAACAAAAACGATATGCCAGTCTCCAGATTGTTTAGACTTTAGCGTTGCGTGGTTTCTTTCTCTTTTTTACATGATATAGTAAAAGTTTGATCAAAATAGCTTGTGAACTCAGTTAAGTTGTGGCTGCTATTTATATTTGATTCACACTTAATCATTTCCAATTTCTTCTGTATTCATAGAGACAACTAATTTTTAAAAACACTAATCTTTTAAAGATGCAAAATTTAGATTTCATTACTCAAGTAGTGACAGGTGGAATTATTGGAATCCATTGTCTATTCTGCCCTTTATCCACATCCTTAGGTATGCAGCATGGTTTTCATGTGATCCAGTATGATTTTCTGTCCCTCGTGGTTGGCTTTGTTCAATTAAATGAGGATAAATCCACCAGTTTCCAGCCTAAGCATCAAGAGGTATAAGTGTTTGGAAATGCTTCCTCCTTGATGATTCTGCCATCACCTTGTGAAGGATGTGCCCAGGCAAAGATACTCATCTCAGGAAAACAGTAGAGACGTATACAAAACCCTGAGTCAGCTTTGAGGCCAGCTGATATCAGCTGACTCAAAATAAAGGTCATCACCAAGAATGGAAGAGCCCCTACTCAGGCTGACCGTGATGAGCTGACACTACAGACATGTGAGAAATAAATGACTTTATTGTCATAGAGCACTGAGCGTATATGGTTGGATGCTATGCACCAACGTTGCATCTGTAGTTAACTCATAAATTTCCACACGTACTGAAGGATCACCAAGTCTTATATCTCGTTCTATAAATATCTTACAGTTTAAGCTAGATTATTTCACTATATTATTATAAGTTAAATAACAAATAACTTACTAGTTTATTTTATTGTTTTTACAGCATGTTAATTATTTTAAACAATAACACCTTAGTCCTAATAATTGTTTATAACAAGTTCTTTATAATTTGTTTTCTCACAGGTTTTATAAATCTTAAGAAGTGTATGAATACATTTGTTGGGATCCAAACATTGAAGCAGAACGTTTATGACAGAATGTGAATGACAAAGTTGCAGATACTTTGCTGATTAGGTTACAGAGTAGACATTCTCCATAATTTAAGTTAATTCTGTGATGCCAATGCATTGATAGAAGTATATTTAAAGCATATAATAAAATTTAAAAATTAATGAAACATTGGTTTATAAAGTACCAAATGGAATAACATTTTTCTTTCTTTCTAAACTTTTTTGAGTATATTGGATTAAACACATTATCTCTAAATAAAAGGATCAATGTGTATAAGGTGATTAGTTATGTCTTTGTATCATCTTTTTGGTTTATACCTTAGATATTGAAAAAGTATGGGCAACTGTTGCTGGACAACAAATCATTTTCAGGACATTTCCAAGTCTTTGCCTTTGCCAGTTTGAAGTTGCACTTGATTTCAAATAGTTAAAATAAATTTTGATTGTAGATCTCTGTGATTTTGCCCTTCAAAGATGATGATTTCTGATGGTAAGTCACTGTAGTTTTTGACATTTGCAGAATTAACTGATACAGACAGACGTATGGACAAGAAAAATCCTTATAATGTTTATTCTTCATTTCTGTGAAAACAATTTCTCTGTGTACAAAAACAAAACAATTCATGCTAGAATTTATTCAGAACTCTGTCATCATAGCAATTTCTTCTGTATTCATAGAAACAACTAATTTTTTAAAACACTAATCTTTTAAAGATGCATTATCTAACAAAACTTTACTTCTAATGTTTAATAGTTATGTAGTAATATTAATATTATATTTATAATGAATAGAAATAACACTAGTGACTCAAGCCAGGAAAAAATATTGATGTTTCAATCCTTTAGTCAAAGAATTTTTCTAATTTTTACATTTTGTTCTTTGTAGAAAAATAATGGAAAGATTAACAATTAGGTTTTTAAGCATAAAAATAGATTATATTAAGATAAAACTAGAAAGTATGGAAATATAAATTCAGTGGGGCAAAGCAAAAGATATAAAATTCTTAAATATCCATAACAAAATTATACTTCTTCATTTGTGATGTCATTTATGTTTTCCCGAATATCAGTGAATACCATCACACTATTTTAAAGCCTTCGTATTTACCCCATGCCAAAAATTATCCCTGTTAAACTCATTGTGGAAACTCTTCACTGTTAAACTTAAAATGTGGCAGAAGACCTGTAACTCTGTAGAAATTACCTTAGGAAGTACTTGATAAGCACTGTCTATGCTTTGGGAGCATAGGAGACAGTCAGCCTCTGCAAACATGTCTCCAAACCTTTCGCCTTGCATGAGGCCAGTACTTGGTTTGACTCTCTTATTTCTGCTCTAGGCACTTTGGGGAAGAAAAAGAATCCCCTAGGGGGCAATGAGAGAGAATATGGAAACTACACCTGAGACAAACAGGCCCACATTAGACCGCCTTGCCTCATTATGTTTAGGTTAGAAAATTTTCACTGTGTTTTTTTGTGCTGCAAGCTCTATTCTATATACCCACTTAATCTTCATACCTACCACATAAGGAAGATACAATTATCTCCGCTTAACATACTAAAACTGAGATGTAAGGGAGCCGATAAGCTCATCCTTGATTATTTAGCTGCAGCTGAAGTTAAGGTTGCAACCAGAAAACATCCACCACAAGCCTCATATCTTCAGATGCGAGGCTTGTAGGAAGCGATTAGATCACAAGTTGCTAACCCTAGTAGTGAACTGGTCTACTGATGAGCTCATAGCTCCATGTGCCATTAGGAGAGGGGATGAACTAGGAAGAAACAAGGTACAGTGGTCATGGCCCCTAGGTTTACACTGGAACCTCTGGCTTCCTATCTCTGCTTTCTGGCTGCCAACAGGTGAGAGGCATTTCTCTGCCACATACTTCAGCCATGATAGCTCCACCTTGCAGTCAGCAGACCATGGACTGAAACCTCTGAAACTATGACCCAAACTAAACTGTGTCTCCTTTAAGCTGTGTGTGTCAGAATATCTTATTTTAAGAGGCATCTCTTACCTGTACAGTAGGAGCTTCTGAGCACTGTCAGGAGAATACAACTCAGGTAAATATAGCCCTCTTGCCTGGACCCACCCACAGGCTGTATCCAGAGATAAGCAGAGACACCCGAGTCTACCTGTAGATAATGTGAGAAAAACATGCTTACCCTTCTGCTGGGAGGAACATAGTATTGTATACGTCTACTGCATTTATGAATGGATTTACTGCATTCCTTTCTTTTATATTTTCATGCATTCATTTCCCTCCAAACATTATAAACTTACAAACAACTCCTTATAACACTGATGAGTTCTTAATCATGGACATTGCTCTTAATTTTGGTGTATTAGTGCTGTGAACACCTAATTCATTGCGCATGTAAATTAGATTTTGAGGCAACAAGGAAGTGCTAGAGGTAGTGCTCATTTCCTAAGGTACTTTGGTTCCACATTTACGTTTCCACAGCCTCCCCTCACCCCATGAGGGGAAATATCTGGTGGTGCAACTCCAGACTTGTCTGCACTAAAGACACACAGACTGGCAGGAGAAATCCCGCTGCCTGTGAATGGTGCGGTGAGATTTCACCTTTCTGGCAGTTTGCCCTACTGAGTTAATAACCCTGCACGCAGGCTACTGTGTTTTAATGTGCCCATCGTAGGTACACAGTACAGGCTTTCTTTTTTTAAGTCTTCACTGTTACTTGTAAAACTTCTAATACTTCTGTCCAACTAGTACCAGATAGGCATTTTCCCAAGTGAGGCCTGAGCAAAACTGGCCTGTTGTTTGTAAAACTAAGGCTTTGAGTATGTTCACAAGCAAGGAAAGTTGTAGCTGAAGGTTAGTTGTTTATTTTCCTTTTTACTCATTATCTGGGCCTATTTACATAAGTAGGATCAGAACAAGAAGAGCTGACATCCGCTGAATCTCAACTAACCAAAGAAATGACCTCCAACTCCACACTCCAAGAGTCAACTGGACTGATAGGGGCTGAGATGAGAAAGGCCTGCTAACAGATGAGTTCCTAACAGAGAAGAGGCAGGCCGGGTTGTGCTGAAGCTGAAGTTCTTATTCTATCATGTTCCCTAAGCATGCAGTTTGTTTAGGTCAACACCCCTGGAGACCGTCTATCCCTGAGAGAAGCTCGTAGTAAAGCTCCTGAAAGGTCATCTGCTATTCAGAGGGGATTCACTTACACTTGTCATTGATTAGAAATACTTAAATGGAAAATATCCTTTCTTCCAAGGGAATACATGTCTTTAATCCCCTCACTTTTTTGGCAGTCTTTATATTTTTTGTTTTGTTTTTCTTTGTTTTTCTTCCAGTACCAGGAATCGAACTCACGATGTTGCGCTTGCCAGGCAGGCGCTGTGCCACTGAGCTAAATCCCCATCCAGGCAGTCTCTATAGTTTAAAGGTTTATATAGAAATGTGCAACAAAATCTTGCCTAAAATTGTTCTAATAAGCTGTCTACCAATTCTTCTACCAATCTATAGTACATTGTCTCCACAGATGGATAGATATATATGAAAGCACTAGGTGAAGCACAGTTCAAGAAAGATTAAAAATGGTGAACAGAGATTAAAGGAGGAGTTGGTTACCATCTTTTAATTATATAACTTATTCTTTTGACAGAAGCAACTGTTTTGAAAAGAAATAATATTAATAAAGTCTTCTGAATTTGATGTTTTAGTGGTATTGAAATTGAATGATATAAATTCTATTAATGTGAATGTGGCTGCTTCTCAGTTAAATTTTTCTGTGTTGTTTTAGAAAACTTCATTTTCTGAATCACTTTCTGTCAAGGAACTATTGAGAGTGGTTTAAATCAGTGAAGCTATTTTACTGAAATTACCAGTTGTCAAGATACCATAAAATAAGGAGAAACATTGTGTGTGATGCCCTACCCTATATTTAATCCCCATTGATATAAAAGGAGTCCTAGGTGAGATAATTCGTTTCTACAAACAAAGGCAGCTTTGCATTCTTTGTCCAACATGATGCCTGATAAAGAATAAACAATGCTTTTGAAGAGTAAATTGATTAGAACTCTTTCAAACTTATTAATCTTTTGCTATAGGAGTTATTAATTCACTATCTGATCTCATTCCAGTCTTTACATTTTTTTCTTGAGTTTCTAAGTCAGAAAAAAAGCATTCACTTAAACAAAATGAATATCTAATATTTAGTGAAGAAACAGCTAAAATTAAGAAGACTCATAATAGCAAGTATTTTTGAAAGAACAGATTCTTATACTCTGTTTATGGGGTTCTTCAATGGTATGACTACTGTGGGAAACATCTTGGCTGTTTTGTAAGGTGTAAATGTATGCCTTGGCCTAGTTATCCAACTTCTAGGTGTAAATTCCTGGAAATGAAAGCCGACACATGTCTACACAAAGACTTGTACATAAATATTTTACTAGCATTATTTGTAATACTTAAGAAATGAAACATCAAACCCATTTTCAGGTAAAAGAACAAATTGTGGTATATCATACCTTGGAATACCTCTCAACAATAAAGAAGAAAGAAATATGGATTCATGCAATAACATGAACAAGATGCAAAATATTTATTTTGTGTGAAAAAAGCCAGATTTTTAAAAAAGCCTGTTATTCTGTTTATATACTATTCTAGAATATTCAGGATAAAGACAAAGTCATTAAAATCTCTAGATGTGAAGATGTGGGCAGACCTTCCCGCTGTCTAGTTAGGGGCAAGAGCCTCGGGCTTCATTATCTCCATATCTACTGCTCCTGCGATGGAAACCTGCGATGAGGAAGCTCATTTCCGCCAAGGACCATTCCCAGAGCAGGCTCAGGTGTGCGCCCTCAGCCTCCAGCATGTCCAGTTAAATATGAGTACATTTTTGCATGCGTTTTGAACCTAAAGGGGGATTTAGGGACATGGAAAGAGAGGGTGAAGCAACGCATTTCAGAATGAGACTATGACTTGCCCGGCTTGTGAGGGTGGACCTCCTGGTGGACTATATCAGGTACCTTGAATGTCATGCTCTGAAATTTTTCCTTACATGAAGCAATATTTTCCCAACTATTTATAGTTGGAAAAGCATTAAGTTAACCTTCTTAACCAAAGAAGAGAAGCTAGAAGTGTCAAACAACTTGTACTTTGGAGTCTTCTAATAGAAATAAACATCGACTCCATAGAGAAGAAAATGCGAGACAGCTGTCAAGCTAAGAGAAATGGCATTTAGCTACTAAAGAATTTTATAATTACATGAATAAATTTTAAGACGTAAAATCTCTGGGCCCAGGAGTTCAGTGTGGGTATATTTTTCTCCCCTCCCACAGCCCAAGGAGATGACTGAATTCTTCAGTGACTTCAAGATAACTGCACAGGATGAAGCTGACTCTGTTGACTTCTGCTATGGTTTCCACATCCTTCTGTTAAGAAAAGTTTTTCACAGTTTAGAGCAAAACTTTCTCTATAAATTATTTAAAAACTTTTCTGTCATTGAAACTGGATTTTTCACAGATGGTGACAAAATAACTCTTTCAAAAATCTCTTATGAAAGTTCCCCATTACCAGTGAAATGGTTTCTATTTTCTTCTGGTTTTGCCTGCTGGGACACAGCTTTCAATCTGGCTTCTGCATGGAGAACAGAGATCCAAAGTATAATGCCAAAAGGACAAAGAGTATTGCCCAAATTCTCCCCCGACCAAATAGTGAATTTTACATCCAACTTTTAACTTTTTAAGAACATGAAAGCAATTTTCAACAAAAGTAGACAATATTTTCTGTTTCATATTCTTTACAGTGACTAGAAGCTAGTAGCACATCATAGAGATCCAGAATAAGTGTCTCACAAAATTTTTCTAAGTCTTGACTCTGTTACTTACTTATTTTGGTACCTTGGGCAGGCACTTATCTATCTCAGTTTCTTGATATGTGAGGGGAGACATAATAATACCTATTGTATCAGTTTACTTCAAGATTAAATTTGTAATATGAGGATATAAACAGCAAATTACTGAGAACTATTTAAGTATGAGAGAACTAGAAAAGAATTTTAATCCCTAGACCAGTTATAAATGCATATCAGTTTTAAAAATATGTTAAATTATGTTTGTACTAAAATGCAATAAAATAAAGTAGTATATAGCAATAATATACTAAAATAATGTTTTACTTCTCCATATGTTGTCAGGAAGTTTAAAATAGATTTTCTTGTACAAAAACGTTATCATCAGCCTCAACAATAAAGAAGTTCTAGCATGGACTCTGACATAATGGAGCCTTGTCTTATTAAACTGCTCATAGTATTTATTAATTATTATTCTGGGATTTTAATCCCAGATGGGATTAAAGATGGGATTGGAACAACTTGTTAGCTATGTAAATGTATATAAATCTAGGTCTACCTAGATGTCATTCATTTTGTTGATTGATAAGAATTTGTTTCCTTAAAAAATT
Source organism: Chinchilla lanigera (assembly GCF_000276665.1). NCBI lineage: Eukaryota > Metazoa > Chordata > Mammalia > Rodentia > Chinchillidae > Chinchilla > Chinchilla lanigera. The sequence continues at coordinate 5,832,315 of NW_004955479.1, read as the reverse complement.
TTCAGTGACTTTTCTGATGAGAAATTCTGTATCAGAATAACCACAAAGCTATCAAACCTTCCTTGCCTTTTGTTGATCTTTGAACTACAAGGATAAAAGGCATTTCTCAAAGCCCAGAATGGCGTTCAGCCGCAAGACTCAGGAGAAGTTAACTACTCCTACATCTGTGTTATGGGTTCTTTGAATAGCACTTTCCTCTGTTAAAGATCCCTCCCATTCTCTTTTCTCCATTAGGTTGGCATTTTCCTAAATTGAGAGGAGATATCAACCCCTGCCTTTCCACTGTACCTCAGAACCATGCTATTTAATGTAAGGACCATTAGCATCCTCTGGAAGCTTGTTGAAAATGTGGAATATTGGTCCCACCCATGAGATATGAAATCTGTCTCTGAATCCTAACAAAACCCTCACTGATTTGTTTGCACATTAAAGTCCTTGAAACCCAGTGACCTAATGCCAAGTAGAATTCAGCAGCAAGATCATGGAGTGAGTTACTTAGAAATAAATATTTAATGAATGTAAACATCATATGTCATAAACATGTGCTAAGACTAAAAATAGAAAAAATAATGAAAATGGGGAAAGAGAAATTAAATGAAGAGGGGAGGGGAAAGGGAATTATAAAAGCAATTTACTATAATATGTACATATCCCACTCCCCAAGATGACTATAAAATGCATTTACTATAGATATGTACTAATAAAAACTTAAAAAGAAACAAATACTATTCTATTTATTCTTTATCTCCTAGGGTTGGTTTGTTTGATTGTTTGTTTTGGCATTGGAACTAAAAACAGGACAAAAAAGCTAAATATTTTAAACTAAGATAGAAACAGAGCCTCCTGAAACTTTTTACTCACTGCTGATTCTCAGTGCCCTTCCTCTGCCGCTACTCAAACATCCCTGGAGCCCTGGGGAGAATGAAGGTGTTGACTGGCTGATGACTTACTGGTTCATGATTTCAGTCATTGGAACAGAATCAATCGTAAAAGTGGGACTCTACCTGAATTTATGTTCTTTTTGAATCGTTTAGATTATATTTAGCAATAATCCTGTTGTTATGGTTGATACATTGTGTCAACTTGGGGAGTCTAGAGATTTGGCTAAGTGACTCAGCAGGAAGCCAGGGTGCTTACTTTGTATACATCCTGAGCCTGTGGAAGAAGAGAGCATGGAGATTATGTGAGAGCTACACCCCCCCTTAGGTGGGGGTAGCCTGTTTACAATGTAAGGGAGGGAAAGAGGCTGCTTGCCGCCATTCCCCCCTTTTTGCTCTTCCTGCTTTGCTGTTCGGCTGCCATTCCCCCATTTGCTCTTGTTGCTTTGCTGCCTTCTGCCTCGGAGCCAGCCAAGTATGGACTGAAACCTCCACAAACTGTAAGCTAAATGAACCTTTCCTTCCTTCATATTGGGCGTTGGATATTTTCTCAGCAACGAGAGAAAAGTAACCAAGACACCTGTTTTTGCTGTTTTTAATGATAAAAAGCTCCACAATCTCTGTTAATAAAAAGTTCTTTGATATCAATGATGCAGAGATGTTTTATTCATTACCTTCAATATCAGAGGGTGAAAATATTCAAAAGTTCATCATATAATCATATTTAATTATTCTTGAGCTCTCCCTCTCTATTATTTTAAAACCATCAGTTCTTTTGGCACTTAAGTGTACATAAAACAGTACAATGAATCTTTCAGCACTGTTAAAGATTTGTGTAAAGTTTATATGTGTAAATTTCAAGCCCTCTTTTACTACCAAATGGAGAGAAAAGATGAGAGTAAATCAACATAGGTCAGGTGTCTATTTCTGAACCAGTCAGTTATGATCTGAATGTAAGAAAAGCACGATATAAAGATAAAAGGGCCACACCTCTGTAGGCAGCACAAGAAATCCAAAGAGGACATATTGGGAAGGTAGTCAATGGATACCATACACCAACATCTTGCAATCAACATAGATTATCCGTGATGAATTTGGGGTGAACAATTAGGCTAAATGATCAGAGGGTTGGTGTAGTAGATGCACTTATGTTCTGAGCCATGTACTAGGTTTGATGGAAGATGTTAAAGGTAAATATACATGTACAACCTTAATAAATTCTGTTAAGGCTTTTTTGTTTTGTGAAGTATAGCAGAACAATCCAAGCTATTTTTTTTCTTTTCATAAGTAATTATATCTTGAGGTAGAACCTCCTTGGGTTGAGGGACCTGGGCCCATGGTAAGCAGCGACACGGTGAAAAGAAGACACCGGAGACCAGGCTGACGGTGCAGATCCGGTTTATTACGGAAGTACCAGGCATTTTATTAAGCAGGCTAGAGGCGTGGCAATGGAGGCGGGGCTAGGGGCGTGGTTTGGAGGTGGTACTTTTGGCCGGGGGCTGTGCGGAAGTAAGAGGTCAGAGCGGGACAGCCTAGGCAGGGCGACTCACTCGGTGTGCTGAGGACATGACGAGTCCGAGTGTGCTCAGACCTGCTCCTCTGCCATGGCTGTCAGCCAGACCTCTGGACCTCTCTTTCCCACAATATCTCACGGCCATATCATATCCTTCTGCTTACTGTTGCTATGTGCATCTTGCTGCTGCTCAAGAACTGTACTGCATAGATTTCCGATAGCATCCTGCTAGGTGGGCTCAAGGCTGTATCAAATCCTTTAAAATATTTGTAGCTGTCTCTTTTGCAAGTCACAACAAGGGAAAAACTACATTTGTCCCATATTGGGACATTTTAAAAGTGTAGGATGCCGTTTTAAAAAGTTTTTTGCCGGCTCACTGATATTCTTATATAAAATGATCATTTTTTAAGCACTAAAACTAACACACTTATTTTCAGATGTCCATAGTTCTGTTATCCAGACAATTCCTACAAAGTAGGTGCTGCCCTTTCTTCCACAAATGGCTCTTTTCCTGCTTGCCTATGCTTAACTTTTGCCCCCTCCACTCTAATGTTGAAATAAAAGGTTTGCACAGATTTACATCTCCAACCCTTGCTTTCTAAGAGTAGGGATCGACTAGACAGCTCTCAGTGTTTGAGGGCTGAGCCATGCAGCTTTGCAGCCAGTGAAATTGACTTAGCACAGCAGGAGTCAGAGATGTGACTTCCTTGACCGGGGATGGCAGATGGTGATAGAAAGAGTCTCTCCAGCTTTTGCAGAGAACTTAGTCAACAGCCCATGTAGAGGTGCTGCCAACTGACTTACTAAGAGCTGTATAGGAACAGCAACCTTTGCCTCTGAAGCCAGTTTCCAAGGCTCAAGAATGGTCCACAAAAATGCTGAAATGCTCAATCCTCTCCTAAGTGTCTCCACTCCTATTTAGGGAATAATGTCATTACTCATTCAATCATTTGCTTTTTTTTATCACACTGGGGAAAACATATGGGAATAGACATCAATTACTATAGGAAATAAAAAAGAGAAAGAATAACCCCATTACATATTTTCCCCTACATTTCCCACCTGCATAGGCCTAGAAGCCAGTACTCAAAAGTTACACCAACGTTATATCTACTGGGAGAAGATGATGTTTCTTTTGAAGTAGCTCCATTTCCCTATTCATTTACTAAGAAGTCAAATCAAGAGAAATATGTGGCTGATGAACTCCATAGTATCCCATGATAAATCTGTGAAAAATCAAAATACATTGGAAAAATACACAACACAAAATCCTAAAAAAGTAGAATCATTGTTAAGAAACTAGATTTGTCTCCTACTTTATAGGTTTAGTTTCACAGGCTGTCTTCTTTGATGTAGCAACACAGCGTGTCTCAAACGAAGTGGATTGCTTTGCTTATGCTTAACAGGTCAACTACCTGTTCCTCAGTTCATTATGTTAAGGAAGAAATCTTTCAGAAGTTTTCCAAAACTTCTTTAAAAAAGTTAGGTCTTGGGTAATTCTGAGAGTTTAAAGCTATCTGCCGTTGGAAAAGCAACACCATCTGCAGCTCTGTGAATGTGTGGGGAGAATTCTGGAGGTGAGATTTGTGGGCTGTTTGGTACATGTCACCAGCCACAGCTGTAATAGTATTTTTCTGTTGTAGCAATTCCTTATCTGATACTCATAAGGTTTACATCAAGAAAGAAAATGTTCTTACTTTCTGTAGTTACTGGTTAACTAGTCCTGGTAGCACACCTTGCTCTACTGAGGAAAAAGGATTTAAATAATAATTTTCTTTTCCATTCCTAGTAAAAGAAAAAAAAATACAAATTCCTGGTTCTGCTAAGTTTGTTGCACTGATTATCAACCCACACTTCACATTTATTTTAAGAAAACAATGAACTTTATAAGGGGATCACCTAACAGCTTTCATTTTGTTCACAAAATTCCTGAAACCCTACAAAAAAGAAAGAAGATAAGAAATTCAAATTTGCAGCTACAAATTCAGTTAGGACAGGCTCGGTTTTCAATTTGGTAAATGATTGCATTTCTACCCCTGCTACACTTTCCCCTGCTGCATTCCTCCTCCTTCCCTTCTCTACTGTGTATGTGTGGATGTTTAGGTGCTTGCATATGTCTGTAAGTCTACTTGGAATGGGAGAATGGCTGCCAACTTTTAAAAATTTCAAAATATATTCTTCTTGCTGCTTCCAATGAGCTCTAATAATTCATTATACTACCTGACAAAAATGTCAGTTTCCAAGAGAGTTCAGAACATAATATAAACACCATGTTAAAATTCACCCAAATTTTCTATTATAAACTATAAAGTTTATTGTCCTTATGCCAGCTGTAAAACTGGTCTGTAGTTTGACCTTGAATAAATCACACCTGTTCATATACATGATCACATACTCAACATTACCTTCTGTAAAATATGGACATTTGGCTATTATTTACAGCAGGGATCACCAAATGTCCAGTCATAGACAGTAATACAGTAGGAGGTGAGTGGCTGAGGAATTAGCAAATTTTCATCTGTATTTACAGACAATCTTTCAGTCTGAGCTCCCCCTCTTATCAGATTAGCAATGGTATTAGACTTTCATAGGAGCATGAACCTGCTGTGAATCGTGCATGCCAGGGATCTAGGTTATATGACCCTTATGAGCGTATAAGGCCTGATGATCTGAGGTGAAGCTGAGGCAGTGATGCTACTACTGGCAAGAGGCTGTAAACACACATTCAGTTAGCAGAGAGACTGTAAAAAGGCCATAATAGATCACTTATGGATTTATGTGAAAACCTTATCAGTGAATGACAAGTGACAGCCTGCAACTGGTGGCATGCTTTATAGGGGCCAGTGAGTTTCTTTTTTTTTTTTTTTT
>NW_004955479.1:5807573-5825061 GCF_000276665.1 Chinchilla lanigera | reverse complement strand
GTTGACTTTGTATCCAGCTACACTGCTGAATTTGTTGATTAATTCAAGGAGTCTTCTTGTGGAGTTTTTGGGATCTTCCATGTAAAGTATCATGTGGGGCCAGTGAGTTTCAATTGCACAGCTGCAGCTAGTGACAGAGTTTAAATCAGAATCAGAAACTTAATGCAGTCTGCGGATGACCCACCCATTATTGTATTTACTAGTTCTGTTTTTACATATTTTCCACACTGTGCATTTGTGTCAGTCAGTTATGGTGAGTTCCAAAGCTAACTCTGTTCAAAATGAGTGAAAAACAAATATCACTGTAGAGACTTGTTGAAAAGGGAGAAAGACTTATAGTTGAACCAGAAGAAGACTCTGAAGACTGCCAACCAAACAAAACTGCATTTAAAAGACAATACAAGGGGCTGGGGTTTGGCTCAGTGGCACAGCACCTGCCTGGCAAGCACAAGGTTATGAGTTTGATTCCCAGTACCGGAAGAAAACACACACAAAAACAAACAAACGAACAAAAGACAATAGAAGAGTCTTACTTAAATTACGGGTTCATTACAAAAGATGATTCACATTCTCCCTTGTACAATGGATGATGACTGGCCATCCAACAGTGCCATAAACTTTTCAACACTTCTTCATTGCAAAGAGCCTTCATTAAAAAACGTAAGCCTTTGGAGTTTTTCCAAAATAAATAAATGTGAAAATGAGGCAATTATTGAGGGACATCACTCCATCAAATATGTCTGCTCTGAGAGCATCACTCTTACAATAGCGGCCAAGCACATAGCTAAAGGTTAGAAAGTTTTTACTGTTGGTAAAGAGTTGATGCTGTATGATTTCCCGAGAACATTTGTTATGAACTTTTAGGAGAGGCTGCAGTTTGAAAGGTGACCTGTGTTCTTCCTTTGCTTAGGACCATACTCGTGGAACTGATGAAATAGCAGAGGATATGGAGGTAAAATTGTAGAAAGGATTAATGAGTAACCATGGTCACAATCCATGTAAATGAGTCTACAGATGTTGACACCAAGGTAATAATGTTGGTTTTTGTCCAATGCATTTTTCAGAAGGGTGTACATGAGGATATTTTGTGTGTGTTTTTGTTGCCAACCAATACCATAGATGCATAACTATTCAAGTTCTTGAATGATTATGTATCAAGAACATTGGATTAATCTTTTTGTGTCACTCTATTCTTGGATGGTGTGACTGCCATGACTAGATGGCTTTCTGGTTTTACTACTTGAGTCAAAGTGATCACTTCTGAACGTGACTCTGCACACAGGAGAAATTTCGGATACTGAAAAATGTCTCCTGAACTCCACATTTTTTCAGAGTTTAATCAAAATTATCAACTACACTAGCTTGCACAATCCTGTGTAGAGATGGACACAGACCACACATGTCTTCTCTGACATACAGAAGTGAAATGGTTTTCTACAGGTAGATCACTGGCCAGCAGTGTTGTGTTATGAGAGCTGCTCCAGAGATTTCTTTTAGAAAAATGGTCACCACTGCCAACACGTTTCAGTGACACAGAATGCATTGAAAAACTTGTTTATTCCTGTGCCATTTTTGATCTGCTCAGCAAACTTGACTTGTCACTTCAGGAGAGAATGATAACTGTGTTCAGATTAGCAAATAAAGTGGATGCATTCAAGGTCAAACTAAAAATTTGGAGTGACAATTTAATGTTGGGATTTTTAACATGCTTCAATTGTTGAGAGATTTTGAAAAAGACAATGTCAGGGCCTTCTTTCTCCCAGCTGGTGCATTATTACTCACTGTCTCGGTATTTAAAAACTGAGCATTACTTCTCCACCAAAAAAGTCTCCCAACATGGGAAGGAATGACTCTGCAACCCACTTGTGAACAAGCCAGGTGATTTGACTCTGTACTAGAAGAGGACCCTCTTCTTAAGATAACAAATGACAGTGGCTTTAAAAGCATGTTTGAGATTACTCCAAATCTCTATATATTTGATTAAAGGCAAGGTAGACTACCTTGAGATTTCCACAAGAGCACTAGAAGTCTTGCTTCCATTTCTAACATCCTATTATTGTAAAGCAGAGTTTTTGCTGTGATACTGACCAAAATGAGATGATGGAGTGTACTGGAAATTGTGTGAATATACTGGAGCATACTTGGATGTCACTGTCTCCCATCATCATCAGAGAGGACTGTCTAGTTGTAGTTCAGGGCTCCCAGTGATTCTACATTTTGGAGAGCTTGGCAATTATTTCATTATATATCACTGCGTAATAATAATAATAAAAGATACATGTATGAACCCTATGCTAGGAATGTAAACATAGTGTATTGCAAACATGTATGAGAAAAAGGAACAGAATCAAGAGATGGATGGAGAGGTGAGAGAGGAAAGAGAAGAGGGATGAAAAGGGAATTAAGATGCATTATGTACATGGACCCCACGGGGCACATAAACATGTACTACAAACAGCAACTAACAAAAATATTAACTTAAAAATAATGAATATAAAGTGCACAATAAATGTAATATACTAGAATCATCTTAAACCATCCTCCCCACCCTACTCCATGGAAAATTTGTCTCCACAAAACTAGTCACTTGTGCCAAAGATGTTGGAGACTGTTGGTTTACAGTATGAATAGAATCACTTACTGTTCTCTAACTATTGCTTCCCTACTTGTTTCACTGACCAGAGGGCATTTCTTGTCTTTGTGATTTGCTTCAACCAAAAAAAATGTGGTAGAAGGTAATTATGTGCACATTCCAAGGGCACACAGAATTCTCAGTATAAACTGTAAGAATCGTTGCATGTTTTTATTCATCGATCTGGATTTTTCCACACTCTACCATGAGAAGACCGTTCCAACAGACCTGGAGGCCTCAGAGGAGACTGGCAAAGCAGACGTAGGTAGATTCACAGCCTGATTCAGAGCATGAGTCCCATCTGCAGTAGACCAAGGCTGATGATCAACTGACGTAGCATAAATGACTGTCATCTTAGGATACTGCCCATGACACAAATCCTTAGCATGGCAAATGGGGACCAATACACCAGCATACTTGGCAGCACTAATATTCTTTGATGGACATTCTATAATCCACTGTGGATTATGTGTATCAGCCATTTATCCATTTTCAAGAAGCATAAGGCATGCTATGAGTAGTCACATTCTTTCTTTTCTTTTTTTAACCAGGAATCGAACTTAGCACCTCTAGCTTGCCAGGCAGGTGCCATGCCACTGAGCTATATTTCTAGCCTCTATTTGTTGATAACTTCTAGAGTTTCTGTTTTCCATGCATACTTACACATGATTAGTTTGTTACTAACAAATATCTCTGATAAGTGTATATTAGACAGCTGGGTACCAATGTCCTCAACTCAGTATTTTACATTATGTAATAAAAAACTTATTTGAATTCTTTAAAGGATGGCTACAAATCCCATTTAAAAGCTTTTTTCCCTTCTTTCTTCTGACCTAGAATAGGCACAAAGGGCGTTAAAACCATGCTAAATATACAAGTACAGCCTATGAAAAATTTTAGTGGTGATTAGAATGGACATATCAGTATTTTGTCTCTGTGCCTTTAGATGGCTGATAGAGCAAATGATTTGGATGTGAGTGATTTTCTCATGAGCATCCTTGGAGAGAGTTTTGACCCTCCCATGCTTAGATAATGGAGCAAACCTACAGAGTAATAAATTCAAAATTAGAATTAGCAAAGCTAATTGAGTGGTAATCCCTGACCAGTCCTGGGAAGCTAACGCTCCTCTCTCCCAATGTTAACTCCTCCCATTCACAGATCACATGTTGCAGCGCAGAAAGATGTGGTTCTTAGAGTGTACATTTGCCCCTGTCTGAAGGAGTTAACTTGCTACTCTCTTATTAGCACACTTTGTACACTTCATTACCTCAGAGACCTTGCTGAAAACGTGACTCTGTAGCTGCTGCCTTCTTTGTGAACTGAAAGCTAACCAAGCTTACAGCCAGATTAAGTGGCATGGAAATTTAAAAGACAGCTGGTGCTTTGCTTCCAAATAGAAATACCACACTCAGATCTGATATTTCATTCTTATGCTGTAGAGATATATTAGATCCCAAGAGAAATAGCACAACAGAATTCTTTCAAGCATCAGTAATTTTCCTTACTGTTTAGTTATTGAGAATTTGGCCTTAGATTACCACTGACCATTAGAGTAGTAAACAGAAAAGAAAGGAAAATTCTCCTCCTCCCCTATCTTTCAGAAAGGGAGTTGCTTGCTTATTTTCTGCAATTAGAAAATGAAATCTTAATGTAAATATTAGGGTAGCTTACCTCACATTTATTTTGAATTGAAAATCAGATTTTCCCTTATTAATGCTGATGTAGCAAAATGTTTTTCAGTCACTCACTGGTAATTCCTTTGCAACGTGATTATGCTGTACAGGAAAGATTCATCCTCCATGAGCCAGAATTGCAGATGACTTTTAAAATAACAGAAATTAGCACAAATGGAAGTATGTTTTCATATCGGCTATTTTAAATATTCATGAAGAAGTCTGCTAATTTAACTAAGTTCCGCATTTTCTTATATGGATATTTTCTTTCTGAATGTGTATTTTTCACATCAAAAAAGAGAATGGACAAAGAGAAATAACACTGATTAACTACTTACAAGAATTTTGCTATGAAAGCAATATAAAATTTTATATGTATTTTAAAAAATTAACACTACTATCCCCCCCAAATAATTATGTATTACATTAGTATACAACTTGCAAATGTTCAAGAAATGTGGATGCTATTTTCCAGCCACATTACATCTCTATAAAATAATTTAGAATGCTATTATTATTTCTTTATTAGTTTGAAGAGGAAAAAACAGTGTTTTAGGTACCCTACCCCAAACTAATAGTGATTCAGAAGGTTTGATGTGTTATCTGGATCTTCCAAGCCTTGCCTAATATATTGCATCTAAAGAACCAATCTTGCTTCTTTTAGGAAAATGATTAAATTTATGATAACTTTCATTTATCATAGATCTAAGTGGCAACCATTATTTTTCTTAACAAAATGAATGAATTTCATAATAAAATGAATTCCCATCTCCTTTAAAGAATATCAAACTCTCAGAAAGAAATAATAATAAAAATTTCGATTATGTTCATGCTTTAGGCTGATTTAAACTTGGATACTAAAAAAAAAAAAATTTCCCTGAATGCTGCTAAATCCATTAATTAGCCACCCCTATTCTTGTATTTCATAGCACACTTGGTTCTTTCTTCATTTCTTCATTTTTGATTACCAGTCAGTGTTTGTCTTTTCTACTAAAATATAATGAAAGAAGGCATCATCTAACCTGGATAATAATAAAGCCAGTAAGCAACAGAATTTTGCATAGCTATCAAAAGTACACACAGCGCAGAAGGTCCTAGTCTTTAGCTAGAGTGGTCCTCTAGTCATTCATGTTTGCTTATAAACATCAGATAATCGAGCAGCAAATTTAACGTCACCAAACTGATCCAGTGAAAACCCATGGCTTTTGGGTAATTTCCTGGGAAATCTAGTAGTGCTTCTATTTATCTCCATTTATGCTACACTGATATTTTTAAATTATATTTAAGTACTGCAAAGTCTCCACTACATCCATATGGGGTGTTACAGTACACAGTTTACTTTTACTTTTCACTTGTTTGTGTTTTCGCTATGTTATTACTACATGTCTGCAGTACATAGTTTTGCCACCATCTTAAGAGTGGGAACGTGTACTTAGTACGGCTTGTTTCTTCTTTTTAAATATCCTTCCGTTCTGTCGTACTTCCTCCCTCCTTCTCTAATTCTCCTTTCTCCTTTTCCACTCTTGTTTCTATTATTAAATTTAGTACATGTTTATGGCATATAACTTTTATATTCATTGAGATTATTAAGGTCCTGCACATGGCATATCTTCATTCCATTTATTTACCTGACCCTCCCCTTTACACGTCATGCTTGGTCCCTTGAAGCTCTTCCCAGGTGCAAGAGATCATCCTCTTATCTCTGTCTACCCTTTCCTTATTACTCCCTTTGCTTGTACTTTGTCGTTCTCAAATAATAGGTGTCATATGGTATCTAAGCCTGTGTGTCTGATTAATTTCACTCAATATATTTTTTCCAAGTCATCCATTTTCCTACAAATGTCTCAAATTTGTCATTCTTTATAGCCAAGTGGTATTCTGTTATATATAGACTCCACAGTTTTTTTTGTCCAGTAATCTGCTGATGAGCATACAGGCTGTTTCCAGGATTTAGCTATTATGACTTATGCTGATATAAACACAAGCATGTGGGTATCAGTCACTCGAGTATGCTGTCTTAAGCTCTTTGGGGGATAGCTGGGTCATATGAAATTTTTAATTTCATTTTTTTGAGAAATCTTCATATTAATTTTCATAATGGTTGGACCAGTTTACATTCCCACCAACAATACAGGAGATCTCCTTTTACCACAGCCATACCAGCAATTTTTTTTTGATTTCTTGATTGCCATTTTCTGAAGTAAGATGAAAGCTTACATTATTTTGATTTACATTTCTTTAATGACCAGAGATGTTGAACATCATCTCATTGTTTGTTGACTAATTGTACTTCTACCTCTGTGAAGTGCCTGTTCATTTCTGTGTTTGTTTGTTGGCTGGGTTTTCTTGGTACTGGGAATCAAACTCAGGACCTTGTGCTTGCCAGGCACATGTTTGTGTCACTGAGCTACAACCCCTGCCCTCGTCTCTGTTTTGCAGTTATTTATAAAGTTAAATATTCTCTCACCGTAAGACTCAGTCATACCATGCTTTGATACTCAAGAAAAATAAAATTTTGTTTCAATACAAATATTTACACACAAATGTTCATAGCAGCATTGTTTAGAACACCAGACACCTAAAAATAACCAAAATGTCTACAGGTACGTAATTGGAGAAAACAAATTTTGAGATTCTGATAAAATAGGATACAACATATCATAAAAGAGAATGTACTAGTGACATGTGCAGCAGTGTGAATGGGTCTCAAAAAATTATGCAGAGCACGAACCTAACTCAGAAAAGCACAGTAAGACATCGTTCAAATGACAGTCTAGAAAACCCAAAGGTAATTAATGTAACAAAAGGCACATGAATGGTTTCTTGGTCTGGTAGATGTAAAGGCTGGGGTAAGGGGAAGAGATTGACAGCAGGTGGGAAGGTTAGAAATTTGGGTGATGAAAAATAATCTAGGTCTTACTTGTGCTGTGTACATTGGTGTATGTCATTCAAGGGAACATCTGAAACAACGTGCTGTTTATTCTATACAATTACATCACAGGGAAATCAATTTAAAAAATAACAAATGGGACCATAGGGGGAAAAAAAAGACAAATTTAACTATTCATTCTCCATATTTTCTATACAATGAAAAGAGTGATCTTTGAAAACTATAAAAATTGTTGTATAAGGGGCTGGGGATTTAGCTCAGTGGCAAAGCGCCTGCCTGGCTAGCACAAGGTCGTGAGTTCGGTTCCCAGTACTGGAGAAAAACCAAAAACAAAAACAAAAACAAAAAAAAAAATTGTTGTATAGTTAAAGGCCTCTGAAGATTTATTGTCCGAGAAAAATGTATAAGGTTTTAATAAAAAAGCCTTTGGCTATCTGCCCCTCCTTCTTTAATGCCTGAGTGTCGTTTTTGGTAAATCCTCTGATCCTACTCTAATTCTCCAGATCTACTTTCAGTTCTCTAAATACACTAAGCTCTGATTCGCATCGAAATTATTGTACAAGCATTCTGTCCACTTACAGATCCTCCCCCTTGCTCAGGCCAAAGCACAATATTGTTTTTGCCTTGTTCTGTGCTGTGAGGCAATTAACAAGTCTATTTTAAATATTAAATAAATGAAAACCTAGATATAGAATTTTGAAAGTTGAAAACAACTAGGCTGATCATTTCTGGTTTTCTCTGGAAAATTTTGCTAGAAATATTATAATTCCCTAGTATGATTTACTATTTCAACCTTTTCATTCAACCAGAAATATAGCATCCCACGAAGTAAAACCATTAATACTATAATCTCTTTTCAATCATGGCTTAGGAGTATTTTACAAATATAATACTATTTAGTGAGAACAGGAATTCTGAACCATGACTTTAACAAAATCCTTTCAATTATAAGCAAACATAGACCTGGAAATATATGTGGAATGTTCTTTTACTGGGTGTGCAATGACAAAGTATAACACTGATTTAGGGGAATCTGAATAATTTCCGAAGAGCTTTATAATTTACAGCATTATCTTAGTAGTTTTAAATATTAGTGTCATATAAATAAACCAAATATTAACCAATTTTTGCATAAAAAAACAAAGCCCCAAGGGAAACCTTGGACTTTTTCTGTATACTAATTAGAAAATCTAGAAATGGAACTGTGGTAAGTTCCATAATTTCATTTTATTTGAAATCACATAAAAGGAACTATATTTGTGATTTTTTTCAGAGAGCACACGTTTCATCTATGTTTCTTTGAGCTATTTTGCTTATGACTTCTTGAAGACAGATTACCCAAATGCATTCTAGAAAAGTTAAAAAGGTATCAAGGATGGAGTGTGGTACCTTACTGGCTGGTGGATAAGTTAAGCTCCCTAAATATTAGCTTCCTCTTAAGTAAGATGAGAACGATAACAGGAATGCCTTGAGGCCATCTGGAGAATTCTCATGATGCATATGTGTAAATTTAAAATACATATCACGATCGATCTTGCATGTCTATATTTGTTTTCCTAAGTAACTACTTTGAAGTTATCAATATGTAATACAACAACCATTGTTAATTCCCTGTCACCTTGTCTGTAATTCAGTATTGCTTGTACTATTCTTGTGCTACTTTGTAACTGGTTGTCTGTTTGTTAATATGTTTTCATTCCTTTACTTTTAAGATAAAAAATAAAATAAAATAGATATCACACAATAATTTCTGAATTATTGTGAGTTTTTTAATTATAATTACCTGGGGAGGGAGACAAGATCAGGGACTTCTGTAGAACACTAGTCATGAGATGAAGCTCTAAAAAACAATGAATATTTTCTTCTTATGAGAACATTAAAGACTCACCTATTGATGACTTAAGTACTAGTTAGTATAAATGGATCTATAGGCAATAAAATTGCAATCAGATAGGGGTGTGTAATGGATGAAAACTCCTGGGTGGACAATTTACTGTAATTCCAGAAATGGAGATTGAAGGGTTTTGCTGAAGGACATTATTCTGACCATAAAGAAACAAAGTGTTTGCAATTGCCTTCTGCAATCCCTTCCCACATAGCTTCTGTTCTCAGTACCGGAATGCTACCAAAAATGGCTGAGCTTTCATTTTTTATTATGTAGTAATTTGTGGTCACTGTTGAAACATTGCATAAAGACAGGTTTCTTAATCTCTCCACTTGTAAGTAAAATTAACCTTCAGAGTTATAGTTTTTCTCTTCATGCTCATTACTATGGTATGAATGTCCTTCAAATCTCATGTGTTGAGACTAAATCCAACAGTGATAGTGTCTTGCAAGAGGCACGCCTTTAGGAGATGAGTACATTGTGAAGGCCGAGCTCTCACGACTGAGTCTAGTAAGCTTACAAAAAGTTGGTGAGAACTAACTTGGCCTTTCCTTATCTTTCTGCATTTTGCAATGAGAAGACACAGCACCAGGGAACTCACCAGACACTAGATGCTAGCATCTTAATCTGAGGCTTCCTAGCCTTCAGAACTGTAGCAAATAAACTTTTGTTTTGTACAAATTTCCCAGTCTCAATTATTTTGTTATAGAAGCATGAACGAACTATGAAATTCACATATTTCAAAATATAGTTATATCAATTCAGCAAGGACTTATCACTAAATATGAGAACATTTCCTTGTTTCTCCACTCTCTTCAGAATGTAACTATTAATGCTTAATGCTCCCTTCATTCATGATGCTTTTTGGAGGCCTTTATAACTAAATCCCCTAACCTTTGTGAGATGATCCTGTTTTTGCTATCTCTGAGCTCTTCTCATTTCAATCCAGCACAAGCACATCAGTCAGATTCATTTTGTAAAACACAATTTAGATCATTTAATCATGTGCTAAAAGCCTACAATGACCAAGAAAAGCCCACTTCTCTGACAAGGCACCTTCTTGTCTGGTGTCAGCTGCCTGGACGTTTCTGTCTTCTGAAGTGCCTTTCCTTCTCGGTCACACAAATCTCAGACTCCCAGCTTTTCCCTACATGCTATTCATGTGTCACTAGTCCAGGCACTCCTGCGCCAATTCTTTTATCACATGTAAATACTGGTGCCCAAAATATCCACATTTTAAAATACAGTGCACCCACTTTTCATGGTTCAAACTAAACATCTCTTCATAAGAACTCGACGATGCCTCCCATTTACTTATTCAGTCATTTGATAATTTCCCTATTCAAACACTATGTATAAAGAAGAAATTATGCTTCCACCTACTTCTCATCATAGTTCACCTCACTTCCTACAGTTCGCATCACATCTTGTAGGTCTTTCCACATGAGAACATAAAATACTTCTCAACCATTACTTTTAACTTGCTTATAATAAAAAATTGAAAACTCATTATTTCCAAAAATTAAGCCCTATATAACCTCCTCCCAACATCAATAATCAGTGACAATTTGTCAGTTTTAAAATTTATTCTGCCTTTAAGTTTTTCTTACAGCATTTTAAAGAAAATTCTTGGGTTTGTGTCAATTTTATCAAAAACTATTTCCATGTAGAATTTTTATTATCTATAAAAAATCTATATACATACCCTGATATAAAAACATGTGCCAGTTTAATTTATTAATACTTGACTAATGCATATGTGCAGTTCTCTATTGATGGGTATAAGTTGTTTTTATACTATAATTCTTCTTACCAAAGTGGAATTATTCAGAAAGTACTACTTTCCTTCTATGTCTATCTATGCTATGTCCTTACCAATTATCTACAGAGTTTGTTCCTTTCTATGTTGTATGGTGTCTTAGTAACTTTTCTTTCATTGCTGAGACAAAATATCCAACACCCAAAATTAAGGAAGGAAATGTTTATTTAGCTCACAGTTTGTGGAGGTTTCAGTCCATACTTGGCTGGCTCCAAGGCAGACTGGCACGGCAGAGGGCAACGTTCATGGTGGTAGAAAACAGCAAAAGCAGTAAGGGCAAAAGGGGAGGAGCAGGCAGCCTCTTTCTCTCCCTTATAGTGTATGTAAACTACTCTCCCCAGAGCAGGTGTAGCACTCACACCCATAATCCCAGCATTGGACCATGAATCAATCATAAACTCTAGAAGCTCACCCTATGATTGCATGAGGCTTTGGGGTACAACCAGACACAAACCATAATGTATGGCAAGTGATTCATTAATTTATTTGAATCCACTAAAGAAAGGAAAATTTGTCTTCATATGAATTTTCAGTAACACATAGGTAACTTTTCAAGGTTGGGGTTCATTAAATACTCACTGATGAATGAGTTCACTTGAACCAAAGTCGAAGTAATAATTGGACAACTGTTATGATCTTTTGTTGTTGTTGTTTTTGTTTTTTTCCAGTACCGGGAATCGAACTCACAACCTCACACTTGCCAGGCAGGCGCTGTGCTGCTGAGCTAAATCCCCAGCCCCCTGTTATGATTTTTATAGTCAGAATATTTTAATCTGAATATGCTTTGTAATAGTGAAATAAAGACAAGTTTACATTTGTGACTTTGCCATATGGCGGTAGTTCCAACAAGGAAGCTAAAAGCTGAGTCATTGTACAAGAGTTCTCTGATTTAATAGCTGGTGATATCAGTGAGAAACGATGCAAAAGATGCATTGATGAAAATTAATGTTAACAAGGATATCCTTAACGCACTGTTTGATTACAGCTTTGTGGATACTGTATAAAGCCAGATTCAGTGGTGCCACAGAAAACTGGCCTCTCTTTTAATGTAGCCAAGCTCCGTGCAGAGCATAACCTAAGATTCACTAAGAGGGCACTAGATGAAACTTCATTTGAAAGATGTTTCGTGGGCAAAGTATTTTCAATTGTAAAGGCTCTTACTGTTAACATATTTTACCAGATTTTTTAGGCATGAGTCATGGACAGAACTCCCTAAAATGTAGCCTAAATTTTATAGTAGATACACATTTACTATAAATATTTTGCAGGCAATAATTACCAACATCTTTTTTTTTTTTTTTCTGTACCAGGAATCAAACTCACCACCTCGTGCTTGCCAGGCAGGCGTTGTGGTGCTGAGCTATATCCCTGGCCTCACCAACATTTTTAATATTGAAAAATAAAACATGAAGGCTTATAGTTTTCTCAGATTCCCAGGTTGTATATTAATAAAACAGGTCGGTAAAATAAGTGTTGCTCTACTATCTGTCAAATCTTCTACCAAGCCTGTTCCTTCATTACATCAATAGATTGATGAAATGACATATGTCTGACTCTTCCTTCTCTCTTCATCTCTGTAGACTTGCTCCACTGATGAAATTAGCTGCTGTTGTGGAATTAGCAGGAGTCCTCTGTATCAAGTTTGTATGGGATACAAGAGGGCCAATTGCCCCAGTAAATACCACACTAACTAAAACATCCTTCCTGGGGAACTTTTCTAAAAGAAATTCAATAAATGAAATCTTTATGAGCTAAAAACAATTTTGACAGGAAGAGATTTATTTCAGCTCTGT
This sequence comes from Chinchilla lanigera, assembly GCF_000276665.1. Taxonomy (NCBI): domain Eukaryota; kingdom Metazoa; phylum Chordata; class Mammalia; order Rodentia; family Chinchillidae; genus Chinchilla; species Chinchilla lanigera. The sequence continues at coordinate 5,812,369 of NW_004955479.1, read as the reverse complement.
AGGGATTTTTCCCCCATATAAATTGCTCTAGGATTACATGTGTTTTTATTTTCTCAAAATGAACGTTTAATAAAGAGTTCCTTCAACTACATTGGTTGACATTTTCTAAATCCTCATGAACTGGCATTTTAGTCTAACAAAGGTATAATGAATGCTTAAATATTTTAAGGTCGCAGAATGGAATTTGGGCATTGAGTGAAAATTTTGCTATTGAATCTTATATATCATGGAAATATTTTCAAATAAAAGCAATATTATAAAGTAATAAAATGTTTATTAATTCTATATCTTTTACTTCTAGAAGCTTTGGGTTGTAATCAAGGTGATGTTCATGAACATTAGTAAAAGAATAACAATAGCTCCCTGATATAATTATTTGTATCTCCCAATAGTACATCTGGCCAGAAAGAAAATAATGGCAGGATCTGTAAGACAATGCATGGGGCTGCTCCGTGCTGTTTAGTACTGGTTGAATGTATTTGAGGTCATAAGCCAAGTACAAAAGCTGATTAAAATCTCTTTTGTCTAAAAGTGGTTAGAATTAATTTTGTTAATATGCCAGTCTTAGAAAGAATATCCCATAAAATATTAAAAGGTCCACATACTCACCTATAATCAAATAGGATAAGGTAAAATATAATATTTTAGTCTTTAATGAGATGAAAAAGAATGCAACACAATGAAGCTATCTGAGTTTGTCAAGAGTATAGAAAAATGGATATTTTTCAGACATTATTGGTGGTAGAGTAACTTGATATGATCCAGTTGGAATAAAAATACATAAAGATTTGAAATGTGTTCCATTTAAGCAAGTAAGTCAATTTCTGTAATTTTATTTTATTTAAATGCCTGCTAAAACAATAGCCCAAATAATAACTTTGTCAAGAGTGCTAAGTACTCATAGCACTGATTTAAATGGTTTGTACACATGATCCTCTTCCATCATCACTGTGACTCTGTTGAACTATTTGTACTCTCTACATTTAAACTGAGCTATCAAACTTCTATATGCAGCAAATCTATAAAAAACACACAAAGTATGTTCCTCCTTTCTGTGGTTAAGTTGTCAAAGGTTGGGTTAATTTATTTGTTAGGACTTGGCACATTATTAACATTGGTTTTTGCAAAGTGTAGTCCTCATTTTGTTCTTTCTCTTATTTCCCCATTCATTGCTGTCAAGATACTTCTCAACTCTCTGGCATTTGGGGTGGGATAATTCTATGGCATTATGAAGAGAATACCATATAACTCGCACTGGTTAAAAGCATGAACCACTCCTTGAAGAACAGTGCCCTAGCCCACAGGGTATCATGAGTGTCATCTCCAAGCCAGCCCCTTCTCTGCCCCATGTAGGGGATACTTCAGATAACCTGAATCTCACAGCTTCTGGGCAATGTCACGTATGCTAGAGCCAATGCATTCGATTGTCATCTGCCCACAGTCCCACTTGCTTCTTAGTAAATTATTTCTACTAGTGTGAGGTAACGTTAGTTGGAACTGCAGGATCATAAATCTGCCACTATGACTCATGAATAGAATATTCACAAAAGTTAATTTATTAGTTCATCAAGTATTAAAGTATCAAAAATCAATAAGATATATATTGCATTCTCTAAACAATACAATAAAATAAGGTAAATAATGAAAAAGAACAAAACATATACTTCTAAACAATTTATGTTTCAAAGAATTATTTATAATGCATATTATGAAATAATTTTAACCAAAACCAACAGAAATACTGCATTTCCAAACCTATAGAATGCCATGAAATAACACATAGAGAAATCTCGTGAAATGGATATTTTAGGGAAAAAAAGAATGTTCTAGGATATTCTAGAAAAAAAGCTAAGTTGTTAACCAAATATAAACATTTAGAAAATACAAAAGAATTTATTTAAAGACAGTAAATGAGTATAACACAGTAATTAAAATAACAACTGACCTCAATTAACAAGAAATAAAGGACTAATAGAATCCTTATAATCAAATATTTCCAGCATGTCTTTAGTATGCATGAGGCTCTGGGTTCAATCCCCAGCACTCTTCTGAAAATTATGAAATATTCATGTGGTAAAGGCAAATACTGCACAGTACCTTAAACTGAAGAAAATCTATCTGTGTATGTGCACATTTAAGAGAAACGCCGGGCAGAACACTGTATGCAGCAGTTTCTCAGCTGTGACTCTACTGCTATTTGGGACTAGATACTCTTCTCTGTAGGGTGACGAGTGGCTCTGCTGATCTCTACCGACTAAATGCCAATAAAATTAGCCACCATGACAGCTGTGACAACCAGAAACCTCTCTAGATATTGCCAAATGGCTCTTGAGGACAAATTCATCTTTGGCTGAAAAACACATGTAAAATATAATCTCATTTGTATAAAGGCAAAATGTATTTATTCCAGTAATATACCTGGGAAACAATGCAAATGTGGTAATAAGGGGTATTGAAGGAAATGATTAATTCTCTGATTTGTTTTATTCATCTGAGCATGCATTGATTTTATAATATGGATCTATAAATGTTTAAGTGTAAGATTCCCAATTCTTACCAATCTCATGAAACAGAATGAATAGATTACAATTGTCCTTGGTTGTGTCACTAGTATTTCAATCAGCAGACATTAGCAAGACTCACAAAGTATATTGGGCTAAAGATAAAAGATCAGATAAGTTGCTCAGATTCCTAGATATAAGCATGCAAAATTGGTCTAAATATAAAAAAACTTTTAATCATTAACTGTTCCCCTCAACAAACTTTTGTGACAACAATAGTTTGCAGTATAACACCCATTGGGGAATTCCTACAATCCTGTCTAGAGAAGCTATGTGTATCTCTAATGTTCTTTTAAATTATTATTTTTCTTATTCCCTTTAATGATTTGATCAATCTTCTATTCTTACATCTGGTGATCTGAGCAACTTTGTTGAAGATAACACTATGTAATAAAACAACCACTGTTAAACTCTATTATTTGGTTTGAAACCCTGTATCATTTTTAATGTCCTTTGTTTTGCTTGTATTTTACTATTGGGTTTTTTTTGTACTATTTTCTTTAAAACTAAAATTAAAACAATAAAAAAATTTAAAAAGATAAAAGATCAGAGAAGCAAATTTTTAAAATTCTCAAAATTCAATTGCCCAAGATATATTTAAAACTCTGGTATAGTACCAGAGATGTCCTTTGCCTGTTACTGCTAATGTGGGCTGATGAAGGGACTGTTGCGCAAATACAATACAGAGCCCTGCTTCACTAAAGGGCATCCAAATGCCTTGCTGGATCCAGGACCCTCGACGTAGCACTATGTGCGACTGTGAGGCTGGGCTGTCTCTGGTATCTCGGTTGGGCCTTCCAGCCAACTGGTCCTCGGGAGTGTTAACAAGGGAGGGAAGAAGTATACGGTCATGCAGATACTTTACTTGGTACAGTGCTGCACATGCAATAAGTAGTGGGTAAGAGGAGTGGAGAGAAGTAGTAAATACAATGAGGTAGCGCCTCCCCCACCAAATTTAGTAAAGTGTCTTAAAAGTTAGAAAAAGCCACACATTTGCATGCTTCTAACCAAAATGCAGCAAGAGAAGGGCTGTATTATTATTTGAACCATTTAAATACACTTCATTAATTAAGCCTGGACAATTACATAATGTTAGGATACATATGTTACAATATTAGGAATCTCACATATTCCCTGCAAGGCAAAATTGTGCTCTGTGCAAGTTCAATTCTTCTCAGCTGTATGTTCCTCACTTATTAAAGGGGGATTATTATTTGTCATTTCTTTTTGTCTCCATATTACAGAAAATTCTCAGAACAACGTCATGTAGAATTACACACAGAACACCAAGTCTTGTACATCTGTATATAAAATTTTTAGCCAAAGAAGAGCAAGGACAGAAAGCTCTTTGTCAAGACTGCGTCTCATTACCCCAGAGCGTCCACCCGCTGGCTTTTAGAGCAGGTGATGTCGCAGGTTTCAACTCAGCTCTCTTTCGCCATAATTGTGCGTAAACATTATTTGTCCTTGTCATTGATGTTTTTGCCTTTTTATTTTCCTTTTCTTTTTTATTATTATTATCAGTTCTTGCCATATAAAGTGTGTGGACAAATTTGACATTGAATGTAAGAGTAAAATGCCTAGCACAGTGTTTAGAGCATAGTAGGTGCTCAATAAGTAGGCATTCTGTTACCTAGAATGTAGTGTCTGTGACTTAAAAGAGGAAAAGAAAGCAGAGAAGGTGTTTATAGGAATAAAAGAAATCGGAAATCTGACTTCTCATCAGAATTTCTGACTCCATTCAAGAAGTACTTTTCATTTACTATAAATTCAAATCCAGGAAATCGACAGGAAAATTCTTTGTTGATCAGATATCACCTACCTGGGGCTCAGTGCAGTCTGTGCTTTCAGAGGCAGGTTCTCAGGTCCCTCTCGAGGAAGGAATCTGAGACTCACTAGGAACATCAGTGCAGTGCGAACGAGACGTCCAGCTGGTGCCTGCAAAGCAGTCCCTTGTGCTAGTTCTCAGCAGAAGACTTTGCTGGTGACTAAGGAGTACCACAGACATGGAGGCATGGGAATACGGTGGGGGAAAGAGAAATTTGGAAACTTTATTATACTTCATCTGAATTTTGTAGCTCAATCAATGTTTGAAAGTTTTTGATCCTACACATCAGAGTGCTTCCTGGAGTGACCAAAACTGCCCTTAAAGGGCCACAGTTTTCTAATAAGCACCAAGACAGCTTTTCTTTTTAGAACCCATTCTGTGTGTGTGTGTGTGTGTGTGTGTGTGTG